>NC_140496.1:89147265-89477265 GCF_964271855.1 Acomys minous | reverse complement strand
TTTTCATAATGCCGCACAAGATGATGCAATGCATTTTCTAATTCTGTGTGCATAAACGTAACATAATAGTAGATGAAACTCTTCAAAGCCAGATTGTGTTATCTCCTTGCGTTTTCAAATATAACAGAACAAGAACATCCTTTGTACTTTGGATTACATCATTGCCAATAACTTTAGGTAAGATCACAAATATTTTATCGTAACATTTAAAATGTTGGGTATGAAAATAATAGCAATAAAAATGGATGACATTCTACCCACACCTCACCCACCCCCCAAAACTTTTAAAGAATCGCCATCCATAGCAATATTGTTCTAATATGAGATAAGGTAAATCCATGCCAGGAATAAACTAGCTACAACAATAGCATGCATGGTTAGTAGTAAATATTTGTGAAAATCCACTAGGATAGTGGAATGATACACAAGTGTAACTGGAACTCTTAGAAAGAATTGGATAATATAAATATTAACTTCATGCTAATAAAACTTCTATGAATGCATAGTCGTCATTTTTTTAACTTTTGAAAAATATCAGATTTGCTTAGAAATAGTAACACTACAGTGTGTTTATAGCAGGCATAGTCTCTCATATATCATTGTAATCTCTGGTATAAGCAATTAAAAAATTGTAGGATATTTAATAAGAAATCAAAAGACAATTAAATGTTATATAAAATACTTATTTAGCACGAGAAGAACCACTGAGAGAGAAACAGAAGAACCAAAATGATATAAATATTAAATAATGTAAATACTAAAGCAGTAAATGAAAATATAGCTAAATCCTTGGGATATGGCTCTATGGCAGAGTGCTTATCAAACATATGTAAAGCTCTGGGTTAAATTTCTAGCACTTTTAAAACAAAAGCAAAAATACCAGACCCAATTTTTATATTGTTATATATGACATTATATGTTTTAAATTTCTCCACTTGGTATGTTGACTAAAGAGAAACAAGGAGCTAGTTTTAAGTTTGCCTGTGCTTCTTGACCCTCTGACTCAAAAGAAGGAGGAAATAAAATAAAAGAAAAAGAGGAGAGAAAAAGAAACAATGAACAGAAAAATATAATGTAAGTATGATATTAAGTATAAATATTCTAAACACTACAATCAAAAGGTAGATTATAGGTATCTGAAATATATGCATGTGTAATATATATATGTATATATATATATATATACATATATATATGTGTGTGTGTGTGTATGTGTGTGTATGCATACTAAGTAAACCATAATAAAAACAAAGAGCTTATTGAAAACAAGATAAAATATGCATTAGGAAAATAACTTATATTAGGTTAAAGAGAGTATTTCATGATGAGTCTTTTAGATATATTAATTTAAATATATATATTGGTCATAAGAATCCCAACATTATCTATTTATCTATCTATCTATCTATCTATCTATCTATGTATCTATCTATCTATCTATGTATCTCTATCATCTATATATACCATCGATTTCTATCAATCTAGTCACTGTTCAAAGGAATTACCACTGAGATATATATATATATGTATATATATATATGATATATATAGATATATATATATATATATGTGTGTGTGTGAGTGTGTGTGTAATCTATCTAGCCACTGATCAAGATAATCCTCAAATCTGTGAAGCACAACTTGTAGAACTGAACAGAGAAATATAAAATTAATCAATTATATTGAGATACTGCAATACCTTTCAAAAATTGGCAGATTGAATAGCAAATTAACAAGCACATACTACAGTTGATTTTATTAAACTAATACAATTGACCATAACAAAACTAAATTAGGAATCTATAACAAAAATAAATAAGGCACAATCTAAATACATAGCACTATAATCAAAGAAGATATATTCAGAGAACATAACATTTTCAGCACTGCATAGTGCCGAAATTAAGCATATGAGAATATATCAGATTCAATTTAGTCTCTTTTAAATGAAAATGTGCATATGAAACTGTAGCAGAAAATAACATCAACGCTGTATTTAATCATGCATGTCATAAAGTCAGAAAAATAAACTAAAACTAAATGGAGTAAATAAATGAGTTTAAGAAAAAAAAGAAAATTAACAGAAAAAAAAACCAATGAAGTAAAACTATTTAAAAGAATAACACAGAGTTTCTTCAACCTGACATAAGGGGAGAACTAGTGATGGATAATTAAAATGAATTTTAGTAAACTGCTATAACTGCAAAAAATTGTTCAAAGTAAGGCATGAATAACCCTAACTAAGTAACATGTGATATGAAGACTGGCAGTTATCAAATATTGCTTGAAAAGCTAAAGAAAAATTACCTTAATGGTGAAAGAGAACTTAAGTTCATGTGTTAAAGACTGACTCTTTCCAAGGGGTAAGTTCACTCTAGTAAGTTACAAATTCTTTTTAATTTTTACCAAATTTCTGTGATGTGATGTGTGTGTGTGTGTGTGTGTGTGTGTGTGTGTGTGTGTGTGTGTGTATTAGTGTATGAAACTCCAAGTAATCAAAATAATGTTGGAAAAATTGGTGAACTCTGCATGTATCAATTTGTAAATATCCATCCTATACAATTACAGAAGTCAGAGTGTTATTCAAGGTAGAATTTTCAGAAGTAATGGAGCAGACTCTAGATCCCAGAAGAGAAAGTATATATACAATTAGTTATACTTTTGGCAAGGTTGATTACATTCCTTGGCCTAGTCCTATATGAGTCATGAACAAATCATTTACTGCCTCAAACCAAATGAGCACCATATTACATCACACTATAGACTCAGCTTAAATGAGTAACAGAACTACGTTTCAGAAAAGATAAACTAAACTTCATCGAAATTTAAATCATTTGGCTTTTGAATAATATCATTAAAGAAATGAGAGGAAAAGAATGTGCTATATTATATTCCTGATAAAGGGTTTATATTAAGAATGGACGTACATATACAGCCAAACTTCAGGGTGCAATGCCGGGAGTCTTACGAGAGAGCCGGTGAAGGGGTCAGGAGCTCCACAAGGATACGAATGGAGCCAACAAATCCGGGCAGAGGAGAGGGGCGCTGCAGAGACTGATGCACCAACCAAGGACCATGCATGGCGGGGACCTAGACTTGGACTCTGGTGCTCACATGTTGATCACTTTCTTCTTATGGTGCAGCCTTGATAAGTCACAGAGGATACAGGCAGGCAGTCCATATGAGACTTGATAGGCTGAGGTCAGATGTCAGGGGAGGAGGGCTCTCCTTTCTGAAGACCAGGGGAGGGAGGGAGGGAGAGGGTATCAGAGAAGAAGGGTGGGACCTGGAGGCAATAAGGGAGGAGGCTACAACCAGGATGTAAAGTGAACAAATTAAGATTAAAAAAAGGACATACAATCTTTAGATCAAACAATAAGTAACTGCACATTGGATAATGTGCATCTAAGGAGAGGGTTCTCTGTCTTGTAGATCTATATTATTGAGCAATAAAATTAGAAGTATTAAAAACTACTTAAATGTAACTATACCTTTAAATTTACTTTGCAAGTTCGATTTCATAAAATTTTATTAATTTCTATGTATTGGATCTCTAAATTTAAATTTTTACTTTTAAAAAATCACTTCACTCCAATTAACTCACAAATATAAAATATTGCACGATAGAATAAGGAAGCTACTCAAACACTTTCCTGGACCAAAAATCTATACATTTCAGGGAACATCTTTCTGTACAATAAAAATGGCTGTTGTGAAGCCATGGCTTTGTCTATGTGTTTACACTTTCACTATCAATTTCATTTTATTCACTTATTCATAACACTCAAAAAATAGAAAAATATCATAGTTGAGATTAAAAATATATTAACTTTTTATCTTCATTCATGACTTATGTGTCTTATGAACTACATTTTGTCTTTCTTCATCATCTAATATTACCCTTTCCTGGAATTTTGGATTAAGGGATTTACATACAGGCTAATTTAGAACAGTTGTACTTTCTATTGATGACTCCAAATTTTCAAAGTAGTGTATGTAGTGACAGCAATAGAAGTACGAAGGAACATATTAACTGACAGTAACTTAAAAAACAAGTTTTATATTTTTAATAAAATGAAGTTGTTGTCTATCACATATGGTTATCTTCTAATAGATTTGTATTATTCAGTTTTAAACTAAATTTAAAGTAGCTGTAATAATATTGTAATTATTTAAATTATATATTCATATTGGACATGAGAAATTCATGACTTTTTTATTCTTTTAATATGCTTAAAGTGAATTTGTAACACAAAATAAGAAAAACTTGTACTGCTGTTTGTAATTTTGAGATTTCTGCTTGATATTTCTTCCTCAATGTTATTTTAATAGATATTTGATATCAATATCAAGAGACCAACCTTTTGATCTTAACAATTTATATTTACAGTTTTACATTTGAATTGATTTTTTAAGTCACATAAATGCTGGTACAAGTTAAAGTAGTGCCATGGCCTATTTTAATACCTGTATGCAATGTATAATGTTTAGATTAAATGATATAAATATCTCTTCTGTTATATATTTACAAGGGAAACATGGAGAATCATTTCCTCTAGTTTTCCTAAATGAATAGTTGACTGTTATCTGTACTCCTTCACAATAGCACACTGAAATTTCTCGCCTCTGTCTACAGCTAACAGCATCCGCTGATCAGCCTTCTGCAGTTTCCCCTCTCAGCTACCTTTCCCAGCCTCTGGTAGCTACTATTCTACTCTCAGCTTCTGTCAGATGAACTTTTGTGGATTCTACATCTCAGTGGGATCATGCAGTAATTGTACTATTGTGTCTTGTTTATTTCATTTAATATACTTATCTCCAGTACATTCATTATCAGAGCTAACAGGATTTCATTAATTTTTAGTAATTTTTTTGATGATTAAATTATTTACTTACTTTACAGCTTCCCCTTTCTCTTCTCTTCCCTCTCCTCCCCCCTCCATTCCGCCCCTCCTCAGAAAAGGGGAGGCCTCCCATGGATATCAAGCAGCCTTGGCCTATCAAGGTACAGTAAGATTAGGCACATCTTCTATCTGGCTACACAAGGCTACCAGTTAGGTGAAAGGGATCCAAAGGCAGGCAGTGTAGTCAGACGGCTCCTGCTCCTTCCTGCTTTAGGAGTCCCATAGGAGGACCCAGCTGTACAACTCTTATACTTACACAATCGAGTATTACTCAGGCATTAAAACCAATGACATTATGACATTTGCAAGAAAATGGATGGAGCTAGAAACCATCATCCTGAGAGAGGCAACCTAGACCCAGAAGGTTGAACATAGTATTGGACTTATTTTTAAGTTGGTGTTAGTCATCAAGTACAAGATAGCCATGCTACAATCCACAGACCCAAAGGAGCTAAGTAACAGAGAAGGCCCGAGAAGGAGATGGCATTTGAACTTCACTGAGAAGGGGAAAGAGATTAGACATGGAGGTGGTTGTGGACGGAAGGAGGGGACTGGGTTGGGGATGGGTAGGGATGGGAACAGAAGGGATGAGGTGTGTGTGTGTGTGTGTGTGTGTGTGTGTGCGTGCGTGTGTGTGTGTATCTGTGAAATCATATTTTTATGACTAAATAATAATTTCTCTCTCTCTCTCTCTCTCTCTCTCTCTCTCTCTCTCTCTCTTCTCTCTTCTCTCTTCTCTCTTCTCTCTCTCTCTCTCTCTCTCTCTCTCTCTCTCTCTCTCTCTCTCTCTCTCTCTCTCTCTCTCTCTCTCTCTCTCTCTCTCTCTCTCTCACACACACACACACACACACACACACACACACACACATTTCCTTAAACCACTCAGCAGCTGATAGACCACACACAGGTTGTTTACATTTTTCGTGGATGTGAGTTAAGTGTGGGGATTTATGATGCCTTTTTTATATGCTGGTATTCTTTCTTTGAGTGTACTTAAGTGAACTACTGTATCATATAACAGTTTGATTTCTAATTTTTGAGGGAGCTTCATACGTTATTCTGTGCAGCTTCACTAGTTTTTGGTCCCACAGAAAGTGTGGGTTGGTTTTCCTTATTCTGTCCCATCCTCACAATCGTTGTCTTCATCTCTTTTGTGGTAGACACTTTTAATGGTGTGAAGTGACACCACACTGTCCCCAACACTGGTTTCAACAGCATGTCTCTGATGATTAATATTGCTAAACACTTTTCATATCCTTGCTGGTCATTTCAATGTCTGTTGGAAAAATGTAAATTTAGATCTATTGTTACAATCTTTTGGCAGTTTGGCAAATATTGATTTATTTTGCAAGCAAGTCATGGCATATGGAAATTGAGCAGAAATGTTTCTATGTGAACTCTCTATGAAGTTTCCTATTTTGGCATCTTGCATTGGTGTGCCATAATTGTATATTTATAGTCAATATTTGTTTTTAAATATTTTTTTTAAATTTATTCATATTACATCGCAATGGTTATCCCATCCCTTGTATCCTCCCATTCCTCCCTCCCTCCCATTTTCCCTTTACTCCGTTCCCCTATGACTGTGTGTAGTCAACATTTGTAAACCATTCTCTTATAACCCAGTTTACATTAGAGTGAATTCCATTCTACACATTTCTGAATGTTTTGCTGATGCATAATGTTGTGTGTTTAATATTAGGCTATAATAAGGAATAGTTTCACCACCATGGATTTCTTCCTTACTTATTAACAGTATCCCTGTCTGTATTCTAATTACTGTCTATATAATTATGTCCTTTCAAGGGTGTCATGCTTTGAAGTTGCAAATGAATAGCTTTCTCAGATGCTTTTTTTTTCTCCTCTTCATTTTACATTATGCATTACATTTCTGCCAAGCATTTTTTATAGCTTCAAAGCACATTTATTTTCATCCCTGAATAATATTCCATTGTTTAGATGTACCAGCATTTGTTTATTCACTCTTCTGGTAGAGAACATCTTGGTTTCTTCCGTTTGGGCAATTATAAATAATGCTAATTTGAACATTTACATACAACTTTGTATGTTAATGGTCACAAATTTTCAAGTCATTTTGAAAAAAATTCAAAGAGTGTGTTTGCTGGATCATATTGCAAGAATGTAGTTTTCTTTGTTTAAAACTACCAGACTGTTTCCACTAGATTCTCCTCTGAAATGGCTGTACCATTTTGGACTCCCAGTAAACATTACTCTTCCTTTTTACCATCATTTGACATTGTCAGTAGTTTAGTTTTTAGACAATTCAATACATGTGTTGTGGCATTTTACTGTTTTTCCCCCAATTTCCAACTAACTAATAATATACCGTGTTGAACATCTCATTAATTGTTCACTTGACATCTCTATATTATTGCTGGTGAGAAAATTCTCATTAATGTAATTTTTATAACTAATGTTTCATTATCTATTTCAGACTTCCTTAATGTTTTCAGAAGTTTAATAACTGGGTCATGAGTTTTAAAGAACTATTTTTCTGAAAATATTACAGTTATTGGTACTCAGAAAATTTAATTTGTAAGTGAATTTGAAACATATTGCTTTGAGTTCTGAAACAAAATATCATTATTATATTATTCTATAGAAGAAATAAACCTCATATAGTAAATTATTTTTAAAATAATATTGTCTGTGAACTTTAATTGATTTTCATGAGCCAAGTAATCAATTTGATTTTCCTATTCACTTGAAAAATACAGTTGCCCAGCTCATGACAGAATACTTCAGGAGTGTTAGAGTAGATCTTTGACCCATCACTTAGTGTGTTTAATGTATGACAAATGATGATGCCACAAAACTTACAGTTGTGTTTTGAACTTTCTAAATATAATAGCACAATAGTTATAATTAATAGTTCATCAAGATATAAATGTAAATGATTTCCATATAATATTGATTCAGAATTATTAGAGACTTGGACCATTAATGTCCAGAGTTATTATCAATGTGTATCAATCATGTCACATCACTGATTTTATGACTTATTTTTTAGACTTTATTTTCATTAATTTCTCTGATATTCCTCATTTAGCTCTGTGACCTTTTGGGTGTATTTATCCTCCCTTCGTGTGTAGAATATTTCTTTTAGTATCCTCTGTAAAGCTGGCCTTGTGGTCATTGATTTATTTCACCTTTAAAAATATGGAGTGATTTTATTTATCCTCAACCTTAAGAGACAATTTTAATGAACATAATATTTTACGTTGGCTGTTGTTAGTTTTCAAAACTTGGAATACATTTTTCAGGTCCTTCTGGTTTTATATGTTTCTGTCAAATAATCAACATTATTCTTTTTCAAAAAGATTTTTAAAAAGAATTTATTCAGATTACATCTCAATTATTATTCTCTCACTTGTATCTTCCAGTCTCCCCCTCCCTCCCTCTTTCATCTATCTCCCTCCCCTTGACCTGTGACAGAAGAGGACATTGTCCCCCACCATATGATCAGATTATCAGGTCTAGAAAGATTTATTATCATTCTATGTGTATAAGTAACTGTTTTGGCTACATAAATGTTTGGGTACCATATGCATGCATGGTGTCTTTTGAGGCCAGAAGAGGACGTTGGACTTACTGGAACTGCATATAGATGATTTTGAGTCAGCATGTAAGTGCTGGAAGTTGAACCAGAGTCCTCTAAAAGAAGAGAAAGTGCTTTTAACCACTGAACCATCTCTTCAGCTGTATTTTTAGTCGCCTATCTTTGTAGTTGACCTGTCTCTTCATGCCTACAGCTTTCTTTATCTGTTTAAACTTTAATTTATTATAAACTATAATTTATTCATCCCCTCTCTGGTACCTTCCTGTTCCCACCCGCCATCCCTCTTCTGATCTATTCCCATCCCCCACACCTCTGATAGAAGGGGACCTCCTCCCCTACCAATGACCAGAGCCTACCAGGTTTCATCCTGACAGCCTGCTTTCCCTTCCTCTGTGTGCCTGCATGGCATCTCCACCAAGGGGAAGTGATCAAATCGGGGGCACCAGAGTTCGTGTCAGAGATAGCCCCTGCTTTCCCTACAACCGTGGAGAATGAGCTGTCCATTGGATATATCTGAACGTGTGTGTGTGTGTGTGTGTGTGTGTGTGTGTGTGTGTGTGTGTGTGTGTGTGTCTAGGTTTACTGCATGCATTGTCCTTGGTGAATACAACAGGAACCCCCCCTACCCCAGACCCCAGTCCAGATCCACCAGCCTTGATGGTTTCCTTGTGGGGCTCCCGAACTGTCTGTGTCTTTACATTCACCATTCTTTTATACTACTCTCAATGACCCACCTGGAGTCCAGCAGTGAATCCCAGTATCTGTCCTGATCCCCACCTGGTGGAGTTTCTCAAAGGACATTTATGTTGGGCTGATATCCACTTATAAGTGAGTATATACCTTTCCTGTTATTGTGGGTGTAGGTTACCACAGTCAGTATAATTGTTTCTAGTTCCATCTATTTGCCTAAAAATTTCAAGATTTCCTTGTTTGTAATAGCTGAGTAATATTCCATTCTGTAAGTGTACTACGGTTTCTTTATACACTGTTCGACTTTGGGACATCTAGGTTGTTTCTAGATTCTAGGTATTAGGAATAAAAATGCTATGAACATAGTTGATCAAATGTCCTTGTATGGTGGGACATCTTTTGGGTATATGCCCAAGAGTGGTATACCTGGGTCTTGAAGTGGAGCTATTCCCAATTTTCTGAGAAAGTGCTAGATTGATATCCAAAGTGGTTGTAAAAGTTTTCACTCCCACCAGCAATAAAGGAGGGTTTCCCTTTCTCCAAATCCTTACCAGCATATGCTGTCACTTGGATTTTTGATGTTAGCCAATCTAGTAGGTGTGAGATGGAATCTCAGAGTCGTTTTGATTTGCATTTCCTTCATGACTAAGAATGTTGAGCATTTCTTTAGTTGTTTCTGGGTGATGCAAAATGTTCCTCTGTTCAGAATTCTCTTTTTATGTCTGTACCCCATTTTTAATTGATTATTTGATTTGGTGGTATTTCATTTCCCGAGTTCTTTATATATTTTTGATATTAGCCCTTTGTCAGATGTAGGGTTGGTGAAGATCTTCCTTTAGTCTGTAGGGTGTTGTTTTGTTCTGTCGACAGTGTTGTGCCTTACAGAAGCCTTTTAGTTTCAGGTCTCATTTATTAATTGTTGATCTTAGAGCCTGAACTATTGATGGTCTGTTCAGGAAGTTGTCTCCTGTGCCAATGAGTTCAAGGTTCTTCCCCACTTTTTCTTCTAACAGATTTAGGGTGTCTAGTTTTATCTTGAGGTCTTTAATGCACATGGACTTGAGTTTTTTCACAGGGTGATAAATGTGAATCTATTTGTATTTTTCTACATGTGGATATCCAGTCAGACCAACACCATGTATTTAAGATGATATCTTTTTTTCCATTGTACAATTTTGACTTGTTTGCCAAAAACCAAGTGTCCATAGGTGTGTGAGTTTATTTCTGGGTCTTTGAATTGATTCCATTGATCAACCAGCTTATTTATATGCCTGTACCATGCTGGTTTTTTATTACTGTTGTTCTATAGTAGAGCTTAAAATCAGGGATGAAGATTCCTCTTGAAGATCATTTTTTGTACAGGATTGTTTTAGCTATTCTGAGTTTTATGTTTTTCCATATGAAGTTAGGAATTGATCTTTCAAGGTCTGCAAAGCATTGCGTAGGTATTTTGATAGGGATTGCATTGAATCTGTAGATTGCTTTTGGTAAGATGGACATTTTTACTATGTTGATCCTCTCAACCCATGGGCATGGAAAATCTTTCCATATTCTAATATCTTCTTCAATTTTCTTCTTCAGTGACTTAAATTTTTTTCATCGAAGTCTTTCCCTTGCTTGCTTAGAATTACACCAAGATACTTTATATTATTTGTGGCTATTATGAATGGTATAATTTCCATAATTTCTTTCTTAATCCATTTGTCATTTGTATACAGGAGGACTATTGATTTTTTAAAAATTAATCTTGTATGCAGCCACTTTATTGAAGGTATTTATCAGATGTAAAAGTTCTCTGGTGGAATTTTGGGGGTCACTTATGTACATTATCATATCATCTGTGAATATCAATACTATGACTTCCTCGTTTCCTGTGTGGGTCCCCTTGATCTCTTTTTGTTGTTTTAATGCTCTAGCTAGAACTTCAAGTACTATATTGAAGAAATATGGAGAGAATGGCAGCTTTTTCTAGTCCCTGATTTTAGTGGAATTTTTTTTTTGTTTCTCTCCATTTAATTACATGTTGGCTATCTGCTTGCTGTATATCACCTTTATTATATTTAGGCTTATGTATTGTATCCATGATCTCTCCAAGACTGTAAACATGAATGGGTGTTGGATTTTGTTAAATGTTTTTTTGGCATCTAAGGAGATGATCGTATGTGGTTTTTTTCTTTCAGTTTGTTTATATACTGGATTACATTGATGGATTTCTCTTTATTGAACCACTCCTTCATGCCTGGGATGAAGCCTACTTGGTAATAATGAATGATACCTCTGATGTGTTCTTGGATTCAGTTTGCGAGTATTTTATTGAGTAATTTTGCATCAATGTTCTTAAGAGAAATTGGTCTCAAATTCTTTCATTGTTGTGTCTTTGTGAGGTTTAGATATCATGGTGACTGTGGTCTCATAGAATGAGTTTGTTAATGTTCCTTCCATGTCTATTTTGTGGAATAGTTTGAAGAGTATTGGTATTAGCTCTTCTCTGAAGTCTTGATAGAATTCTGTGCTGAAGCCATCTGGCCCTGGGCTCTTTTTTGTCAGCAGATTTTCATGGCCATTTCTATTTTGGCAGGAGATATAGGATTATTTTATTTGTTTATCTGGTCTGGATTCAACGTTGTTACGTGGAATATATCCAGAAAATTTTCCATTTCATTTAGATTTTCAAATTCTGTGGCATATACACTTTTGAAGTAGGAACTAATGATTCTTTGGATTTCCTCAGTGTCTGTCGTTATGTTTTCCTTTTCATTTCTGATTTGTTGATTTGAATATTCTCTGTCTTTTAGTTAGTTCTGCTAAGGATTTGTATATCTTGTTGATTTTCTCAAAGAACCAGCTCTTGGTTTCCTTGACTCTTTGAGTTGTTCTATTTGTTTTTAAGTTATTTATTTCAGCCCAAGTTTGATTACTTCCAGCTATCTACTCCTCTTGGATGTGTCTGCTTCTTCTTTTTCTAGGGTTTCTCCTATGCCATTAAGTTGTTTGTATGTGATGTTTCCAATCGCTTTATGAAGACACTTAGTAATATGAACTTTCATCATAACACTGCTTTCATTGTGTCCAATATATTTGGGTATGTTATACCTTCATTTTCATTGAATTTTAGAAAGTCTCTAATTTTTTTTCTTTATTTCTTCTTTGGGCCAGCTATTATTGAGTAGAGAATTGTTCAGTTTCCAAGTGTGAGTAGAGTTTTGGTTATTTCTGTTCTTTTTTAGGTCTAGCTTTAGTCCATGGTGGTCTGATAGGATACAAGGTATTATTTCAATCTTTTTGTATCTGTTGAGGCTTGCTTTATGACCTACTATATGGATCCATGAGGTGCTGAGAAGAACGTATAATCTTTTGTGTTTGAGTGAAATGTTCTCTAGATATCTGTTAGGTCCATTTGATCATGGCATCTGTTAGTGTCATTATTTCTTGGTTTAACTTCTGTTTCTTTGGTCTATCCTTTGTTGAGAATGGGGTGTTGAATCCACAGAAAATTCATATGTGGGAATTGATGTGTGTTTTAAGCTTTATCAATATTCTTTTCACAAATGTTGGTGCCCTTGTATTTGGGGCATAGATGTTCAGGATTGTGATGTCATCTTGCGTATGTTTTCCTTTGATGAGTGTGATGTGTCCTTCTTCATCTCTTTTGATTAATTCTGTTTGAAAGTCTATATTTTTCGATACTAGAATGTCTACTTCAGCTTGCTGCTTATGTCCATTTGCTTGGATGACTTTCTTCAAGCCCTTCACTCTCAGGTAGTGTCTATCTTTGTGTCTGAGATGTGTTTCTTGTATGCAACATAATGTTGCATCCTGCTCACACAACAATCCTGTTAGTCTTTATCTCCTTATTGGAAAGTTGAGACCATTGATTTTGAGAGAGATTAATGACTATTAGATCATTTTATTTTGATGTTGGTTCTAGTAGTGTGTTTGTGTTATTTTGGCTTTGCTAATGTGAAATTATCCATTTCCTGTGTTTTCCTGGGTTTAGTTAGCCTACTTCAGTTAGAGTTTTCCTTCTAGTATCTTCTGTAGCACTGGATTTGTGGATATGTCCTACTTAAATTTGTTTTTGTCATGAAATATCTTGGTTTTTACATCTATGGTTATTGAAATGTTTGCTGGATATAATAGTATAGAATAGCATCTGTGGTCTCTTAGGGTTTGCAAGACATCTGCCCAGGCCTTTGTGGCTTTTATTGTCTCTGCTGAAAACTCAGTTGTCATTCTGATAGGTTTGCCATTGTACATTATTTGGCTTTTTCCCCTTGCAGCTTTTAATATTTTTTCTCTGTTCTATCCATTTAGTGTTTTGATTATTATGTGGCTAGAGGTTTTTCTTTTCTGGTCTATTCTATTTGGTGTTGTGTATGCCTCTTGTATGTTTATAGTATTCTTTTCTTTAAATTGGGAAAATTTTATTCTATGATTTTGTTGAAAATATTTACTGGGTCTTGGAGCCAGGCATCTTCTCTTTCTCCAATTCTTATTATCCTTAGGTTTTCTATTTTCATGGTGTCCTTGATTTCTTGGATGTTTTGTGTCAGGAGTTTTTTATATTTAATATTTTCTTTGATGATTGCATCAAATTCTTCCATTGTATCTTCTACAGGTCAGATTCTTTCCTTCATCTTTTGTATTCTATTGGAGATGTTTACCTCTTCAGTTCCCATTTCCTTTTCTAGATTTTTTCATTCCAGGCTTTCCTCAATTTGTGCTTTTACTATTATTTCAATTTTCATCTTCAGATCTTGAAACATTTTATTGATTTCCTTCACCTGATTGTTCGCATTTGCCTGAATTTCTCCGAGCTATTTCTTCATTTCTTCTCTATAGGACTCCGTCACAGCCTCTCTAAGGGCCTCAATCTGTTTGGCTGTATCATTCTATATTTGTTTATGGATTTTATTCATTTATTCCATTATTATCTTCATTATGAAATAGTTGATGTCTTTTTCCTGTGTGTCAGATGTGGTAGAGTTTCCAAGGCATAACTGGATTCTAAAGATGCCATAATATTTTTGTCTTTTTTGCTTGTTTGTTTGTGTTTTTATGCTGGCTTTTATCCATATTGCTGTCCTTGTCATTGGGTGGTAGTTTCTGGTATCCTTCACTGGCCATTGAGAGCATCTTGTAGATGAGTAGATATAGGTCCAGAAAACCCAGAATAATCTTTATTCCCCAAGGAAAAATTACAAAAGAGCAGAAATATGAGGAACTATAACCAGCCTGTAGGTTCTATGATTCATCCTTTGTTAATATCCTGGGTAAGTCTGATACCTTGCTATGACCATGATGGGCTTCATTCCCACTATAATGGTTAGAGTGTGTGCTTTCCCTGCGCCTTAAATACAACATCAGGATACTCAGAAATCATTTTGGCTACCTTGTAAAATCTTCAAGCAGTCAAGGAAATGTTGAGCAATCCAAGAATCAAAAGATTTCAGAGCTTGAGATACTGAGAATGTTTTTGAGTCTTTTTGTTTGTTTGTTTTGAGGTTTTCCAGTGACAACAACAACAAAAAAGCGAAAATGGCATCATGGCAGGGGATGCAGATGTTGAAGTCTCACTGATAACACACAGAGAGTGGTGAGCAAAGTGCAGTGTAACATTGTCAAAGGCATAATTCATCTAAAGACCATGAATGGGAAGGCCTGCTCCAGTGCTAGCTGATGTTTGTGTGCTTTAGGGATTGGGAGTTCTGCCGTATGAGATGTAAAAGGAAGATATAAAAAGATCTAGAGAAAAGGTTGTTGCTTGGAATCTTTCTCACTTATTTCCAATGATTTAAATGGCACAATGGAGTCTCATCAAGATAAACTTTAGGTTTAAATGGAAAAAATAAAAAATCTTTGGCAAACACTCATAAGTAATTTTAAAATTCAAGTTTTAAATTACTTCCTAATATACAGTTTTTCTTTTGCATTTCAGAAAGGGCACAACAGCCAGGGTTATAAACTTAACATGAGAAACTGTGAATTTCTTAGAAACCAACTTTACCATTTTTGTTCTAGCCACTCTGCTACATATTTTAAGATTTAAATTATCAAAAGCCACTTACACACTTCTTGGAAAGGAATTAGCTGCTTTTGTCCTTTGGAGAAAATATCCACTGCTGCAGATTGCATATGCCCTTAACGAAGCTACCTGGCATTTTCTGTTCACTGTGATATGTTTACATGGACAAAAAAGAAAAAATCTGTCAGATCCAGATTCTGGTCGACCTGGATTAAGGTTCTATTTTTATCAGAGCATATACCCAGTGGGTTTTACAGACAAATGTCATGGAAAGCAATTCTCAGATCTGTGCTGTCATCTTTTGCTTACTTTATTCATTATCTATTTACACAAAAATATTTGCTAATAAGTACTGATTTTGTTATTAGAATTTGGTTTACTGATGGTTCATGAACAGAAATTTGAATATTTGAATAGCTTTAGTTGACATGTTACCTCCATATAGACCTATTACTTTTAAAAAATAATGCTCTATTTTTTGTATGCTGGAACGATATGTTTGTACAATATGTATGTGTGTGTGAGAGAGAGAGGGGGGAATGTACATATACATGAAGGATACAGAACATGTGTGAAGGTCAGAAGACAACTTTAGGTATTGATGTTTATCATCTTCTTAGAGACAGACATTCTTTATCATTTTTCATCATGTATGTCATACTGTTTGACCCATAAGTTCCCAAGGATTCTCCTCTCTATGTACCGGGATTATGGTGCATTACTGCACCTGGCTTTTACATGGTTTGTGGATTCAAAGTAATGTCCTCATGTTTGCATGGCATATTATTTGCCAACTGATCAATATCCCTAGTCCCCAATTAAAGCTATATTTCAACCCCCTCTTCATCATCACTGTTCTTTTTTTAAAATGTATTTTATTAATTTATTCATATTACATCTAAATTGTTATCCCATCCCTTCTATCCTCCCATTCCTCCCCCCCTCCCATTTTCCCCTTACTCCCCTCCCCTATGACTGTGACTGATGGGGACCTCTTCCCCCTGTATATGCTCATAGGGTATCAAGTCTCTTCTTGGTAGCCTGCTAACCTTCCTCTGAGTGCCCCCAGGCCTCCCCATCCAGGGAACATGGTCAAATATGGGGCACCAGTGTTCGTGTGAAAGTCAGACCCCACTCTCCACTCAGCTGTGGAGAATGTACTGTCCATTGGGTAGATCTGGGTAGGGGTTAGAAGTTTATTGCATGTATTGTCTTTGGCTGGTGCTATAGTTTGAGCAGGACCCCTGGGCCCAGATTTGCCCATCATAATGTTATTCTTGTAGGTTTCTAGGACCCTCTGGATCCTTCTATTTACCCATTCTCCCATGCTTCTCTCACCTAGAGTCCCAAAAGGATGTCTTCCTCTCTGTCCCACTTTCCTGATAAGTAAAGACATTCATGGGACATGCTTCTTGGGCTAGTGTCCAGATATAAGTGAGTACAAACCATTGACTGCTTCTGGGTTAACTCACTCATTATGACCATTTCTAGTTCAATCCCTTTGCCCACAAATTTCAGGAATTCTTTGTTTTGAATAGCTACGTAGTATTCTATAGTGTAAATGTACCACAGTTTCTTTATCCATTCTTCTACTGAGGGACACTTAGGCTGTTTCCATTTTCTGGCTATTATGAATAAGGCTGCTATGAACATGGTTGAGCAAATGTTCCTGTTGTGTGCTGGAGCATCTTCTGGGTATATTCCAAGGAGTGGAATAGCTGGGTCTTGAGAAAGCCCTAATCCCCATCATCACTATTTTTTCTTGATTGTTATTTGTCTGTATTATCTATTTCTATTAGTCTTTTTCTGAACTAAATGAATGTAAATATTATTTGTAGATCTTTTTTGATCAGCTTTGTTTTTTTCAAGTTCTTAAGATAAATGAATAGAATGGAGTGATATTCCCAAGGAAAAATCATGTTTGTGATGGGTGTGGAAACTGTACTGATAGTATACATCACTGATCAAGTGTCTGTCATGCTGTGCTGATACTGGAGTGAAAGTTCTTATTTTCTTTCATATTTCTCTTCCAACTCTCAATGTCCCACAGCCATTACCTTAATTTCTACAGGCTATCTTACTACATCATGGTTATCATTGGTACACTGTCATTGTTATCTGGAATGTCAAAAATTGCAATCCCTCTAAAGCACTTTTAATAAAACATGCAATACAATTATTCTAAATTAATATTCACACAATCTATTATTTATTATTCACACAATTCTAGTATTTTTCTGTTGAAAGCATTACTTCTCATACATTAAAGAAATCTAAATGAATTTGACTTGGGATAGTATAAGTCTACCTGACTAGAAATAAGACATTATCAATTACCACAAAGTAGCACTAAGAATTTAAGAAATTCACAATCCATTATTATTTCTGTAAATTCAAGGAATTATTTAAAGTACATTATTACAAATAAATGTTGTTATAAGTATATTCCTTGTTTTCCATTTCATAAATGATAAACCGACTTACAACATGCTTTATATAACTCATGGGGTGACTTTCAAATATTTCCTTACTGTAGTATTTTTATTCAGATTTTTTACATCTTTCTATCAAATTACTTTTGATCCTATTTCATTACTTACCTAAATACAGATCTAATAAAAAAAACCATTTTAAAAGACTGACATAAACTCAGTTAGTAGGCAGTAACATAAGTGTCACAATCATAGAAAGCAACTTTGAAAATGTACGTACGTATAGCCCAAATGAAGTGGGGGTATTGGGACTGACATGAAGTATTTTTTTACTTCCATCCTCCATCAAAACCATCCTTAGCACCCTCTGATGTTACATATTTCCTAACTCACAAAGGCAACTCCACAAAATTTGTAAACTAGAAATGGTCATAGTCCATGTAACAAGCTATGTTTTTTTTTTTTATTGTCAGTAGCAGTAAAATTTGTTTCAAATTAACTTACGCTTGATGTGGTAGCAGAACCCAAAGTCATAGTTAAGGTGAGAAACTTTAGATTCGTGGTACCAAATGCTTAAGGGTCATTCCATAGGGCAAAAAAAGGATTTCAAAGTCTTCTTTCAAAAGGAAAGCAAAATTTACCTTTAAGACTCAAGAAGGCATCACAGGCTGGCTGCAGTGTGTGCAGTTGGCATTATGGTCATTAAGTTTATTAGATATTCTGAGAACATAGTCTTGGAAGATAATGGTTGCAGAGTACATTCCTACATCATGTATCAACAAGAACTGGTGCCAATTGACAGGAAAGCCGCACTTATGGAATTGTAATAATATGGCTGTCTAAACAAGATCCACACAGTGATAACACTAGTAGACATGCTAAAATGAAAGTGGAAATGTGATGGGCCCCAACTCCTAGACAAAGGACTACATCAATTAATTACTGTTTAGAGGGAGAATGAGTCTTCTCTAGAGTTGAACAATCCAATTGGCTTTCCAATATCAAGTGGTCATCTCTGAAATCATATAAATACAAACAACACTAAATGGACTCAACTGTTTGTATTTATGTAGTATGCATTAACATAATTATGTAACAATAATATTCAGAGAAAAATCAATTAAACAACATATACATTGTCGAGCATTAGATGACTCGGAATGATGATGAAAAATAAATGAATTTTCCTGAAGCAATTGAAGAGATAGGACCATGGATTTAACTAAGTTACATTTCAATATTTTCTATACCGCATTCACTGCAAGCCTGCTTCAAAGGACTTATAAAGGATAATGTTTTTTGTTTTTTTGTTTTGTTTTTTTTTTTTTGTTTGGCTTTTCAAGACAGGGTTTCTCTGTGTAGCCTTGACTGTCTTAGATTCACTTTGTAGACCAGGGTGGCCACGAACTCACAGCAATCCACCTGCCTCTGCCTTCCATGTGCTGGGATTAAAGGCGTGCACCACCTGCCCAGCAAGGATACTTTTCTCATTTATTGCTTTTCCTTCTTCTTTAATTACTAAAATTTTACATTTGCCTCTATCACTCCCATTTTATCTCCATTTTAAGACTTGGGAAACTTTTATGTGTCAAATATAAGCATATTTGCTGCTAAATATCATAGCACTAACTATGGCCTCCACCCTGACATGTCTATCTACAGTTAAAATAATTGTGGTGAAATTGTAATGTGGATAAAACCTCTGTATTTTCATGATATATTTAACTGCACAGATAATATTGTAACCAAAAAAATATATACAACATTCCAAATTAAGACATTTAATAAAGTTTTCTTTTTCCACCATACTTTCTATGTTGGCCTTTTGAAAATGTTTTGAACAACTGTACACTAATTTCATTTACTTTTCCATTACATATCTATAAATATTTACTCATCAAGTCCTAAAAGCAGTGATTAATGGATACATCTTTTATTATTTATATTAAAAGTATCACACACATTAAAAAAAAAAGACTTGGGAAACTTTTATATCTCTATAGATCCTGAAAACATTCTAAATGCTGTTTAATATATTGTCAAAGTTTCATGGTAAGCAACACGAACTTCAAGTTTCTAGCTTAATTAAAAGCATTTATTTGGTCAGGCATAGTGGTGTGCACCTTTAACCCTAGCACATCAGAGGCATAGGTAGGTAGATCTTTGTGGCCATCATGGTCTACAAAGTGAATTTGTGGGCAGCCAGAGCTACATAGTAATAATTTTATTTCAATAAACCAAAAAGAGTGCTTATTTGATATTTGCCCCAATAAGATAGCCTCTAAACTTTGTAATTATTGTATAAAATATGTATACTATTTACTTGCCATTGAGAGGAGTTCATATAATATCAACTATATATAATCCATAATACTTACATTGATATTATAAATAGATTTTTTTGAGTTAATGAATGACTGGTAATTCTGACCATTGTCTAACATGTGATCAATATTCATGCATGGAAGAATTTAAAATAGAATAACATTGAATCTCTCAAACTGTCCACTAATGTGAACTAGTGTAATGTGTTGGTGCCCTTGCAGCCATCAGAATCATTTTATAAGTATGATTCAAAACAAAGCCCCTATGTTCTGCATCATTCTTCTCCATGTGTAAGGTGGTGGCTGAAATGGTTATTACCTATATTACTAATGTTTTGAGAAGAATGTTTTTCCATCATAATCAACATACATTTTATAAGATGTCATTTTGAATGCTTTAAAGATGCAGAGTCAAGAACAATGAGGGGTAAGTTGAAACTATTAAGTCAATCTCCACGTGTTCAGATTGGACACTTTGGGATCTGTTTGTGCCAGTAGGCATAAAAAAAAAAAAAGCGAGTTAGTTTGGCATGTGAGAAAAGGAAAAGCTTGCATCCAAGTAATGAAATTGGATAAATTTAGATGTTTGCGATTATAGCTACTGAATATGTTTTAGACTGACAGAATATGCTCTGATATTGGAATACCGTCAAAAATCCATCTAAAGCATGCCAGAGAAGTGTTAAGTGGTGACGAGAGGACTGGAACTCAACCTCATAGCTGTGGCAAAGATATGCTCACTCTGACAATTCTGGTGAAGGATTCTGACCTGGAAGCCCTACTCAATGAGAACACGCTCTTATGCGAAGTCTCACCCTGGAACTCGTAAGGGTGGCAGGAAGCTATTCCCACTCCGACTTCAACTGTGTTGGGGGCATTTGAGATTTTATAATGTACTCTCTTCAACAGATATAACTTATAACCTGCAATAAACATGGAGATGATAGTACCTATTTTACTATTCTTATAACAGAGCTGTCAACTTATGTATTTAGATGATAGGTGGCATTTATAAAAATAATAGTAATGAACAGGCCAGAAGTAAACCTTCTACTTACTTACTTTGAATTTAATGAAGAGAAATCAAGAAATGATACATGAGGAAAACGGGAGAAGAATAAGAAGAAGACTAAAAGTGCAATCCTCGGTGATAGAAATGAAAAGAACCAGGCACTCCAGAAGGGCTTTTCAGCCAGCGACAGACAGTATACATACTGGTGGTCTCATAGCAATCTGAGTCTGAAACTTACCACAGCCTAATAACAGCGCAGGGACTCCAACATCACAGGGTAAAACGTCTGCCAAGGGTCTGAAGTGATGTGGGGGTCAAACGAACCCACCTCCCAGGCAATTTGTATAAAAGGAAAACACACACAATTATGCACAGTTCATAATATGTGATGCTAACAACAAAGAACTATGTTACTTTTTTTATCTGTTTGTAATAATTGTTATTATTTTGGTGTATGATATTTTTTATTTAAAGTGTTTATTATATGGACCAGGGAAGGGTTCACTGCTGAACTATAGGCAATGGATGGAATCTGGAGGAAGAACAGTTGTTGCCTTTAGAGTGTGTACTAAATGAGGAGCTCAGGGAGCACCAATGGATAGTTTGACATCTGGAGCCACACAGAATGTCCTGGTCAACATCAGTGAGTCATTAAATAAGATAAAAAGGCACAAACGTGGGAACGGAACCTGTAAGGAAGAGAGGAATGACAAGATGGGAGGGAAATTAAAGGGGAAAGTTAAACAGAATGTACAATAAACATGTTTGAACTTGTATAGAACAAATTTAGTCAATAAAAAATATCAATCCATAAAAAAGTGTCATGTTAGGCCAGTAGTAGCCTCATGCATCCATATTTCCCATGGTCCTCACATGAATGTCCAACTTGAGTGGGAGAAACCAATTCAAGAAATCCATTCATAATTGTATATATGTATTTACATATAATGTATGACCATAACGTAACAATCCGATAATTTTATAGTGGAACTAGAATAATTTCTATTAGTGTAAATCACCATTAATTCCTTCACTTATCAGATGTTTCAACTGATATTGAGAGTAGAGAATTTATAAATTACAATAGATTACTAGAGAATAGAGGAGTCATCTACATGCATAGATATAGAAAGACAAGGCCAAGGTGAGTCGTGTGATACAGGGCAAATCCACAAAATGTTTTTGTACGAGCAATGTACTGGAAAAACTTGACAGTACATTACAAGGCTAATGTCCAGACTGTAAAAATTTAGGAATATTTATTTTCTTTTCCTACACTAAGGGTCTTAGGTTTTAACTTGTTTGCAATATTGAGGCAAACTTACATTGAATCTATGTTTCAGGCGACTGACTGGAGATATGCATTTGAATGTTCTAAGGAATAGAGCTATTCCCATGTAGTGGAATTAGCAATATAAGTTACCTGCTTGTAGAAATACAGTTGCAAATGATGTGGATCAGAGTGGCTTGGTCAGTAACAGTACTTACAGGTCAATGGTACCGTGTATGGTAAATGAACAAATTCGAGGAAATCTAAAAGAACTTGCCAAACACCAGATTCCATCTAAATCAGTAAATATTTGGAAAGAGTTGAAATGATACTAAGCAGAGACTTAAAAGAGCCTAATTTGAAATTCTACACACTGATATTGGATTTTTTAAAATTTAAGATCATTGTTAAGCATAACCAGTACCTATATTTGATTCAGTCATGCATGTATACATTAGGTGGGAACCAATTCTTAGCTTAACTGCCAGAGAGTTAATTTATGAAACAGGAAATCTAACAGTGCAAGTTGAGATTTTTCATTTCTGTGACAACAGTAGGAAGCCCTCTAATTCTGAGAAATAGATTTTAGAAGGCCTCTGACCAAGACATTTTTCAAAGCCTTACACATAAGAATTGGGTGTTAACTGGCTGTTGTGCTTGGAAATCAACATGTAGATTATTGGAAAGTTACAACTGCTTTTTCATAAAGTATTAAGAATGCCCTGCACGTCAGCTGGAGTTGGCAGACATTGTGGAGGGGAAATGCCACAAAGTAAATGTGATTGGAACAGTCATTGCCTGTGCCATATTGCATTTGTGGCTAAGTGTGGCCTCTAGTAAAACTGGGGGTGTGCTCAGAAATGCAGTCCCGAAAACACAGAAGAGGTAAGGCTTCACAAATATTACCAGAAGTGAATCTAGGAAATGTTGAAAACGGAGATCCCAGGAAAGTAACATGTAAAGTAACATGGAATATATTTAGACATTTTGAGCATTAGGAATTATATATACTTTCAAAAGTCCTAAGTGATTCAATGTATGTGGCTAGCACTTTAAATCACTATTTTAGAGTAGAAATAAGGGAGGAAAATGTACTTGATGTCTGGAGACAAGAAAGATTATAACCTTCAATATATTTTACAAAAATGGCATGAATAGATATTTCTGATGAAGTTTTGCTATTTTGCAAGTTCCAACTGTATTATTTATAGTAACATTCAGTGGAAGAAAAAGACTGCTGGAGGAAACTGAAGAATCTACCAAAGTGTCCATGCTATTAAATGTAAGTCATGAGAATATGAGAGTGAGCCAACACTGACTTTAGGAATAACTTTATACATAAAAGCAGAGTAGAGCTGAGTTGGGATATTGACTCTAAATTATAGTAAAGATTAAACCATGCAATTTAGAATCCAGGTAAAAGTATCTCAACAACTCCAGTCTTAGGAAATTGGTATAAGTAGTTCTTAGTTTTCTCTGGTACAAATTAACAGACTAGAAAAGCATGGGTGGACAGACAGACAGACAGATCAACAATAAAGCCAATCTACCAATTAAAATACAAATATTAGAACAACTAGTCTATATGAGTGGTCTGATAAAATGAAACTGTACTGCAGAGACTCTTGTTTTAAAGAAGGAGGAACTCAGAAAATAGGGGAGAACTTAAGAATATCACATTTGCTTACAGGAAGTCTTCCATTGGTAGAGGTTCAGAGACACAAAAATGACCCTATATATTAAAAGAGGATAAGGCTGCGCAAGGACATAGCTACTTCCATAGGCATAATAAGCATCTTATTTGAGTCAAGAACTCTTGTGTCTTTGTTGGTTTTGTTGATGATTTCTAAGACTGGTTTCTCTGTGTAGCCTTGGTGGTCCTGGACTTGCTTTATAAGCCAGCGTAGCCTTGAACTCACAGAGTTCTGCTGGTCTCTGCCTCCCTGCGTGCTGGTATTACAGATGTGCCCCACCATGCCCAGTCTCTTATGTCTTATAGTTACACAAATATTAGAAATAAAACATTAGAGAGACTTGAGATAGACAAACAGCTGTTGAAGAAATATACAAGATATTAGCTTCTACCTTGAGCTGTGTACATAGTAGGGCAGAAATATGCAAAATGTCTGTGAAAAGACACTGACAAACGCTGGGATTAGAGAGATGCCTTATTGAGTGTAGTGCATTGTGTGCAAGCATGGGTACACATTTTGATTTTCCGCATCCACATAAAACTCGGGTATTGTAGCATTCATCTGTTACATTTTTGTTTGTTTGTCTTGTTCCTGATTTTATTTATTTTTAATATATTTTATTAATTTATTCATATTACATCTCAATTGTTATCTCATTCCTTGTATCCTCCCATTCCTCCCTCCCTCCCATTTCCCCCTACTCCCTTCTCCTATGACTGTGACTGAGGGGGACCTCCTCCTCCTGTATATGCTCATAGGGTATCAAGTCTCTTCTTGGTAGCCTGCTATCCTTCCTCTGAGTGCCACCAGGCCTCCCCATCCAGGGGACGTGGTCAAATATGGGGCACCAGAGTTCATGAGAAAGTCAGACCCCACTCTCCACTCAACTGTGGAGAATATCCTGTCCGTTGGCTAGATCTGGGTAGGAGTTCAAAGTTTACTGCACATATTGTCCTTGGCTGGTGCCATAGTTTGAGCTGGACCCCTGGGCCCATACCTGCCCACCATAATGTTCTTCTTGTAGGTTTCCAGGACACTCTGGATCCTTCTATTTCCTCATTCTCCCATGCTTCTCTCATCTAGAGTCCCAATAGGATGTCCTCCCCTCTGTCCCACTCTCCTGGTTAGTGAAGACTTTCATGGGACATGCCCCTTGGGCTAGAGTCCAGATATAAGTGAGCATATACCATTTGACTCTTTCTGCTTCTGGGTTAATTCACTCATTATCATCATTTCTAGTCATAGCAACCTTATTCATAATAGCCAGAACATGGAAACAGCCTAAGTGTCCCTCAGTAGAAGAATGATTAAACATTTGTTTTTAATAGGGATTGAAGGATGGATCTCAGTGTTTTGTTGGGTAGCCTGTGTAGCCAATACAACAAACTCCAGCTTCAGTGAGAAACTTATTTTCTTGCACACACACACATGCACATATACACACACATGTGCACACACATGCACACACACATATACATGGACACACATACATGTACACATACACACATTAAAAAAAGAAAGTGACACAAACTTAAATTACTTTAAATATGACAATATTTAAATAGTTTTAAGTAGTCAGTCAAAAAGGAAAATAGACACAAATATGACTTAGTAGTAAAGGACAAACTACTCATCATTGAAGATGATGATTTATGTGCAGGACTCCATGAACAGTTAGTCAATCCAGAGAGATGTTAAAGGAACCAGGTATATCAAAAATATAGTAAATGAAAAAATGACAACAGAAATTCTTTCATAACAATTATATACTAAATATAAATGGATTATATTCTAAAAAAGAGACAATACTTGTCAGGTCACAAATTGAACCCTACTACCTTAATGATAGTGAGATGTAATCAGTAGCAAAAGGAAAGAGTAATAGTTTTCTTATTAGTGGATCTAACTACAGCTGCTTCTGTTATTAATAACCTCCAGATCAGTTAATAATGAGGAAAAATTTATTATTTTGTATCTTATTCCTTCTATAGCTCTAATTATAAATATTGAAATTCAAATTTAGATTTTTTTTTACATTTCTTGATGGTTTGGCACATATTAAAATTTAAGAATAATTGGTATAATATATTACACATATTGATATATAGGCATAATATATTAGTTATTTATTATAATATAATATAATAAGTATATTAATATGTTACCTATATCAAAATTTGTTTTTAAAAGTCTAAACCTCAATACAAAAAGAAAAAATATAACCAAAGGAGAGAACATACAAAACCCAGCATAGGGAAACTAATTCAAAAGGCAAACAACTGTAAAGGATGGCAAGAAAGAAATGTAAATATCCATTTGTTATGACTAAGAATTGGCAGGTGTTCATATGTTGCTGTGTGTACTGATGGCATACAGCAGCTGGCGGAGCCATTAATAGTTAACTTAGGTCAGGTTGTAATAAGTTAAAAGGTAAAAGGTAAACCCTGAGCATAAACTGTCATGAGCAAAGCCTGAAAGCATTGCTGCATTTTAAAACACTAAGGTGAGAAGAGATGAGATTGTGGAAAGGGTGGTAATACCTGGAGTTGTAAGTGATGAACGTGCTCAAAATGTTGAAAAAAAATCCACCAAAATTGTTTAAAAATTAAAAAAAAGAATAAAGACCTAGAAGTATTAAAAACTGACTATTAAACAAGGAAAACAATCTACATTCTGAAAACATAAAACTAAATATATCATGCTTATGAGAAGAAATAATTAGAATTTGTTCCTGAAACTCTGAGAACTCATGAGTGAATAGCATTCTACTATAGCAAGTCATAAAATGTGCTTGCTCACTGCCCTCATCTCTGGCAAGTTGAAAAACCAAACCACCTTCTACCAAAACTAGTCCTTTCATTTTCACTAAATCCAGTTTTTCTGTTGAGTAGTTTCTTTCTTTCTTTCTTTCCTTCTTTCTTTCTTTCTTTCTTTTTTTTTTTTTTACTAAACTAAAGACTTTTCAAATAACTTCTTCAAGAACACCCTCACATTTTGCTATTGAATCCCTACTAGTTTTCTTATGGCATGCGTAGACCTCTCTCATGCAAAAACTCACTTTGTAACTTTCACTGGTAAAATAACGCACCCTTCTTTTATATTCTTAGTTTATAGGACAGTACAGGGAACATAATATATTTTAAACATATACTTTAATATTTAGCTGTTTATATTAATATGTTTAATATTAATATTTATTAATATGTTAATATGTTATTTATATATTTACATATTTGTGTGTGCATGTGCGTGTACAGATACATAATATACTATAGTATTTGGCTAAATATGCTGGAACAAAACAAATACCACTTACTGGAAACTTAAGCAACAGATTTTTTCTTTTCTCACCATGCATCGTATTCCCGTAGGCATACACAATGTCTCTTTGTGTCCTAATCTTTATTTCCTATAATTATACAAATTTCGTTGTATTAGAATCTACTCTAAATATTTCATTTTACTTTAAATTCTTCTTTAAATTTGTAGTCACATTTAGGGATGCTGAAATTATGACTTCGTGTTACATTTTTGATGTTCTTTATACTGAAAGAAAGAAGGAGTGAGAAAAAGGAGGTAAGAAGGGAGGGAGCAGGAGAGAGGAAGGCAGACAGACAGAGAGAAGTTGGAAGTATAAAAATTAGTGTACATTATCCACATAACAACATAACTATGGCCATGAATGATAAAATGTTCACGAGACCAATCTTGTGTAATGGTTAATAATTCATAAACATTTTAAAGTATGTGGAATTAGCAAATTCCTCATAACATGGTAATGTGCCCATTATGTTGTAGGATTTATATTGTGCAACAAGAAAGGTTAACTACAACAGCTATAGATGGAAGAGCCAGCAGCCTGCCTTTGCTTCAGATTCTTGCTCAGACCATCTCTCCATCTTCCACACTGTGTACTCCCCATGTCGCTGTGAAAATTAAGCACCTTCTTTTGCAATAGCCAATATTTTCCTTATTTCTATTATTTTAAAGTTATTTCCTTTCAACTAAACAGTCTTTCTCCTTACTGAGGCTTTTTTCTAGCCTTTAATTTTTTTTTACTTTAAATTTTTTTAACTTCCATTTGTAAAACACCCACACACCGTCATGAATTTATTGCATTATTATTGTCTTCTTGCCCATAACCCCTATTATATTCACAAATCCAAGAAAAGGCATATTGCCTCAATACTTACTAAAATGGATAAAATATAGTGGCTATACAAGAATAGTTATAAAAAATATACAAACAGGTGTTATAAAGGGAATACATGCAGATTCACTGAAGATAAGTTATGCAGTAACAAATTTATCCATCTTTCTCAGCATTACATGTTTAATAGAATTTATAGGGTGATTTTTAAAACACCCTTCAAAGTAAAATAAGCACTTATTTCTATTAAAGGTCTAGCAGCATTAGACGGTGGTGCAATGAACTAATTTCATACCAAGGTTTGAAAAATATTTTCAGATGGAGCAGCGCCAACCTAAATAGTCCTGCTGGTAGCAAATAAGTCATAGAACATCCTTTAAACATCTGCCCACCAAGTTCTGTAGCTTGCAAGGGGTGGGCACAGCTGCACTGCTCTGTGCCACTTCTTCCATCCCTCCCCAGGCAGGGTGGCTCTTCATCTTGCTTTGTCAGCACAGTAGAGATGGCTCTGGTTGTATGGTTATGAGAGAGCTCACCCTGCCACTTGCTGGTTATGTGGTAGTGTGTGTGTGTGTGTGTGTGTGTGTGTGTGTGTGTGTGTGTGTGTGTGTGTGTGTGTACAGGTGAAATTGTTCCCTCTCTGTGTCTGAAGAAGGTAAATTTTGGAGAGATGGCTCTCAGGGCATGAAAGCAGGTGAGTTAGGCCCCCTTCTCACCAGGTGTAGCATTCAGGGGAGTGGTCCTCACACCTTGCCTGGATAGCTTAGTAGAGCTGGCCTTGATGGTGTGGATGCTGGAGAGCCAGTCCCAAGGGCAAGAGAGCTGTCCCGGTCCCTTGCCACTTGCAGTACTCTAAAAAGCAGGCCAACAATTTACCTGAGCAGCATGGTAGAGCTGACATTGGTGAAATGGGTGTGGGGGAGCAGGAGAACTGACCGCACCCTTCCCTGGGGAGTGCTGAAGAACTGGACATGGTGGTGTGGGTGCAGGAGAGCTCTCCCCAATGGGATGTCATGAGCAAGAGAGCTGGTGGACTGACCAACTCAGCTACCAACTGGGCCACCCAGGCATTCAGTTGGCACTGCTTTCCTCCAACATCTACCCCATCTACGAACTGCTGGAGTGAATGGAGGGAATGCTCCTGTAAAACCTAAGCTGCAGGATCTTCAGGACACAGAGAAACAAAAGGTTATCTGAGAGCCGTCCCAGTAAGGATCCAGGATTGATAGTGTATCAGAATCCAGAGGCTTTGAACCAGACCCGTGACTTACTGCCATGAACATTTGCAAGTAAAACTGTTTAGGCAAAGGATATATTCTGTGACACACTTTATCTTCAGTGGAGAGATTTTATTTATTTATTTATTTATTTATTTAGTTAGTTAGTTAGTTAGTTAGTTAGTTAGTTTTCTTTTGGGAGGAGTTTGCATTGCCAGAGGGTGGATATGAAGGGACTGGGAGATGAGTGGAATTGGGGTACATGATAGATGATTCACAAGAATCCATAAAAAGCCTGCTTCCTCAATTTTTCTGCCAGACAAGAAATGATTATTAAGTAGTCAGCTTTTATGTATTGAGAAACCGTCGGGCAATGGAACACTAAGCTGTAACTGGGACATCTATGTTATCTCCTCTGAGACTCAGGGATCATCATGGAATAAATGTCAGAAGAAATGTAAAATCCAGATGTTTCCTGGGGACTGAGAAATAGCTCAGAGTTGAGAGTGCTGATTGCCCTTCTAGAGGACCCTGGTTGGATTTCCAGCACCCACATGACATCTTACAACCATCTATAAATTCAGTCTTGGGGAGTCTTATGAACTATTTTAACTACTGTGGTCACTATGTACACATGGTGCTTAGATATACATACTGGCAAAACATCCATACACGTAAAATTAATAATAAATGAAAAGATTAAAAATAATAGTGTCCCTTGGACAGGCCAACACTTTTGCACTTGTGAACTCATTTTAACTGTGGGTACCAGAAAAAGACTTGTCCAAAGCTAGGACCATGAATCTCTTCATGGATGAGAGATGGACCCAGGAGGCTCATCCCTTCTCTGAAGGACTACTGGCAGGTCATGGGTGATGGGGATATGGTATCATTTCTTTCAGCAGTATATCCACTGAAAAGTCACCCATATTCCAGGAAATAATCTCTTACCTAATGCCATGCAGATTACCCTAAATAAACGCATTGGGACACACACACACACACACACAGAGAGAGAGAGAGAGAGAGAGAGAGAGAGAGAGAGAGAGAGAGAGAGAGAGAGAGAGAGAGAGAGAGAGAGAGTGAAGAAAGCAGGAGAGAGACTTGTTGGAAAAAAAGGGGGTTCAGAGGGAGACATTGAATAAAATAGGGTGGAAAGTAACTAAAATTCACAATATATGTGTTTAAAGCTGTCAAACAACAACAACAGAATCTGATAATGATACTTTTCAAGAGAAGAAAAAGCTGCTACTGTTTTGATGTAGAGTTGGAGAATGAACTTGAAATTTTTAAGATTTAAATGTGGTTATAACATAGGAATATAGAATGGCTGAGAAACACTTAAAGAAACGCTCAACCTCCTTAGTCATCAGGGAAATGCAAATCAAAACAACTCTGAGATTCCATCTTACACCCATCAGAATGGCTAAGATCAAAAATACAAGTGACACCACATGCTGGCGAGGATGTGGGGAGAGAGGAACACTCCTTCATTGCTGTTGGGAATGCAAGCTAGTACAGCCACTTTGGAAATCTATCTGGTGCTATCTCAAAACACTGGGAATAGGGCTTCCTCAAGACCCAGCTATTCCACTCCTTGGAATATACCCAGAAGATGCTCCAGCACACAACAAGAAAATTTGCTCAACCCTGTTCATAGTAGCCAGATCATGGAAACAGCCCAAGTGTCCCTCAGTAGAAGAATGGATAAAGAAACTGTGGTACATTTACATTATGAAATGCTACTCAGCTATTATAAACAAGGAATTCCCAAAATTTGTGGACAAATGGATTGAACCAGAAATGATCATGAGTGAGTTAACCCAGAAGCAGAAAGAATCTAATGGTATATACTCACTTATATCTGGACACTAGCCCAAGGGATATGTCCCATGAAGTCGTCACTTACCAGGAAAGTGGGACAGAGGGGAGGACATCCTATTGGGACTCTAGGTGAGAGAAGCATGGGAGAATGGAGAAATAAAGGATCCAGAGGGCCCTAGAAACCTACAAGAAGAACATTATGATGGGCAGGTATGGGCCCAGGGGTCCAGCTCAAACTATGGTACCAGCCAAGGACAATATGTGCAGTAATCTTCGAACACCTACACAGATCTAGCCAATGAACAGGACATTCTCCACAGTTAAGTGGAGAGTGGGGTCTGACTTTCACATGAACTCTGGTGCCCCAAGTCCCCTGGATTGAGAGGCCTGGTAGCACTCAGAGGAAGGATAGCAGCCTACCAAAAAGAGACTTGATACCCAGTGAACATATAAAGGTGGAGGAAGTTCCCCTCAGTCACAGTCATAGGGGAGGGGAGTAAGGGGAAAATGGGAGGATATAAGGGATGGGATAACAATTTAGATGTAATATGAATAAATTAATAAAATATATTAAAAAATAAATAAAATTTCATCCTGCTAGCTTTGTGAATCTTATTTATTTATTTATTTATTTATTTATTTATTTATTTATTTATTTTTGGAGTCTACTAATCTTACCCTTAACCTTTCTAATTGTAAGGGAGACTTAAGATGGAAACAATGTTTCCAATGTTTTTGGACTGGAGAAGACGGGGTGAGGAATCACACTTACCATTCAGGCTTTACCTACCTGAGCCTCAGTGGAAGAGGAAGAGCTTAGTCCTGGTGAGGGTGGGTTGCTAAGGGGTGGGGATTCCCCTTTCCTGTGGAGAAGGGGAGAACCAGGAGGAGAGGAGGGAGGGGTGATGATGGGGATGTAAAGTGAATAACCAAATAAATTAATGAGAAAAGGAAAACATTTTGAAGGAAAAGCAAAACAATGTAAGGGATGGGGGTGGGGTGGGGAGGAGTGCTATGAGCAGCTGGCCTCTGGGCACAGCATGGCAGCTGTCCACAGGAACCCATGAGAGCTGTGGTTATTTGTACAAACTTGCACAAGATCAATCCAGTTAAGGATTTCAGCATGGGGGGGAAGAGGTTACTGTACTTAACTGAGCAATTGGGAAAGGGTGGCTGCTGAGGGAAGGGGAGTCACTTGTCGTTGGAGGACTGGCTCCTAGATGGCTCATGTGTAGTGGATGGCCCCTACCAATCCCATAGGGGACGTACTAACTGGGTTATCAAAACAAAATTCAAACAAGAAGTAGTGAGGGGTATGTGCCAAGGAGAGGAAGGGGGAGCTTGAGTGAGGGAGAAGATATGTATAATACAAGTATAATTTCTATCCATGTAAGCTATTTCAAAGGGTAAATAAAAGTTAAAGGCAATCTCTCATCTTTAAGGAAAATTTCAATTATGCTATATCTTAACAGTTAAATTAAATTAAAATAAAATGCTATTGCATTGAAATCAGTTCCTTCATTGGCACAAAAGTAATATTCTTATTATATGTTTACCTAGCACAAGAGAAGCCCTGTAATTACCAATTGGTAAAGTTACAGAAAACTATAAACATGGATTTTTCAAAGCCTGTCGGTGGCATCATTGTGCTGAGCTCAGGAACTATTATCATTACTTAGAGTGAGGGGAGGATGCGTTCATTTATAGTGGGTAGTCACGAATACCTGCTATGGCCGATTGCCACTCTGACTACTAAAAAATGGAACTATTATGCACAACAGCATCTGCTGCGCTGGAATACTGAAAAGCCCAGATTGCCTATTACAGGATTCCTGAGACCATTCACCAGCAATAGACTGCATTTTGCCAATGGGTAATTTGCAGTTTGCTGTGTCATCAGAATCCGAACATGTCACATCATCTTGTCACAGCCAATCCAGCGGCAGACCGCTATTGAAGCAGCTGTCAAGAACGCACAAAGACCACAGAGAAGGCACAGAGTGATGCCTGACTATATGCAAATGAACAGTGGACGCAGAACATGTGGCCAGGGAATCGAGTCTTCAGAGAGCTCCTAGCTGTAAAGTACAGAGAAAGCTGCAAAACACACTATGGTGATTGTTTCAGAAAGAAACAGCATTTGGTATTGGATAGCATATTGGTGGTGAGAACTGTTTCTCCTGTACTCAGAATTCCTGAATTGCTTGTAGTTCTTAAATACATATACATATACATATACATATACATATACATATACATATACATATACATATGTAACAACAACTATTGATAAAAAAAAGAGGCCATAAACTTGGAACAGAAAAGATGATTAGTAAGTCTTTCAAGTACAAAAATATATTAATCATCATAATTTCATTATATCAAGAACATAATGATCATACATATCATGAAAAGATGTAATATTTTACTCTCAGATAACTTTAATGAATTGAGGCATATATCACTAATATAGTCTTTATATTCTGTAGCATACATTTAAAAAGTTGTATAGGATTTAAAAGTGTCAATGTCACAATATGGAACAATACACAATTTTCAAGGAAGGGATATTATCAACAGGCCAGAAATGCAGAATAGATAGATGCCTATCATGGAATTTCTACTCATTTGGTCCCAAGATCCCTAAAAGAAAGATATGACTTCTGGTCAAACTAAGGTACAGGGTATGGGTAACAGAAACTAGTAGCCATGTAGCACCAGAGACAGAGATTAACTAGGACTCGTCTTATGAACATTGTACACATGGAAGAGATTGTGTAACATGCACAGCATTTCATACTAATGTCTTGTGTCTGAATAGAAGCTAGGACTATCCTCATTCACCTAAAATTGCATGCTGGGGGAAGCGCACATAGAGTACGCCATACTCCTCAGATGAATGCTGTTGTAACTATAAACCACCCTTGCTCATACTCCATAAACTATTGCTCAACACTGCAGCTAGCACTCTTCTTACCACCCTGTCCTTTTCAGTGTGTTAAATAAACTGTCTTTGTTATAGAATTCCCAAAAGTGAATTTTCCACCACCTGCCCACCCCCATTCTGCTTTAGTAGTAACCACAATTAAATTTACTAAATGTACATGACATCTTAAAACATAAGAGGTTTATATATAGTCCTAAAAATTATCTTGAAGTTTTAGCAAAGAAACTTTGAAATCTTGAACTTCAAAGAACTTGCAATTTTAAAGAAACAAATGAAATTTATGGCAATTTATTTGAGCAAGAATAATTTGTGAATCAGGCAGCACTGAGAACCAGGAGAGAGATTTAGTAAACTCAATCCAATATCATGCTCAGGCAATGTAATAACCTGTAAAAAATAACAACAAATTGTAAGATTCTGGTATCTGTTCTATTTGCACTTCTGAATGAGAATTAAGCATTCTCCCTTGGGTCCTCCCTGTTATTTAACTTCTTTAGGTCTGTGTGTTGTAGTGTGGTTATCCTGTATTAGGTGGTTAATATCGGCTAATAAGTATATACTATGCATGTCTTTCTGGGTCTGGGTTACCTCACTCAGGATAATCATTTCTAGTTCCATCCATCTGCCTGAAAATTTCATGATTTTCTTGTTTTTAATAGCTGAGTAGCATTCCATGTATAAATTTGTCACAGTTTCTTTATCCATTCTTCGGTTGAGGGACATCTAGGTTATTTCCAGATTCTGGGCCTATTAGGAATAAAAAATGCTATGAACATAGTGGAGCAAATTTCCTTGTCGTATGGTGGAACATCTTTCAGGTATATGCCCAGGAGTGGTATAGCCAAATCGACTTCCAAAGTGGTTGTACAAGTTTGCACTCGCACCAGCTATGGAGGAGTGCTCCCCTTCTCCACATTCTTGCCAGCATGTGCTGCCACTTGAGTTTTGATCTTAGCCATTCTGGTAGCTATGACATGGAATCTCAGAGTCATTTTGAGTTGCATTTTCCTGATGACTGGGGATGTTGAGCATTTCTTTAAGTGTTTCTCAGCCATTCAATATTCCTCTGTTGAGAATTTACTGTTTAGTGCTTTACCTCATTTTTAATTGGACTATTTGGTTTTGTGGTGTTTAATTGAAGAGAAGGAACAGAAAGAAGCCTACCATAGATATCTTTTGAAAGACTCCACCCAGCAGGGGATGGAAGTAGATGCTGAGACTCATAGCCAAACTTCAGGGTGGAGCACAGGGAGTCTTATGGAAGAGTTGAAGGATAGAGAGACCTGAAGGGGACAGGAGCTCCACAAGGAGACCAGTGAAGCCAACATATCTGTGTGGAGGAGGGGAGACCTGCAGAGACTGGTGCACCAACCAAGGACCATGCATGGTAGGACCTAGACCCTCTGCTCAGATGTGGTAGATAGGCAGCACAGTCTCCTTGTGGGTCCCATAATATGGGGAGTAGGGGCTACTTCTGACGTGGACTCTAGTGCCCAGACATTGATCAATTCTCCCTGGCGAACGTGGATACAGGCAGTCCAGATGAGACATGATAGGCTGAGGTCAGATGTAAGGGTAGGAGGGCTTCCTCTTTCTGTGGACTTGGGGAGGGGGAAGGGGATGAAGGAGGGAGGGTGGGACTGGGAGGGGCTGAGGGGCTACAATTGGGATCTAATGTGAACAAATTTTAAAAGATCAATTTTAAAAGAAAGAAACAAAGAAACAAAGAAACAAAGTGAGTTTCAAAAGCAGACAAATTGACTACAACAACATATTTGCAGCCCTCATGTTAGGATGAAAAATTTGCCTTATATGGAAGTAATACTAAAAGTTGGCCATTTATGATTGGCTGAAGTAAAGCTGCTGTGACCAGCTATTTGCTATATAAGAGTATACATTAAGTAGGCTGCAGTTGACATTAGTATAGAACTAAATTAGGCTGTAGTTTGCTAGCTGGATATGGTTGTCAAATACAAATAGCCGAAACATTATGAATGCAACATTTATCTAATTCCTGATTGTTTCATGGTTCTTCTTGCTATATGTAGTCTATTGCATATATGTGTAATAATATAAATATGTAAATGTAAAAAAACACAAAGTTTGTTCACTTTAGAGAAGAGTATAGGCAAAAACACCTGGAAAATAACTTGGAAAATAACTGCAAAGTATTTTATTCTGCAGTCAGTGAGGAGAGATTAAGCTAATTTTTATAAAACTGTTTGTTTCTCCATTTATCTCTTAACCCAGCTGGCTGGCTATCACATAAATAATTGAGACTCTTTTATATTTGTTTAATAATAAGGTTCACAACACAATTACCAAGCAGTTATTACTTTATTTTTTTACCCTTAAAGATAATCTGTTTTCCTCCCTGTGTATATCCCAGAGACACTTGCACTTTGTAGCTTCCTGCTCCAGGTCTTCTTCCGATGTCACTTGGACTTCTTTCATTGCTGAATTCCTTACTTCCTCCTCTAACTTCTCTCCTGCCTGCCAGTGGTTCACACTAGTTTAACCACTTTGGAAATCAATCTTGCACTTTCTCAGAGAACTGGGAACAGCTCTAACTCAAGACCCAGCTGTACCACTCCTGCTCATATATCCACCCGTATTATATCCCCTGCTCAGAGATCAGCCATAAGCTGCTTTGTCGGCATACCAGTAGACAGTTAGGGAGCAATGTTAACACATCACTAAGACAAGAGATTCTCAGAACAAGGATTGCAACCAGATATGAGGGGTACATAAACCAGCAGTTGAATTATATAAAAACTTTTCTCCTACACTGATTCAGAATGTAAGGTGACAAATCTCTCGGCAGTAAAACTTCACCCAAATGTGAGTGTTGGTTTTTCTAGCACTTAAAACAGTTCTTCAGAAACACTAAGATCCTTGATTCTCTCCATGGTTTAAATCTCTTTATCTTCTTTTAATTAATATGAGGACTATGTTCTTATTATTTGCTCTTGATACCAAACATGACATAAAAATCTAACCCCTCAAACAGAAAATGAACCAAAACCCTACAAAAATGAAAACCACCATGAAAAAATAATGTCTTAAGTATTGGCACTGCTATGATGTCAGGAGGACATGACTCTCGCAGGATGTTTCTATCACTGCATCTTTCAAGCTTTTTGGATGGCCTTCTATTGTCCCAAGTCTGACTAGTGACTTGTTGTCACCTTAGGAAGCCGTCCTCCAACAGCAGACAGTCACTAGTATTTTCTCCTATGCGTATCTCAACTAGGCTTCACATAGTAGTTATAATAAAGTTTTTGTCTGTTTGACTCGTGTTTCAAGATATTTGATCACACTATAAGCCTCAAGATTGTGTTATTTACTGGGAAAAAACTGTTTCTAGATGTGGTATGGCTCAACCCTAGCAGACACCTTTAATCCAAGAGACTTCTGCTTAAATATTGTATACAGGATTAAACTACGTCAACCATAGGTCAAAGGCAAATCAAGCAACCAGTTGACAGAGTGAACATAGGAAAAAACATAGAGAGTAAGAGGAAGTCAGGAGAATGGATAGAGAGATTCACAGGAAGTAGAGGAGAGGAACATTCATCTTGAGGGTTTTTGAGATGGCTAAGGGAAGGAAGCTTCCTTTTGGGGGTAGAGGGAGGGGGAGACTTTGACTGAGGAGGAAGGCCAGTTGGGTGCTTTCTCTGCCTCTCTGATCTCCTGACCTCCTGAGTCTTTATTGGTGAAATCTAATGACTGAGATTTTGTAAAAACAACAGACTCACTTGAGGGAGTATAAGCTACTGGTAGTAATTCCTCTGACTTCTTTACATTTAAATTTGGGTTCATCAAGTTTATAGGTAACAAAGCAACCTACAAGCCAGAATTACTGAATTATTGTGACACTGCTGGGGTCACAACAAGGTCCAGATGATGCATTGTTAAGGTAAGAAAAGCCAAAGCATTATCTCCCTGGAAGGTTTCCTCATGTGATTTTAATAGTATCCTCCTCAAGATACATTCATTCCATTTTTATTACATTACCTGCGGTACATTCAAAATACATCGCTAAGAGATACTTGTGTGTCTTATTTCTAAAGAAAGAAAGTCCTGAACAATCAGATTAGAGAACATGATGTGTGCACTGGCAGAAAACAATTAATACTTTTCTAATGAAGGGCCTTGAAAAGTTCCGGGAAACTCAGCCAAGAGTTGTATAAGCAAAAATGTCCAAGGAAATATTTTATTTGCATTTATATTGCTTATGAAATGAATAATGCATAATTGGATCAGTGGACTTTATGTATCAGATATATATCCTCCTGCCCCCAATCACTGATGAGCTGTCAAAAGTAAAGTGTGCATTTGAAGAAGCTATTCTCTCTGAACAGGAGGAAAGAGCCAAAGGGTTGACAAAATGAATCCTAATGAATGTCTAACCCCCTTCTAAAGCTATGTGAGTTTATTCTGTGTTTAACCAGTGAAAACTCAAGAAGAGGAGTAACTAGAGGCCAGAGCTTCAAAGGATGTAGAAAGTGCATGTTACACAGATGTATGTCAGGCATAGACTGGTCCATGGCAGACAGGATTCTCACCTCCCTCCACTCAATAGCAAGAAACATATAATGTTACAAATTCTGCATTTTCTGCAGAGGTATCTGTACTAACCTGCAAGTTATGGCCACATCAACACAGTGATCATCAGGCAGGCAGGAAAATTGATTTCTAACACATGAGTTAGAATCTCATGCAGAGACCAGGATTATGAGAAAGGAACAGGAGTGGAGAGCATATACGCCTGGGATTTGTGCCTGAGTCTTTCAAATGCTTTCTTGGGCAGGTCTCTTTATGTGCTTAATTCTGTATGCCTCATTCCTGAGAGACAGAGCCCTGGAGACCAAGACAGTGGCTTTGGGCTGTTCATTAATTACTGTATATGTTTGCTGCTGTTGTGACTGAAGAGCTTTATGTTATGAATAATTAAAAAACATGACTCTCTATGGGCATAAGTTGATGAAATAATACCAGCCCTTCGGAGTATCCCTAAATGCTGTAAGGTTGCAGAATTAGTCCTGCCTTTCATATAAGTGGTTTTACTTGCTTTGCTCACTCATTTTTACATCAGGTTAGTATATATTGACATGATCACTCTTTAAAAATTGTATTGATTTACATTCATTGTACATGGTGATGAGCTTCTTGAACACACTTCATTCAGATGTTTTTGTCCTCAACCATATGAATTCCTGATGCAGATCTTTGGTTTTTCCCTCCCCCAAAACTTCTACTGTCCTCTGCCATTGTTATATAAATACAAATAAACCAATTTATATATCTATATGAAATCTAGAATACACTTCTCAGACAGAATATGATATTTGCCTTTCTGCATCTGGATAGATATTTTGATATCCATATGTATCTATTTTCTACAGGTAGCATAATTTAATTCTTCATTATAAATAAAACATTATAAATGTAATATATATGTATATGACCTTCTCTATTGAGTCATCTGTTTGCAGATATATAAGCCAGACTTATAAAAGCAACATACTTAAAATAGTATTGCCATAAACATAAATGTATATCTTTATAGTGTGGTGATCTAGATTTCTCTAGAGGGCTACAGTCAAATCATACAATAGTTTAGGGTTTTTTTTGTTTTGTTTTGTTTTGTTTTGTTTTTATTGTTTTGATGAACCTCTGTACTGATTTCTATAGTGTCTGTACCTGTTCACATCCTAATCAGCAATATATAAGTGTTTCTCTTTCCCAACAGCTCTGCCATCTTTTTTTACTGGTTTTTGTTTCTTTGTTTCTAGAATATAACTATTTTATCTAGCATGAGATGAAATGGCAATACAGTTTTGATTTTCATTTCCCTAATGACTAGGGATATTGAACATTTTTTCGTGTTTACTAGGTATTTTATTTGACAATTGAGAAGTGTATGTTAGCTGGGTTTTTGTCTTATGTCTGTTCATTAATCAAATGGTTTTTGGTATTTCGTACTCAGAGGAAGGATAGCAAGCTACCAAGAAGAGACTTGATACCCTATGAGCATATACAGGGGGAAGAGGTCTCCCTCAGTCACAGTCATAGGGGAGGGGAGTAAGGGGAAAATGGGAGGGAGGGAGGAATGGGAGGATACAAGGGATAGGATAACAATTTAGATGTAATATGAATAAATTAGTAAGCTATATTTAAAATAAATAAATAAATACAAAGGTAAAAAACTCTTTATATATTCTAGATATTAATTCTCTGTCAGATATATAAATAACAAACATCTTCTGTCTTTTTATAGACTATCTTATCAGATAATCTGTTCTTTCCTTTGCTTTAAAGAAGTAGACCACCTCTGGGAACCAGTGAAGAGGAGAGACGAGAAAGTCTTGGTGGTCAACAGCTGATAAAGGGAAGCTAACCCCTTGAGGAACAACTAGCTAGAGGAACTAGTTGTTGAGAGACTGAAGAATGTAAGAAAAAATATACTGAGACCCAGGCTTATGCAGGCCAAACTAAAAGATCTTGTAGCCAAGGAGAACTTTATTTTTCTTCTGCTTTCCTTGTCTGTTATTTCCTTCCTTTGGATAACGCCAGTAGTTTATTTAAAGTGAAATTCAGGTTTTTTCATTAATGATTACATCATGAGTTTCTCATCTTTTACAATCAATAGAGCCTTTAAAAATAAACAGAGCAAGAAAAACAGTCTAGCAAAGAAATGCAAACAATTCTGTATAATCTACAGTAAAGCATACAACAAAAATCAATTTCCAAGCAATGGTCAGCATGACCTGATTATTATTTCTTAAACAATACTTGGGAAAGTTTAATCATAAATTTCCCCAGGCTAAAGCCACTGTGTTTACATGGTTGCCAACACAACATAGCCTGAACTAAATGTTCTCTAACAAAGAAAAAACTTGACTTACTCCCAGTCCCAAACCAACACATGTGCTCTCCAAGCCTAGGCTAATTGCCAAGTGATTCTCTATTGTAAAATATCTGTAATCAGATTCTAAAGAAACTTTTTTTTACAGCTAACAGTATTTAGCCAGGCACTGTTATGTCAAGGCCCTAACTTCCTTTCACACAATTTCTTCTTGGCGGTGCACAAAGTCAGAGCCAAGATTCATCCTCTCAGGCCTTTCAACAGTTGCCTTCTTTCAACATTCTCTGTTGAAAAACTTTTTCAGTGTTTGTTTCATTACAGCTAAGAAGTAGAAAGACAGTTTTAGGAGAAAAAGTAGATTTCAAAGTAGTTTCTAGGCAAAACTACACCCGGACCATACAATATATTTAAGGGCAGTGATGATCACCCAGAGACCCTTGGAAGATTGTCAATCAAAATCTCAACAACTGTTCTGGATGTCTAGAGATCATGCTGGATGGTTGGAGATCTCTGGAACTTTGTCAAACAAAGCCTCTACAACTTTTCCTTATGTCTGTGACACTTTTACATTTCATGAGATATTTTTTCCTTATTTTTCTTTTCTAAATTTTTAATTCATATAATTTATTCACATTGCATCCCGATTGTTATCCCCTCACTTGTGTCTTCCCGTTCCCGTTTCCTCCTCCCTCTTCTGCCCTATTCCCCTCCCCTAGACCTCTGACAGAAGGGGACCTCTTGCCCCACCCTATGACCACAGCATGTCAGGTCTCATCTGGAGAGTCCCTATATTTCTTATACTTGTCTACATGTCTGATTTTGAACCAGTACCATTTTTTCTCTTTTTTCTTTTTTAGAATGTTTTTCATTATAATTTATTCAGATTACATCCCGATTGTTGTCCCCTCACATGTATCTTCCTGTTACAGTACGCTCCGTATGCTTACTCAGTCAGATATTGTGACACGTACAACCCTGTTCTTTTTGCTTAGCATTGCTATGGCTACTTGGGGTCCTTTGTACTTGCACATGAATATTGCCATTGCTTTCTCTGTTTCTATGAAAAGTGGTAATTTTACGGTTATTGAGTCTGTAATTTGCTTTGGGAATTATGGCTATTTAGTGTTAAATCTACTGATGGGAATAAGAGTTTTTCTACCTTCTAGTATTTTCTTCAGTGTTTAAAGTTTTCATTGTAATGTTCTCCCACTTCTCTACTTAAGTTTATTCTTGGGCATTTTTAATGTTGTAAATTAGTTTAATTATAATTATACCATGTGCATTTCCCCTTAATTCTCCTATGTGTCTCTTGCTCCTTGCTCTCTCACAAATTCATGTCTTCTGACCATATCTATATCTATATCTGTATCTATATCTATACCTATATCTATAAATTCCAAATGTATAAATACAATCTCTTTTATACCAAGTGGTCAGCCCTGAAATTCTGAGTATTCTTAAAGCTACTTTGATTGTAATTTTCTTTATTTCTTCTGTATCTGCCTTACTGCTACATTGCAAAACTACTGATTTTTATGTTGATTTTGTATCTTTCTATTTGTTAAAAATGTCAGTTCTAAGAGACTTGTCATGTACTCCTTAGGAGTTTTAAAATATAACACCATATTATCTGCAAATGAGAAAAAGTTGACTTTTTCCTTTTCCATTTTTATTCCTTGTATATGTGTTTATCACACCATCAGAGAGAATAGACTCTCTTGTTTCACTCTTTCTTTTAGTAGAAAGGTATTGAGTGATTCTCACTTAGTCTACTGTTGACTATAGGCATGTATGAAGCCTTCATTATGTTAAAGTATGTCTTTTCTATTGCTATTTTTCATAGCTTTTGTAATGAGAGAATATGAAACTTTACCAATATTTCTCTGCATCTGTTGAGGTGATCATGTGACTTCTATCATTGAGTGTATATTTATTAATTCATGTGTGTTGAACCATTGTTGCTTTCCTGGAGTGAATGTACTCTTGTTCACCAGGAAATTTTGTCTAGTTTTTGCTGTGTCTTAACTCAGATTTTGTATTAGTTTAGTATTGACTTTGTGAAATAAGCGTGGTAGTGGTCCTTTTCTATTTCTTTTAATAACTCAAATAGTACCAGTACTCATCTTTAAGTCCTTGGTAAAATTTATCAGTGAGCCCATCTTGCTCTTTTCCTTTTTTCAATTCAGACATTTGGTTACTGCTTCAATTTAATTTTTAATATATATATGTGTAAAGTTGTTTAAATACCTTGATTTAATTTTGCTAGGTTATAAATATCTAGAAATTTATTCATTTAAGTTATTTGATTTATTGAAATATAGATTTTTCAAAGTGAGCTATAATGATCATCTAAGTTTCCTGGGTATTTGTTGGAATGTCTCCTTTTTTATGTCCAAATTCATTAATTTGTGTCTTTTCTTTTTCTCTTGGTTAGTTTGACTAAGGGTTTGTCAAACTTGTTTATTTTTCAAAGAACCAAAGTTTTGTTTAATTGATTCTTTATATTATTCTTTATTTCATCAGTTCCTGCCTTGATATTTATTTCCACATCCTAACTTGGATTCTTATTCTTCATAATACCCTTAGGTGCATCATTATTATTATATTAAAAATGATCCCAGGATGCTGTATTCTGATGACTGTCTTTTACACTATAATGAAATAAAAATAGTGTGTGTTTCATTTGTTTTACTTGATCTTCTTCTATATACTGTCACAACAAATACATGTTTTTATTTATTAAATAAATATCAGACAATAGTATACCCTAAAGGGGCTAAACAAACAATAGTGAGAACTGAAAGTTCTCACAGCAGGGCAGTGATGTCTTTTTTTCCCCCTTTTTCCAGACATATGAGAAATCTACAAGCTGATAATGTGTTCACAATGTTTGCTCTCCCTGCACCTCCTTTAATTTGAGGCTTTAGCTCATTCAACAGAGTGAATTTTTAATGCTGAAATTACAGGCATTTTGACAGGTAAATGGAGAGAGATTTTTTAAGAGTTGGAAAAATCCCAGCATTCCTTAAATTCACATGATAACAAACAGTAGGGTTTAATTTCTTCGATCTGAGTTTAGCATGATTCTTGTCAATCATAAGTATTCAAGAAGCACTAGTCCTATATACACTATTTCTCCTCTTCTAATGATTCCCTTCCTGACAGTAGGAGATTTCTAAAAAAGAAGAATGGATAACTGAATACTTGCTCTGTAGGAATAAAATTTAATTTACAGAAAATCACTTATTTAAAATGAGATTCCACAATGACAAAACTGTGTGGTCCTTTGTGTTTCACTGGAATAGAGTTTAGTTGCATCTCAGTTTATGCTAGCTTCTTAATAGTAATAAAGTTGAATGGTTCGGTTTCTTTTTCAGATTTTAAATGGACTTGTCTGGTCTTTCTATCTATCTAAGCTGGTACTCACATTGAAAATATCTATTATTAGTCTAAGATATTTTGTAAAACATTGAGAAAGGTAAGAGGTTGACCCACAGTGATCAGTGTTTTTTATGGCTTGAATCTAGAAAAACATAGATGCTGGATCTGTCTTGGGATTCTAGTGGTAATACTGAGCCACAGGTAACCTCAGGTATTATTTTTATGTCATGGAATATAATTCTTGCTTTTGGGAGGCCTGGGATTTTTGGAGGGAGAGATAAACAAGTATCTATTTACTCCAGAGAGGGCAAGCAAAACCAAACAAACAAAAGGAAACCCATTCCAGCCACATCCACTTAGTGTACCTGTGAGTTTATCATGGCTACTTAGAGGAACATGCATGAGATGTGACTTACAGTGGTATGGGTGACTCAGAGGAACAACACCCTCAAATCCCACCCAAATATAATGACAAATCTTCATCACTACGGCTCCCTGAACAGCTCGTAGGCAGCTAATTTTGTCCAGTGTTTCACTTCAGCTCTTGGGAAGAACACTACAATCATGGTAAATTTTAGGAGTATTGAGCCTTATGAGATTAGATTATTGCCTAGATCTCTAAAACCCCTCCCCCAGGAGCAAATGTTTCAATGCAGATAAAATGTCTACAGAACAGAGGATTTGTTTGATGTATCTATATGGACACAAATGGAACACAACAATAGGTGCAAACAATGTCTAGGATATCATTATGGCTTGATAATTTCTAAATAGTAGTAAAATGTCACTGAACTGAAGAAGTGCAGGACAAGAAGGACTTGGTACTGAATTTTACCAATCATTTAAAGAGGAACTAATTCCACATTCCTCAAAATATTGCATGAAATAGAAAGCTAAGAACACTACCATTCTACAGGGGGACAAAGTCCCCATCAGTCACAGTCATAGGGGAAGGGAGTAAGGGGAAAATGGGAGGGAGGGAGGAATGGGAGGATGCAAGGGATAACCACTGAGATGTAATATGAATAAATTAATAAAATATTTTAAAAAGCTGATGTTTTCCCAATGCCAAAGTTGGGAAAGTATTAAGAAGTTGATATATAAGAATTCTTGTAATTCATTATTATGATACAATCAGGTACCAAAGATCCATGTCTAAAACTACTATATTGGAGTTCAGCCTTCATCATTCAAAGTGAGAATTTTGGAATTTTGGTTTTTAAATACTACAGAAATAGTATCAGAATATGTTTTCATTTTAATCCTAGTTGTGGAGATATGAAGCTGCTTCGCAGCAACTATGATTTGCCTTGTACTCTAGCACAGGTATGATTTTGTCTACAATCGTGCAATTTAGGAATTCAGGGGATTATTCAAAGGGTTTCATAATCATAGGGCTCTGAAAAGGGTGGGTGGTTGTTGGTTGTTCTGGGGAGTTGTTGGTTGGTAGTTGCTTGCTGTTGGTTGCTATTGGTTGTAGGTTGTTAAGTAATTATGCACAAAGAAAAAAGCAAGAAAAAATTAGATATCCCAATGGAGACGATCAAACTTACCCCAAGGAGCTGGACGTCCTTTATCAACAGGAAGAATATTTGATAATTTCACCCTCTTTTCAAATCCTGACTTTTTTCCTGGGATCTCTTTCCTTTTCTCTCTATCATTTTTCTTTCATATCTAGTGTTAGGAAGTTGAAAGGTAGAAAATGGCGGAGAAGGATGGAACAAAGAAAACACACAAGGCAGCAAACACCAGTTATATCTGTAATGTTTTCATATTAACTCATTTCTAGGAAACCTTTAAATCTCCCATCTTTCTACAATGACCAATTTACAAATTAATACTGTGTTGTTTATCCCATGTTTCTATGTATATTCCTCTCTGATTAGTAACTTTTAGTCTTCAATTATTAATAAGAAATAGAGTATTTCTTTGATTCTAGGACTTTTTAAAGGTTGATGATGGACTCGAGTGTTTTCTGTTTTGAAGAAAGTCTCATGGGCTTGCTGGGTAGATTGTTGAACAATTGTTGGTCATAATATTCTGTAGACATTTCTTAAATTTATTTGATGTATACCATAGCTTAAGTCCATAGGTTTTTTTTTGTCTAGATGATCTATTTATTTATATATTGATCAGTCACCCACTATTACTTTATCTGGATTTATCATCTATCTTTTAATGTCTAGTAGTGTTTGGGTTTTCAAATTAAGATTTGCAAACATTTGGTTGTTATATATTCTTGATGCAGAGTGGAGACGCCATCCACACTTAAGGTTCTTAATGAGAGATAGTTGCCATTTCCTATAATTTTCTTAATTGTATTGCTTTTTTATATAGGTTTTTGTCCGTTTCTTTATTCCTCATTCATCTTCGTGCTTTGCTGAATGTTGAGTTGTATTTGTTTGATTATTTCAGCATTTCAGTTATTAGTATGTGTTCCCATGTAATTTTTTTCTTCTTACTCTTGAGTTTGGACTATACTTCTTCCTTCTTTGTAGAATTTCTCCAATTGTCTTAATTAATGTTCATGGACTACTTTTAGTTGTGCTTACCCTGGATGACATTTATTTTAGAAGATTCTGGATATATTATATTACTATTAGCTGGTGGGCTTTTACTTTTGGGTCCTGAAATACAATACTCAATGCTTTCAGCTTTTTTGCTGAAAGGTTTTGGTGCATTATGTTTGAGTTTCTAAGCAAGTGATTTTTATTCTTGTTGCTTTTAATTCTGCTTGTTGCTTTTAATACTGTTTATTTCCCCCCATATGTTTACATTTTACCCTTTATTTATGACCTAAAAGAAAAGAAGGAGAATTCTCTCTATTATTACCACTTCGTTTAGAACCTTAAGTTGGGTTTTGTTATGGTCTTTGTGAATCTAACAGCCAATGTTTCTGCATTTTATCTAGTCCATCACTGTTTCTTTATTTGTTTTTTGTTGCTTACTGTATCTTTCCCTTGAGATGCCACAGCACTCACTCCTTTCAGTCACATATCAGATCTTTTCTTTAAGATTTATGAGGTCATAGGAGAATTCTTTGTGTCTGCCATCTTCATCTGTTGTTCATGATCCTAATAGTGGTATTTCTCCATGAAAATTTTCAGTCACATGTGCCATTGGTTTGTTTTTAGCCATGATCATGTATGTATACCTGTTATAATTTCAAAACAAGATTTTATTATTACCTGATTATACATTTTGACATACATAGTGGCATAAGACCATACGACCTTTACCCATGTTTAAATAATAGCATCTTGCCAAAATAGTCCAGTACCACAGCCACTAAGTTTAACATAATACAGTAGAGACATGGCACCTGCATCACAAGGAAATCTTTAATAGAAACATCCCCTTTGCTTTTGCTTTATCATTACTCCCTGTAACCTTTAGTTTACAACCCAATCTATTTGTCAAAAGAAGAGCTTATAAAGGAAGTAATACTGCATATACTATATGGGGGATTGACATTGTCTGTTCAACAAAACATTTTCATGCAAATTCTTGTACATGTTCATAGTTTGTTTCTTTTCATTACTAACTAAGAGCATCCTGTATGATTCACCACAATTTAGGAAAGCTAACAAAATCCTTACCTTTATCTACAGGGACTGTTTATAGTACCCATCTGTTCTCACTTAGTTAAAAACTAATATGTAAATTATAAGATTATCATATTGATAATTTTTCTTAGATCAAAAGAGTTCAAATATTTCATTGAATGTAGTGAAGTTCGTATTTAATTTTCATGTTGAATACAAACACTGCCTTATTTCATGCTGTTTTGTACATTTAACTTAATGTCATTTAAAAATAATAATTTGTTTGTATAGGTGTGTGTCTGAGGGTATATGAGGACTGCAGTGTACATGTAGATGGCAGAGAGAAACTTTCTGGAGGTGGTTCTCTCCAGCCACTTTTTAAAAAGGAGTCTTTGTTGATTGATACTATCACTGCACTACATATACTAGGATATCTGGACCCTGATCATCCAGGCATTCTCCTACGTTGGCATCTCATCTCACTACAGGAGTTCTAGATTCATTTTGTTTTCATGTGAATTCAGAGAATCAAACATAAGTCAACAGGCGTGAACAACAGGAAGTGCTACACTCTGAGCCACCTCCTCTGCCTACTTGACACAATCTTTGTACTTCTTTTCAATAACAAACTTGTGTGAAATCAAATGGATTGAAAATCTAAAACAAGCAGCTGTGACTATGTTTACAAAACACAGACATCAGGTAGATAGCTATTGTTATAATATATGCTATGATTATAGTAGTATATCAAACCAATATCAGAATAGGAAAAATAGGTATCATAAAATTATTAAGAATAAAAATAGTAAATAGTTAACATGCTGGTGTATAAACACAATAATTGCTACCTTGTTATAACAACATTATTGTTAATATCTCTATCTACAGAACAATTACACTTTTTGTTGTTCTCCATTCATGTAACAACTCACTCATGAGAGAGTAATATTACATATTGAAAGTACATAGCTTCCTTGGGAGGCTTTGATTCCATGCATATCTCTTACTTGTAAATCAAATCTTGGTTATTCCTAATATTGAACTTTCTCCACAGTTCGTATAGACAGCAACGATTCACTGTTCCCTTAGGATATTTACAGTACCGGGACTTTTCATCATCTAGATACAGAATCATTTATAAACACATTTTAAGATGAAGAATATATTCATTTGGTCTGGTGATTAAATAATTTTTTATTCATTTGTGAAATTTTGAAATAGTAATGTGACTAAAGTGTCTTATTGCTTAATCAATTTTGTATTCTGTGACTTTAATGGCCCTTATATATTCTCAAATACTTCAATGGCCAAGGACAGTTTCAACCCCAATAGCCAGTGTAGTAATTTAACATGAATCCATTTTCCACTCATATCTTTTCTCTGTTATCTTCCATTTGTTTTAGCAAGCCTGCTATTAATATAGAGTGTTATGTATTAAATATGTGAAGTAAAGTATATAAATATTTTATTAGTAATGTAGTTCAGAAGGCAAAAATGTGATTAATTTAGAATATGTGGGCACAAATGCTTCTAATAAGCCGTTAAGGTAATAGGCATGTATGTCTTAAAGCAATGCTTGTTCATTTTAGAAATAGTGGACACATAGTAGTAAATTAATTTGAAGAGTCAATTTCAAATGTATGGCTGCCTTAGTTAAGGTTACTATTGGTGCAATGAAACACAATGACCAAAAGCAAGTTGGGGAGGAAATTATTTATTTGCCTTACACTTTCATAATAGTTCATCACTGAAGGAAGCCAGGACAGTAACTCAGACAGGACATAAACCTTGAGGTAGGAACCATGATGCAGAGGTCATGGCAGAGTGTGGCTTACTGTCTTGCTCCTTATGGTTGCCCAGTATGCTTTCTTATAAAACCCAGACTGGGCCCCAACCACAATGGACTGGGCCCTCCCTATTAATCACTAATTAAGAAGTTGCCTAATAGGCCGGCTTATAGCCTGATCTTACGGAGGCATTTTCTCAATTAAAGCTACCTCCTCTGCAGTGCCCTAGCTTGGGTCAAGTAGACCTAAAACTAGCCAACACAATGTCCTTGGAAATAGATGAATTCTGAAGAATGAGGGTTAGTTGCTACTTAGGAAAAACTGCAATCAGTATCTGTAAAGGTTAACCAAGGGCTGGGATAGATGTCAGCCGAAGAGCTCTTATCTAATGTGTACAAGGTTATAGATCCATCCCCGGCTCTGAAGGTGGAAGAGGGTGGAAGAGAGTGGAGGGAGAAAGACAGAGAGAATACCATAAAAATGCAGGTCTCTTATTACAGTAAGGCCCTGCATCATGGATCCCTATGTTATCTTTTTTTATAGAAATACTTTATCTCTACACCTCTGAAAGTTATTCTTATATTGCTTTTACAAGCTATGAAATCGTGTTGTCCCACGAGCAACTTTTCAACGCGAACTTCAAACACTTGCTCACTGTCATAGCAGTTAAGAAAAAAGGAAGGAAGCGCAGTCTCAACTCAAATGGCTGAGAAACACTTAAAGAAATGCTCGACCTCCTTAGTCATCAGAGAAATGCAAATCAAAACGACACTGAGATTCCATCTTACACCCATCAGAATGGCTAAGATCAATAACTCAACTGACACCTCATGCTGGCGAGGGTGTGGAGAAAGAGGAACACTCCTGCATTGCTGGTGGGAATGCAAACTAGTACAACCACTTTGGAAAGCTATCTGGTGCTTTCTCAGAAAAATGGGAATAGGGCTTCCCCAAGACCCAGCTATTCCACTCCTTGGAATATACCCAGAGGATGTACTACTACACAACAGGGACATATGCTCAACCATGTTCATAGCTGCCTTATTCATAATAGCCAGAACTTGGAAACAACCTACATGTCCCTCTATAGAAGAATGGATAAAGAAACTGTGGTACATTTACACTATGGAATACTACTCAGCTATTAAAAAGAAGGAATTTTCAAAATTTGTGGACAAATGGATTGAACTAGAAATTGTCATAATGAATGAGTTCACACAGAAGCAAAAAGAGCTAAATGGTATATACTCACTTATATCGAGACACTAGTCCAAGGTGTACGTCCCCATGAAAAACTGTACCTACCAGAATAGTGGGTAAGAGGGGAGGACATCCTATTGAAACTTTAGGTGTGAGAAGCCTGGGAGAAAGAGGAAATGGAAGGATCCAGTGGGTCCTGGAAAACTACAGGCGAGTCTGGGCCCTGGGGCCCTCCGCAAACTGTGGCAACAGCCAAGGAAAAAATAGGCAGTAAAAACCTTGAACCCCTACCCAGACTAGCCGATGGACATTCTCCATTGTTGAGTGGAGAAGGAGATCTAACTTTCACACAAACTCTGGTGCCCCATATTTGAACATGTCCCTTGGACGGAGATGCCTGGTGGCACTCAGAGGAAAGATAATAGGTCACCAAGGAGAGACTTGATACCGTATGAGCATATTCAGGGGGAGGAGGTCCCCTTCAGACACAGACTTAGGGGAGGGGAGGGGAGTAGGGAGGAAGTGGGAGGAAGGGAGGAATGTAAGGATACATGGGATGGGCTAACAACTGAGATGTAATATGTATAAATTAATAAAAATGTATTTTAAAAAAAAGGACCTTTTTTTTTTCTGGTAAAAATGTTCTTCAATATTGAGAAAGTCACCCACTTCCCACAGCCTGTTTGCTTCCTAAGAATAGACCCTATCTTAAGAAGTTGCAATGAAAGTAAAGAATGCCTATGGAAGCATTTGGCACAGAACCATCCAGTTCTGGTTTAATTCACTCTAATGCTTTAATTCTTCACGTTAAAAATATCAGACTTTCTCAACTGAGATTTTACACTTAACATAATCCTGTCATAAATCCTTACAATATCACATTTCTTTGGAATTGGCAAATTAGTTCTTAAAATTGGAGCAAAAGGTAAACATTCACTAACAGCAAAATGAATTTTAAATAAGAGGGGAGACTTATAAAATGAAATAAAAACTGATATACAGGCATTATATTAAATGATAAGAGAAACTTATCAATGTTCAAAAAGATAATTCAAAAATATTCTAAATTAATAGAGCACAGGACAGAAATCTTGTAAGTATAATGGAAGGAAAGCTAGTTTTTTTTTTTTAAATAAAAGGAGATCAATTAGGTAAATATTTTTAAGACAACAATATATTTTAGGTTCTTTGCCATATATATCAAAATAATGCTAATAATTATAAGTATAGTATAAAAATTAAAAACTACTGATGAAACAGAAATAAAGTGATCTTATGGTAGAAAAAGTTGTTAAGACACAATAGAAAATAGTAAATTTCAAAGAAAATAAACAACTGAATTATTGGAAAATGTAAAATTTGCATTCACCAATAGACATCATCAAAAAGTGAAAAAACAGTATTCGTGCCTACTAATATAAAGAACTTCTGCCAGGGATTTTGGGGTTGCTTGTGACTTTGGCACTAAGGAGGCTAATGTTCATGTGTCACACTGTGAGTACCAGGTCAACTAAGGTCACACAGTGTCTGGAAAAATAAAATAAAATCATTATAAAATGCTTAATGTAAGTAACATAAAGAGAAATGAGTAAAATGCTGAAGAAAACTTCATTAAAATGACATTTCAATGGTCTTCAGAGAAATATAAATATAAATTGAGATCACCAGGAAACTGTCAAAAACAGCAGCATATCTAAAAATCACAAAATAAACCATTGTTTATGATGATATAGAGCAACTATAGACTTTCATGAACTATATACAGGTGTGTGAATCTGTCTGATAAACTGGAAAACTATGTGTACTGAAGCTGAAGACATACATCTAGTATGTCCCAAGAATACCATTCCTACATATAAACTAAACAAAAATGTGTGCATGTTCAACAACACACCCTTGTCAGAAGATATGCCTTCAAAAGCTGAGGCTCCACCCCGCAGTGGTTTGATGCTGAGACTCAGAGCCCAACATTGGGCAAGGCATAGGGAGTCTTGTGGAAAAGTGGGGGGGGGGCGGCGGGGGGGAGGATAAAAGGACCTAGAGGTGACAGGAGCTCCACAAACAACAGAGCCAACTAAGGAGGGATCAGAGGGGCTTGTGGAGACTGCCGCACCAAACAAGGACCATGGATCTACTAGACTTAGGCCCCCCACATAGATGTAGCCCATGGGCAGTTCAGGCTTCATGTGGATCCTCTAGTAAGGGGAGCAGGGGCTGTTTATGACAGGGACTCTTTTTCCTGCTCTTTGGTCATTGCCCCCTGATATACGACCTTGTCAGGCCACAGAGGAAGAGGACTCACTCAGTATTGATGTGACTTGATGAGATGGGGTGAGTGGGTGAGGAGGCTCCTCTTTTGTGAGGAACTGGTGAGGGGGATGGGAGAAGAGGGAGGGAGGGTGAGACTGGGAGCAGAGGAGGGAGAGGGGATACGATTGGAATGGAAAGTGAATAAATATGTTTTAATTAAACAAACAAAAGTAGAAACTACACAATTTCCTTCTAAACTCAAGTGAATGAATTGTTGTGAATTGGTAAAGTGAGAGAGAAAGATATTGAAGTTGGGTCGGAAGGATCTGGGAAGAATTGGGAGAGGAGAAAGAAGATGATCAAAATATACTGTACTTGAAAACTAAACCAAATAAAGACCAATACATGAGTATTAATCAGCAGTTTATCAATGCATGCAACTCGAGGATTAAATGCTGAGCAGAAGAAGGTGCCAACTAGAGACTGCAATATAAATTTATTTAAACTTGAAGGCTGTAAAAGGTAATACTACCTCTTGCTCAAAAGAGCAACTGCATATGCCAAGTAGGGGGACAGGGAGGGGTGTGGGGTGTTCTATAGTGCCAGCTGCAAGTTGCTAATCTTGTCTGGGTGCTGCTGAATGAAACTGTCTTTCTTGTAAGCATCCCTTAAGCTTTAATTGTGTGTGCCTGAGTGTATTTTCTCTCAATATGTTATACTATTAAAGTAAAGCTGCAAGGTATTGGTGAGTATGAGAAAGAGCCACAGATGTCAGTCTTGATTACCTAGAAAGAGATATAACTTTACCTGGATTATTTTGATCTATGAAAGCCCCTTACCCCTTTTGAAACTTGGAAGAGTCCATTTATAATATAAAGGGAAATTGATAATAAGTAAAAAAAAAAAAACCCAATTTGACAAAAATTAACACCCTTCAATGACAGTATTATTAGTTGGGGACTGGAAGAAATGCACCTCAATACATTATATGCAGAATATATTAATTAACAGCCTAATCAATGGTGGAGGGTGGAATATATTCTGAATATAATGTATTGAGGTCAAATTGGTTTTCTCACTTATTGAGATAATCATATTGGTTCTGGCTTTTATTCTCCTGATCTGGTGTGTCACATTTATAGGAAATTCCCTTCTGTCCTCGGAGCGAACTTCATTTTATCATGGTAAATAAATGTTTAAAATGTTTTTTAGGGGGGCTGGAGAGATGGCTCAGTGGTTAAGAGCACTGCCTGTTCTTCTGGAGGTCCTGAGTTCAATTCCCAGCAACCACATGGTGGTTCACAACCACCTACAACGTGATCTGTAGGTGTATGTGCAGGCAGAGCATTGTATACATAATAATAAATAAAAAACTTTAAAAAAATAAAAAAATAAAATGTTTTTTAGTATTTCACTGAGGACTTTTGCATCTTTGTGGTTAAATCACCCTGTGTAAAAATGGCAGGATCATTTACACAGGTGCCTCTAAAGATGCCATAGTAAACCGAGCAGCTAACTGATCAATTCAGGAGTGGTTCAGGAGAAAAAAAAAACAATATAAAATATCAGTAGTATTTCTGGATGGGAACACTGAATTATTTGAAACAGAAATCAAGAAAACAACAGACTAAAACCATAAAATACAGGAGGACCTGCCTTAAACTATATTATCCGCAGGTATGTCTCCTCTCGCACTCCCTCAGAGACCACAACACAGCCATATGAGGATCTGCATTGTGGCTTTTGCTCCCGTCTCTATGGGAATCTAACATGACGAAATAACCAAATTAAAAAGTGGACTATGGAACTGAACAGAGTTCTCCGAAGGAAAAACACAAATGGTTATGAAATATTTTTAAAAGCATTCATCATTGTTAGTCATTAGAGAAATGAAAATTAGCTACTCTGAGAGTTTATCATACCCTCATCAGAATAGCTAAGGTTAAGAAAACAAATGTTTGCAAGAATGTGGGAAATGGAAACCTCTCGTTGGTAAGGATGAAACATGGTGTAGACACTGTGGAAATCAATGTGAATATTCACCACAAAGTTTGAAATGGGACCAGGTGATTCTATAACTTACCACATAGATAATTGTTCATCCATGTTTGTTAACACCACCAGGAAGTGGAGATAGTATAGATGTTCATCAACCGATGAATGGAAAAATGATATTATGATACACAGCAGAATTTTATTCAGCTATAAAAAAAATAAAAGTGTGAAAATTGAGAGTAAATATATAGAATCCAAAAAAAAAAAAAAAAAAAAAAAAAAAGAAATCATACTGAGTCAGGTATCCAAATCCCAGAAAGACAAACGCCCCGTATTCTCACTCATTTGTGTATTGCAGAATTTAATCATTAGATTTTTATGCTTAAATTGGGCTGTATAAGCAAGAAACTAGAATGGGTTCACTTGAGGAGGAGGGTAGAGCTGAAGGTAGAACAAAGGCGGTGTGTAAACAGAACTGCAAGCAGCTGGATGAAGCACTCAGTGAGAACAGCAATGGGAGCGTGGGCAGGCAGAGGACTCAGAGAGAGAGAGCAAACTGATGCCAAAGACATTTGGAAAAGCCACATGGAAATCTATTATTCTAGAATTTCTATAAAGAATGCAGGCAATGGTCATTGATCTTTTATTATAAAAACTGTTGGAATGGTCTATTGCTAAGATAAGACATACTTGGTTCGCAGGATGTGCAAAAATAAAGCCAGTAATGACATGAATGAATCTTCCCTACTTGCTACCTTTTATAATGCTGGAAGGTGCTCTACGTGCTGTTGGAGGATAAAAGCCATCACCAGTCTTCCTCTGCCGTGAACGCTGAAAGCACTAACAATAACTGACCTGGTGAGCTATGCATATTGGCACAATAGTGTTATGAATGTTATGGCATTAACCAACCACTTTATGGTTATATTTAAGGCCTGATTCATGGGGAGTAACTCATGCCTGGTACTGTAAACCTAGTTAAGGATCCATGGATAAGAGGTCCCATAGGCCCTAGAGGAGAGCCTACAACTGTTGTTTTTTTTTAACTGGACATAGTATGAAACTTTCTTCTAAAGTGGTTAGAGCTCCTTCAAAGGTCCTGAGTTCAATTCCCAGCAACCACAACCATTTAATGCCCTCTTTTGACATTCAAATATACATGCAGATAGAGCACTCGTATACATAAAATAAAATAAATAGGTTAAATACTCATTTTTATATTCATAGATTTGTAGAATTCTCAACCCTAATTGAAGAAGTTGCTTTTTGCAGTAGATCGTATGAGTAATAGAGTTCTTCTCTACCTGATCAAAGTGTAGAGAATAGGTAACTAATGGCCAGCCTTAAGTAAGACATTTACATCTTACAATTTCCCCATAAGGCTCAAGAAATATTGTGGAAAAGGGAGAAGAAAGATACTAAGAGTCAGCGATTACAGAGTACTGCCACCAACAGTTTCTCATGTACATGACAGAGCTAATCTACTTGTGAGGTTCACTGGCTCTAGTTGCCACCACAAGATGAAGCCAGTCAGAATTCTAGCAATGAAAACAGAGAAGCATTGGGAGTGTGATAGTCTTCACTAGGAAAAAGCGTATCAACTTTTTAAACCCAACACTGAATGGTTAGCCTTAAAAACATACATACAAGTAACAGAATATGGACTGAGTAAGTTATATTTAGGAATATGTACGTATACACGCACATACATGCATGTAATAACAATGAAAAAGACGTCGTTGATTTGAAAGAGAGCAACGATGGGTAGATTATAAGATTTAGGGGAAAGAAAGAGAAGGGAGAAATGTAATTATATTATAATATCAAAAATAATAATAAGTAAAAATATTCTAGAATTGAGGAGTAGCAATATGTTCCAGCCAGTAAGAGTGCTTGCTGAGGAGCCTGATGATATGTGTGTGTGTGTGTGTGTGTGTGTGTGTGTGTGTGTGTGTGCGCGCGCGTTGGGAGTAGGATAAATAGTCTTCACCAGGAAAGAGCATATCAATTTTTTTTAGTCCTATGTAGAATGGTTAGCCCTAAAACCTACATACAAGTGACATAATATGGACTGAACAAGTTATATTTAGGAATATGCATGTATACACATACACATATACATGCATGTAATAACAATGAAAAAGAGGTGTGTGTCTGTATGTGTTTGTGTGTGTGTCTTTGTTCCTTAGTCATAATATATATCTTAATATATATATTATCAAATTGTGTAAGAAAGCCTTTATAAATATAGTGAATTATAGAAGCTAGAATTATAAAACAAGAAAAAAAACAAGCTATAACCCACAAAGAGAAAATAAATATTGATGGACTACTTTGAAAGCCATGGCAAGGACAATTACCGGCTGTGTCTATGTACTCATGAAGAGAATGCATTTTAAATCATGGCAACAGTCCAACATTTAACAGCAGAGTCAGTCCAGTGAAGTTTTTACCTTCTTAATGTCATTAATGTAAAACTTGCAGCATAAGCTCCATTATGAATTTGTGAAAACAAAGACATATTTGAACCATAGCAGTGTTCACACTGTTATCTACATGTGCAATAATATAGAAAATAAAATGGAAAAACAGTCTGTTCAACAAATGTTCCTAAACAAATAGATTTCTATAACACAAAGACTTAACTTAGATACTCTTCTCATACCATATACACCACTCCTGTCAAAACAAACTAAAGAGTTTAATGTAAAGCATGTATCTGTACAACTACCAGAAGAAAACAAAAGGGAAAAAGCCTCATGATACTGATCTCAACAAAATTTCTTCAGAAACGCATAGGTAATTGTCACAGACATGAGGATAAGTTGTAGAGGCTTTGCTTGACAAAGTTCCAGAGACCTCCGACTGTCTAGCCTGATCTTGAGACATCCAGAACGGATGTTGAATCTTTGCTTGACAAAGTTCCAAAGATCTCCAGCTGATTACCCCTGCCCTCAAATATTATATATGGTGCAGATGTAGTTTTGTCTAAAAGTCTGCCTTTTCTCCTAGAACTGTCTTTTCTTCTTTATTTCTCAGTCCTAAGGAAATTCGTACAGGGAAAACTTTTTCCCACAAAGAATATTGGAAGAAGGCATCTAGCCAAGGGCTTGAGACAATGATAGAGTGTTTTCTTCTCTGCCTGTGAGCACCCAAGCAGAAACTGCATGAAAGAAAGTTAAGACCTTGACATAACAGTACCTAGCTAAATACTGTTACCTGTAGAAAAGTTTCTTTAAAAATCTGCTTTGAGAGCAATAGAAAGTGGGCTTGGAACATCATGCTTTACAGATATTTTATAATAAAGGACCCCTTGGTAGTTAGTGTAGGTTTGGATAGCACAGCTGTTGGTTTGGGACTGGGAGTAAGTCAAGTTTTTTTCTTTATTAGAGAATATTTAGCTTAAGCTATGTTACTTTGACAATCTTGTAAATGCAACGGCTTTAGCCTGGGGAAATTTATGATGAAACTTTCTCAAGTATTGTTTAAGAAATAATAATCAAATTATGCTGATCATTGCTTGGAAGTTGATTGATTTTTATTGTATGCATTACTGTAGGATATACAAAACTTTTTGTATTTCCTTGTTAGACTGGTATCTTACTTTGTTTAATTTTGACTGCTCTACTGATTTTAAAAGAGGAGAATATACCCAATGGACAGAATATTCTCCACAGTTATATAGAAGGCAGGAACTGACTTTGACATGAGCTCTGGTGCCCCATATTTGACCACCGCCCCTTTGTGGGGAGGCCTGATGGCACTCAAAGAAAGAATAAGCAGGCTACCAAGATGAGACTTGATAGCCTATGACCATATAGTGGGGGAGGAGGTCCCCCTTGGTCTTAGACCTAGGGCAGGGGAAAAGGACGAAAGTGGGAGGGAGGGACGAATGGGAGGATACAAGTGATGGGTTAACAATTTAGTTGTAATTTGAATAAATTAATAAAATTAAAATTAAAAAATAAATAAAAGAGGAGAAAAATCATGATGTAATCTGTAATAAAAAAAATGAACTTCACTTTAAACAAAATACTGGGGCTGGCCCAAAGAGATGGCGAACAAGTAACAGCCCCGAGGGAGTAAGCTAGAGTGAGATGGAACAGCAAGCAAGAAGAGAGATAGATGGGGAACAGCACGCAAGAAGAGACATAGAAAAGTAAGGGAATAGCAAGGAGTCAGACAGACAGAAAGCAACAGAGACAGACAGATAAAGAGACAGAAAATAAAGTTCTCCTGGGCTTTAAGACATCAGCTTGTACCACATATGCCTGAGACTCCGAGTATTTCTTTTTCCTCTGGTCCTCAGCCTCTCCTTAACAACTAGTTCCTCTAGCTAGTTGTTAACCAACAGTTGGTTTCCCTTAACCAGCTGTTCATGCCTGCTCAATTCTCCCTACTGCAGATTGCCTTTCTACTCTCTTCTCTTTGCTGTTCCCAGAGCTGGTCTGTGGGAGACACAAGTTTCCAGAAAGGACAATAACACAGGATATAGAAGATTTCCTGAAACTTTAAAGCTTCTACACAGCAAGCAGTACACTCACTTGAGTTGACAAACAGGATGGGAAAACAATTCTTTGTAAACTACACTTGTTCTGGACAGTTAAGCATCCAGAATATATAAAAACAGTAGTATTTTAAATATGAAAGACCGATAATTCAATCAATAACTGGAGTAATTAGCTGAATGGACAAATGAAGAAATATTACATTAAACAACATTTGAGAAAGTTCAGAATCCTCATTCATAAAAGAATTGTACATAAAAATTACTTTCAGATTCCATTCTATCCTAATTGGAAGGTCTGTCTTCAAGAAAACAAATGCCAGAGAGAATATGGTGAAAAGAGGAATTCTTATTTACTGCCATTGAGAATGTAAAACAGGAGAGATACTTTAAAAGTTATTGTGGTGTTTTCCCAAAATTAAAAATGAAAATGTCACACAAATCACAACTAACTATCCTACTCCTCTATCTGTATGTCTATCTATCTATCTATCTATCTATCTATCTATCTATCTATCATCTATCTATGTCAATATCTATATCTATTTCTATATCTATATTTACTTCTATATTTAAATCTTAAGGATTCTAATAAAACATACTCCAGAGATAAATTCATTTCCAGGTCTCTTGGAGCACTTTCTTAATTACTAGAAATGGAATCAGGCCAACTGTCCATCAGTCATGAAGAAATATGGAATCATTACACGTGCGAGAAAACAAATGGAACTGAAAAGGACTATATTATATAAAATAACCTGGACTCCAAAGAATAGTGACTGCATGTTTTCACTCATACGCAAAATCTAAATTATGTGTACTGGTCTGTGCTTGCATGCATGTGCATATGTGTGTGTGTGTGTGTGTGTGTGTGTACATGTGCATGCATTTATGTACACGTGTTGGTCATGAAAACAAAAAGGAAAGGAAGAGGTCCTGAGAGAAAGTGTGAGGAGGGTAAGAGACGTGGCATTTACTTAACAGTGAGATCAGAATGAAAACCTCTTTGAGAAGTGAAGGGGTCAACAGAAGGCAAAGGGCGGGAAGTGAGGAAGGCGGTGGAAAAAAGAAAAAAGTATAGTCATCTACTGATGCATAAATGAAATAACAAACCCCATCAGTTTGTAAACTAATTCAAAAAAGTAATTTGTAAATGGCTAACTCTTTAAAGAAAAAAAAAAAGAAGTAAAGCAGAAAAAAAAAAAAAAAGCAGTGTCCTGCACATTCTTCTGCTCAGGAAGTAATCAGGGTACAGAGACCTGTTACAAATGAGGGAAATTATTTGCGAATCATTTGTCAAAAGGGTGTCAAGTTATGCAATACATAAGGAGTTTGAACAGTTAAGGAACTAGAAAAATACTAATCTAGTATAAAAGGGCTAAGTTCTCAGAATGACATGTCTTTTCAACCACAATTTCCAGTTTTAGAAGTACATTGAATCTGGCTTTAGTCTTCCACTCTTTTTATACCTCAGGTAATATCAATGCTTTCTAAATCTTGCTGTGGATAACCTTTGCTATTTACTATTTGCATTAGAGGTATATGCATATATAAGATTTAACTGACTCTAGGTTATAGGTCTCCATAAGTGCTAACATAGGCACACTAGCTTAAATTATTCTTTTAAATAATTTTACCTATTATCTATCTATCTATCTATCTATCTATCTATCTATCTATCTAACCTAACATTTATGCTTATATGTATGGATGCTTTGCCTGAATGCATGTCAGTGCACTATGTTCATATGATACCCACAGAAACTAGAAAAGATTGTAAGGTCCGGTGGTGGTTTGAATAATAATAGCCTCATAGACTTACATATTTAAATGCTTGGTCCCTAATTGGTAGAACCGTTTTGAGGACTGCACTACCCTATACTATATCTTCTGTACATGTTAAATCACTTAATTTACACTTATATTTATTTGATGCAAAATTTAATAAGTGCTCAATTTATGAAAAAGTGAGGCATAGAATCATCATTCAAAGAATAGATAGATTTGAAATTCTACTAGGAGGAAGACAATGTATATTGAAATATTTGAGGTAACATATATTTTATCAAATTAATTGTGAAATGCATGTTTAAATTCAGTAAATAAAATAAATATCTGTAGTTTCATCTAACCATATTGCTGTGGTTAAATATGCTATGACAAAAGCAACTTAACAGAAGAAAAATGCTCAGCTTACAATTATATAGGGTATAGTCTATCCATATGAGGACATCAAGGTACAGACTTGAAGTCACATTAATAATTAAGACAGGAAGACTGTAGCAGGCATGCCAAATGCTGCTCAGCCCCTTCTCTGCACTTATATAGTCCAGTACATCATGCGTAGGGAATGGTACCACTCACAGTGGGCTGGTCTTCTCACATCAATTAACATTAGTAATCAAGAAAATCCCTCAGAGACATACCAACAGGCCGTCATCTAAAAAAAAAAAAACCCTCATTGAGACTGTATTTCCAGGTTGTATAAGATTGTATCAGATTGGCAATTAAAACTAACCATCAAACAAAAACAAAAAACAAAAATTAAAAAAACACAAAAACAAAACAAACAAACAAAACTCACTAACTTTCAGAGTATCCTAATATGCAGTCATTTTCCCAGAAGAAAGTATGGGATTTCTTATTTATTATAATGATACTGAATATCAAAATGTTATCACTGTGGGTACAACAGTATCTAAATCTTTTAAAAAATATTTCTCATAAAAGGGTTGTTGTGTGTCATTTACCAAGTCACTAATTTGAATGTTTTTTTTTCAAGAAAACTATATATAAGGCAATTACTCCCTGAAACCAAAACTAGTGAGATGATGCCTACAGCCAAAGTTTCTGTCTCTTTTAAGTCAGAGGCTTATGAAAACCCACTGATCTCAGAGTTGGCACCACAGCTAGAACAAATCAGGGGCTTTAAAAGACGGAGAGAAACGTCCCAGAGCCTCATGAGTGAAGATGGCTATCACAATAGCATTTATTAGGCAGTGGGCTCTTTCTCACTGTCCAGAATTGTCTCGATTTTTATCTCTTTTAATACTTGACAAAATAAGTGAATAGCAATTACACATAAATGCATGATTATGAAATATACTTGTATCAGCACACAAGTAGCACTGCAGCATTGTGAGATGGTAGCTTTTTGCACATTAAGTGAGTACATGATTACAACCAATAGCCGTTTACCAAATATGTCAGAGATCACTCTTCCTTAATACTAGTCTTATTAATCCTGTCTACTCATTCAGCGGAGACACATTCAAGTTATTCTGAGCATGTTACAAACTGAATGTTAAAGCTAAAGATCAATGTGACAGCCCAGGCTGTAGAAGATGCTGAGCTGAAAAGAAACTCACACAAACAGAGAAGAAACAAAGGAAAAACCACCAGCACTGAATACATAGTATACATAGCAGAAAGGATTAACAGGGGTTAAATGCCTAACATGTGAAATGTGCACGCAATGTTTTATACTGTATGTTACTCACCCCCTCCGTATGCAATGCTGTTTTCCGTGTTGAGGTGTAAAGCACCAAGGTTCAAGGAGGATGTCTGCTCTGAAATTACCATGTCAGTGCAGCCTCCACAGTTCTATATAAGAAAGTATTAAAGGTGTCAGGCTATTTGGAAGACAGGACTTGAAGCTGCATTTTATAGAACTCTAGATAATATATCAGAACATGAGAGAAGGTCAAGTGCAATTATCCACGGGATCATGCTAAAGCCACCTTGTGCCCTTTTGAGGCTGCTGTCAAGGCATCTTGTAGCAGATCTGGGATTCACAGCAAGGCAGTGACGCGCAGCTCATCACGTCACACTACCCCCTAAACTTCACATTCAAGATCATATGAAGCTAAATTTGAGGTGATTTATAGAAGCCTCTCTCCTAATAAAGGAAGATGAAGAGCAAGTCAGTTGATTAGTCTGAAAAAGTCGTACTGCTCTCCCCTGAAACCAGGGGCTATCACTAGTCCTCCTGCACTCAGTGCATGGTGTCTGAGGCCACCCTCATGGCTTAGAGCAGGCGATCACCGGGCACCCAGAATATGTAAAGCCCAGATTTAGTGTGGTGGCTCTGTTGACTCTTTTGGATAGAATCGTAAAATTCTCTTCATCTAATCCAATAGAATGTGCACAGGGATGAGTGAAAGATATCATTTGTTCATAAAGCTGCAGCAGCAGTCTTACAGTCTGCCTTGTATTACCTTGTATCCCTCAGAGAGATACAATGAGCCCCCTGAACAAAATGACGGAAGAAGAAAACGTCGTCATAGGCTACCCTGGTGTTTCAAGGTAACCTCTATGTCAAGTTGCCAAATGAAATACAGGATGCACAGTGGAATTAGATGTGTATTGAAAAGTTTACTTTGAATATAAATGGCTGTATTAGTATAAGCATAAATACTAGCATAATATATGAGTATATGCACACACTATTTTGATATGCTTACACTAAAATTAGTATTATTTATCTGAACTTAAATTTCACTGGGCAGCCTCCAATTTGGTTCTCTAAATTTGGCAGCTTAATCTATGTGCTAAACACGAAGCCAGTTTCTGACCTCAAATGCCTCCCTCGCTGAAAGTCAGTTTAACAACAGTGCTATGAAATGCTTTGGAATATTAGGAGTGCCTGAGAACTGAAGGAATTAAGATTAGTATTTATATCATCGGGTTTCAATTCTACAGTTGAAACTGAGTCACTAGAAATGGGGAGCTTGCTACAAATTGGAAACTGAAGCCTAGCATGTCTAAAGTACCAAAGCATGCAAGACGAAGCGCAAGGCGTGCTGTAGGAAGATGCTCATTTACTGCCTATGTAGCCTGTCCATCCGTTCTACCTGAGAGCTTCATTCGTTTCCCTTTCCGAGTCTCAAAGAAGGAAGGTTTTATTTGTATAATCAAAAGTGGGTGTTTTCCCCAAACCTCTGTGTTCTGATGTTCCCTTATGCCCCTGGTGCAGTTCACGGGAAGGCTTCTTGTTTAAATACTCCCCTGTAGGGAGCTGAAGAAGCCCTGAGTGAGTGAAGGTCTGAGTGAATGTTATTGTGACATGGGCACAGCCTATAGAGGACCCCAAGGCCAAGTGGCATACCAGAAATTGGCAAAGCCTTTATTTATATAGGACAGGCTCAAGTGGAATGGTAAAGCTTTCCTTTCTGTGAGTCTGGGTCTGTGTTGCTGAAGGAATAATCTCTGTGTGCGAAGATCACTGGGCCTTCCTTCTCCAGTGTTTAGAGACTAAGCCTGGCTATTCTGCCCCTGTGGGGTACCTAATGAACACGCTGAGGGTCCAGGTCACCACAGGAGCTACACAGAGACCCACCTGGCTCCAGATTCACTCTACTTGCATCTGTGTGTCGATCTTCCTTCCTTCTCTACCCCAAGTCAGGATTCCAGGATCCAAGCCGCACATGTCTTTGGCACTCCCTATATCTCTGTTTGATGCTTTTTTTTCATCCTCTTTTAAATGACACATTCCTGCTGGGTAGGTCCTTTTTCAAGCCATCTCCTCCTTGCTTCTCATGGTGTACTCAGCCTGCTTACTTTTTAAAAATCTTTTTATTTTATTTTTTAAAAAATTTTATTTAATTAATTTATTCAGATTACAGCTCAAATGTTATCTCATCACTTGTATCCTCCCATTCCTCCCTCCCTCCCACTTTCCTCCTATTCCCTTGCCCTAGGTCCAAGACCAAGGGAGACCTTCTCCCACACTTTATGGTCATAGGCTATCAAGTCTCATCTTGGTAGCCTGCTTATTCTTTCTTTGAATGCCATCAGGCCTCCCCACCAAGGGGAAGTTGTCAATTATGGGCAACCAGAGTTCATGTCAAAGTTAGTCCCCACTCTCCACATAGCTGTGGAGAATGTCCTGTCCATTGGCTAGATCAGAGTAGGGATTTGATGTTTACTACTTGTATTGTCCTTGGTTAGTGCAGTAGTTTGAGCAGACCCCCTGGGTCCTGATCCACCCGTTATGATGGGATAGATGTGAGGACATCCTACTGGCACTAAAGGTAAGAGAATTATAAAAGATGAGGAAATAGAAGGATAGAGAGGGTCTTAGAAACCTACAAGGAAAAAATGTTTTTAATTGGGATAGAATTACACATTTTTTAAAACTTCCTTTCTTCCTCCCAGATACCCTCCCTGGAGTCCCTCCCATGTCTCCACATCAAGTTAAAAGTCTCATTTTTATTGGCTTTATTGTTACCAATGTGTGTGTGACTTATATGCACACGCATAGATGTACATATATCTATACATACATACACGTGTATGTGTGTGCATTCTCATGTGCACTTGCGTATAATCTGCTGAGTCTATTCATGACATTTGTATATATATGGTTTCCAGAGACAGCATTCTGTGTTAGGCAATCCATAAGAGGGTTTATGCCTTATATAGGCTAATTCTCTATCTCACAACAGGCATTAGATGTCTGTAGCTCTATGTCTGGGCATGGGAACCTGTGAGAATTTTCCTCCTTCCATGTTAACAAATGCATTTCATTGCTCTGGCCTTGTTTAGGAGCCATGTTTGGAGAGATGTTCACAGCAGACTTCCTGGTATTCTGCTTCTTATACTCTTTCTGATCTTTCTATTGACCTCAGAGTCACCGATACAGGAGCTGTGAAGGAGATGTATCTGTTTGGGCTGGGCTCCTCATAACCTGTTGATTTCTGCCTTCAATCTAGTTGTAGTTTTCTGTGCTGGCCTCAGTCTCTTTTTCTTATACCACCTGCTAGTGTGGTAGCATCCACAGTCATCTAGGCCCATCCACATCAATGACTAACTTTAAAAATGCACTCAGACTTGCCTGCAGGTATTTTCTTAATTACATGTCTCTCTTCCCAAATGACTATAGCAGGTGTCATAACACTAACTAGTACACATACACCTATAAATGCAAATATAAATGCACACACACACACACACACACACACACACACACACATGTTATGGATGATGCCTTGAAATGTCTATGTATTTAAATAGTTTTGTTTGAAATAAAGGTTTGAAAATGATGAGGTGTGATTTATCCATATTTTATCAAATATCAGATACACTGTGGGTATTTTATAAATGTCAAATAATAGTAATCTGTTGCTAACCTTTTATCCTCTTTCTGTGAGTAAACAGTAGGGTGCCAAATTATGTATCAAGTCATTTTTTATGAGGTGTTACCTTTCCAGGCAGCAGGTGGAGGGTTTAAGATGTGTTTGTGCATCCTAGATTGCCCCTAGCCTGACTTACTAGTGCAGTTTAAAGAGATAATATTCTGACTCACATCCTGCAGGGAGATTGTCAAGGGAAACAGTGGCATTCCACTTGGCTGCTTTTCCTTGCTTACATATTCCCTCCACCTCTACAGCCACTCATTTTTTAAAAAGAAATGAATAAGGATTATGCTTTTGAGAAAGTCATTTTTGCCAAACCTTCAAGAAAACTGACCCTCTTCACCCCTAGCTATCATTTGCAATTAGCTCCTCAGCTAGGCTGGGTATTCTTGCCTGCCTGACCTGCCTGTGCTGGGGTTTTGTCTGGCCTGACCTTGAACAGGTCTTGTCCAAGCTGTCACAGCTCTGTGAGTTCATGTGTGCAACTGCCCCTTTGTGTTCAAATATACTCTTTTTAAAAACAAGAGAGACTCGATGTTCTGAAAATAAAATGAAAACTCTTGCATAATTGATATAAATCATTCAGAAATTGTAAAAAGAAAACATAAGTGTTGTTGAGGCCAATGTTGAGGAATTCCTTTCTATCTTCTCCTTGCCTTGAAGTCCATAAAATGTGCGGATGAGAATGCCTCTCATTTAGAAGACAGCTCTTGTATTGTGATTTGAAAGAATGGCTGATTGTCTCTGATTTACTTTCTATCCATTGGCATGCCCTTAGGAACACCAGAAAGCAATCAAGATTCTTACCTTGGAAGTGTCGATCTTGTGGAGCTCTTCTGTCTGCTCCTCACATTATGTTTTCTTTGTTATGCATCACTGTGTAAAAAAGGGGGGACAGGGATTAGCATTCAAAATCTGGCACAATTATCACTTGCTTCCCCTGGGAGGTGGTTTTCTTTCTTTGCTTGGGATGTCACACACTGATGGTTTTTATTTGCCTCAAGATCTATCCCTCCAGCTGCTGTGATTTCCTTTCCCACAGTGCTCAGTCTAAGGTGACATACTTATTGATTAGATTGTTGTGACAGTCTCTTGCAGCAGATTGATCTTCACTATATACAGCATACTTGTTACAAAAATACGCATTCCCTCCTTCTTCTTTACAGGATGGAGATACAATTCTCTTGCCTCTGGCCTCTCTTGCAGCTACATGGAGGCATCTGATCCAGTTTTGGCCAATAAAGTACAACAGATATCTTCATCTACAATATTAACATTTCTAGACTAATAATATTTCTAGGATACAGTATAACATTCTTGGTTTCTTTTATCAAAGTTTATTATCCTCACTTAGAAGAGTAACGTGAAGTTAAGAGAATAGTAGCTTTCTTGTGACTTAGAGAAGGTGTTTGCAGCTGCTTGGGCTGCCATCAGCAACTGCCATAAACAGTTTGTCTTAAATGACTTTAGTTCTCAGTTCTGGAGGCTGGGAAGGCCAAATTATAAGGCGATGGCACACTTCATGTCTGAGGCAGTTCTACTTTCTGAGTAGAAAACAATATTCTCATTGTGTCCCCACGTGGCAGAAGGACTGAGATATCTCTAGGGACCCAGCCATCCTCTTTAAATTCTGTTTCTGAATATTTCCACGTTGGGAGTTCAGATCTTGACACGTGCATTTTGGGAACAACAAAAGGAGGCAAGACAAAGATGAAAATCAAACACTAACACAGCAAGAGGGAAAGTAGAAGATGCTTGGAATACTGGTGGCACATTCAAACAAACGCAGCCTCAGTTATGATTTTTATGAAACTAACGAACCTCTATGTTTTTAAGTTGTGTTATTCAGATTTCTGATAAACATAAATGTGAGGTTGTTGGCATATGTTCTATTGCTGTGAAGAGACACCATGGGCAATGCAGCTCTTATAAAAGAAAGCATTGAATTGGGGCTTACCTAACAGTTGCTGCTTGAAGTGTAGCCTTGTTGGAGTAGGAGTGCCACAGTGGGTGGGCTTAGAGGTTTTAAAAGCCCACTCCAGGCCCAGTGTCTCTCTCTCTGCTTGCTGCCTACGGCTCAAGATTTAAAGCTCTCAGCTACTATTCTAATACCGTGCCTGTTGCTTCCCACCATGTTGATAATTAACTGAATTTCTGAAAATATAAGCCACCTCCCAATTCAAGGTCTTCTTTCAAAAGAGTTGTCTTGGTCAAAGTGTTTTTTCACAGCAATAGAACAGTAACCTAGACAACGAACAAAAACTTCTCACTGATCTCTTCCCACATTGTTTTTTTATGATGTTTCTTTTTAAATGTCAATATGATTACTTCACATGCATAGACATGTACATAACCTACTAATAACCTTTAATGACCTTTAAAATAAATGTTACCCAACCTATATGACCTGCATAATTTCCCCCTTTGTCCTTTGCATTGCAGGCACTATGGTTTCCTTATTGTTCTGAGAACACACTAAGAGTAAGTGTGTTCCACCTCAGCATGTTTTTTTTTTTTTGCGTCACTCTCTTGCCAATATAATTAGCACTCATTATTGTGCTTGCCACTGTTGATATTTTGATTCAATACAGCTCAACATTTTCGTTGAACTCCTGTTTGTTCTGATATATATGTATATATAAATATATATTCACACACACATATATACATACTCATACACTATATATATGTATGTGTATACACACATACACACACACATACACACCCACACACCCACATAGCACACAGCACATACCAAGACCCTATATATAGTGAAAGAATGCTTGAAAAGGGTTTTTTTACTTTTGAACATTCCTATTATTAATTCCTTTTTTGTTATTTTTTTTTAAATATGGCATTAAAATTCAGCTGCTTTGCTCATTTGTTGAGGTATTTAATCGTGATCAGGGTATAATAAACAATGATATTAGTGCCCACCCACCCCCCGCCATCTTCTGGATAGTCTTTAAGCCACGTCTTCTATATTTGCATAGTGTATCATCATTATGCAAAATGTAGATTTCATAAGTAACTGCTTTACGTTCAGTCACTATAGAGGACAGTGTTTAAAATTTATTTGAATTCTTCAATTTGTCCAATTGGAAATTTTTATCTAAAGTATATACAATGAATATGATTTATAGAGAATGTACAATTTCAAATTCTCCTGTTTAATGTATTTTGTAATTTTTGTACTATTCCCACATATACATTTTACTCAGTAAATTATTGCATTCTTACAAAATAGTTCTAATGCAAAGTGTTGTGGAAGGAAGAGAAGGGAGGGAAAGATAAGGAAGAGAGGAAGAAAGAATGAGGAAAATTGATGCTGTTGTTCAAACACTACAGTGAGGAAGTACATAGGACCCATACCTATCCTCTGAGGACCAACTGCATGCCTAAGTTATGGAGAGCAGCTGTGCTTGAGGCTACAACTTTCTTGGATTGACGCATTTTCTTTTCTTTTCTTTCTTTTTTGTTTTGTTTGTTTGTTTGCTTGTCTTGTTTTTCAAGATAGGATTTCTCTGTGTAGCCTTGATTGTCCTGGACCCATTGTGTAGACCAGGCTGGCCTTGAACTCATAGCAATCCACCTGCCTCTGCATCCCAAGTGCTGGGATTAAAGGCATGTGCCACCATGCCCGGAAGATTGACCCATGTTCAATACTTCACTGACACTGAGACACAAAAGCCATTATCTTAAACCTGTTAGGGGATGGTTTGAAGGTCAGTTCTAGCACCAGCAGTCCCTTGAAGACATCTAAGGCTGCCACTACTTTTTTTACTACAGGCTGGCTTCAAATTCTTCCCTTTTCTTCCCTAGGGTTGAAGTCAAGGTTATTGGTTCTCATCTTGTACTTTAACCTTTATCTCTGAACCTGCTACTAGGAAACCAAGTGACATCACTAGGCTTGGTATTGGAAATCAGGTTATAAAGTAAAGCTTAGAGTGTGGGTTGCTCACTACTGGCAATGAGAAAAACATCAGCAATAACAGATGAAGGGCAAGAATCCTCTCCCAAGCACATGGCTGTCCTGTGGTATGACACCTGCACTGATGGTGGTTTGGAGCACCCAGATGATGGGATGCAATGTGTCCTTTGATTATTTGGGAAATGGAACCTGGTAATTTTGCAAATATGGTCTAATTTCCCTAAATGTGTGGTGACAAACTGGCAATGATTGTGTAAGTATATTCATATTGGATCTCATACAGCTAGTGTTCTCACTATTGAGCAAAAAGTGTATGGAATTGGCTTGATGATGGAATCAACTGTTCATTTAAACACTGAAATAACTAAAAGGTTCTTTTTATGCAATCACAGTTTGACAGGATTCTGTAAGTTTGGTGTTCTTAGCTTGGAGGATCTAAGGTCACCTAGGAAGTAAATCTCAGGGCACTCCTGTGTGGGATGTTTTAGATTAAAAGTGGTCTCTGAGAGATTATTTTGAATACATTAATTGTTGTGGAATGACCCATTTTTAGCATTTACTCAGTGTGGCCTCCTGGTAAATATGATGAAGAAAGCAAACTGATAAGCAGCATGCATTCCTTTACTCTCTGCTTCCTGGTTGTAGATACAATATTTCGATTTCCTACTGCCTTCACTTTCCAGCCATGATGGGCCACACCTTGACCTGTGGACCCAAATAAACTGTTCTTTAAGTTGATTTTTGTCTTATGTTTTTTTTTTATCACATAGCAGGAAAATTACTTAAGATAATCTTGTTGACAGGCAGATTATCATCTCAGATTATCAGCAATATTATACAAGCACAGAATTAATAACTTTTCAGGATATAAAAATACATATTTCCAATGAGTTCAAGGATCTTACCTATTTTCTTTTCTATTAGATTTAGTGTATCTGGTTTTAGGTTGAGGTCTTTGATCCACTTGGATTTGAGTTTTGTATGGAGTGACAAATATAGATCTATTTGCATTCTTCTATATTCAAACCTCCAGTTAGACCAGCACCATTTGTTGAAGATGCTTTTTCCCCATTGTGTGATTTTTGGCTCCTTTGTCAAAAAATCAAATGTCTATAGGTGTGTGGGTTTATTCCTGATCATCAATTTGATATCTGTGATCAGCCAGTCTGTTTTAGTCCCAGTACACTGTGATTTTTATTACTATTACTTTGTAGTACAACTTGAAGTCATAGATGGTGATACCACTAGAAGTTCTTTTATTGTACAGGATTGTTTTATACTAAAAACCACAGACCCAAAAAAAGCTAAGTAAAAAGAAGGCCCAGGGAAGGATGCTTGGATCCCATGCAGAAAGGGAAATAGAATAGACAGTGGAAGTGGATGAAGCACGGGAGCTGGGTGGGAGAGGGTGTTGGGAGGAGAACGAGAGCGGGGATCAGATGTGGGGAGAACTGAGGTGAGAGGTGAGAGGGATGGAAGTGAGAAGGGAAACTGAAGGGGGCATCTCTGGGACAAGCAGGAGACCTGTGACAGGATAGCCCCTTGTAACGATATGGGAGTGACTCTAGCTAAGACTCCTAGTAGTAGGGCACATGGAAACTGAAGTGGCCACCTCAAGGCCAAACAGGATTTCCAGTGGAGGCATGGGGACACCAACCTACACACAAAACCTTTGACCCAAAATTCACCCTATCTGCAAAAGATGCAGGGAAAAAGATGAAGCAGAGATTGAGGGAACAGCAACCAATTACTGCCCCAACCTGAGACACACCCCATAGGAGAAAGCCAAGCCCTGACACTAATAATGATATTCTCCAATGCTTGCAAAAGGAGCCTAGCATAACTGTCATCTGAGAGGCCCCACCCAGCAGTGGATCAAAACAGATGCTGAGACCCACAGCCAAACGTTAGACAGAGCTCAGCAAGTCTTGCAGAAGAGTGGAGGGAAGGAAACAATGACCTGGAGGGGACAAGAACTCCACGAGAAGACCAACAGAGTCAACTAACCTAGGCCTATAGGGTCTTACAGAGACTGAAACACCAACCAAAGAGCAGGCATGAACTGGACCTAGGTCTTTGTCACATTTTTAACTGATAAGAATGTAGAGCTAGAGCTGTCTCTGACATGGACTCTGTTGTCTACTATTAGACCACTTGGCCCCAGCTGGGCTGCCTTGTCTGGTCTTAGAACAGGATGTGCTTAGTCCTGATGCAACTGATTGTGCCAGAGTAGGTTGGTAAGGTAAGAGGGGCTCTCCTTTTCTGAATGGAATGGAAGGGGAGAAAGGAGGAAGAGGGTGGGAGGGTGGGAGGGTGGGACTGGGAGGAGAGGAGAGAGGGGTTAATTTCGGGATATAAAGTGAATAAATATATTAATTTTTAAAAATTACAAAAACCACATATTGCATGTGAGTCACTGACACAGAAACAACATGTAGTGGGGACTCTCTGACAGTGACAATAAGAAAGTCTCTGCTTTCTGTCATTCTTGGACACTGGCCTAGTATTTAGGATATCTCTTCTGATGAACAGTACATGTTTGTAGGTAATGATTTCCGAAGAACATCTCCACAAGGAAATGGTAAAACCTCACTAATTTACAAATTGAAATAGGCATGTGGAAACTTTCAGGGCAATTGTGGGCAGAAAAGGGATGGTGAAAACTGGCAGCTGCAGCTCATTTTGATTACAGGATGAAGTAGGACTGCTGTTGCACCGTCGAAACAAGAAGAAATATGTGTGGTATCTAATGTATCCACTTGCATACCACTAGCTCAGTCACTAATCAAATAGACATGTGCAGCAACTGTAACTTGAGAAAGGGTCTAGTGATCAGGGCTCCAAGCTCCTCAGTGATGGAGAAAGAAAAAGCATTAAGAGGGACAAAGATTCTAATTGAGAGAAAGAAGAAGAAAGAAGAAGGTGAAGAGTGAGTCTCTTGCTGCAGCAGAAGTGATGTCAGTACTTCATCTTGTTAACTTTTCTAGGATTAAATTCCCCTCACATGCTCCCATGATATATAGGAAGGAATATTTTACTTTCTTATTATGTGGCCACAGTGAATTCCATCTCTCATTTACAGCTCAGAGAAGGATATGGAAATGTTTATGGTGGTCTTTTATTCATCAAATAGATAAAGTGAGCAGCTATGTAGAACATTTGTGACTCTGTATGTTGAGAACTTAGTAGTGGCAAAACTAAAGTCATTTTATTATATGGTCTTAGACAGCAATATTTTCAACAGGTATACAGGGACATGTATATTTATGTTACAAATATAAATAAGGGCTATTTTGAGTTGAGTTGAGAAGTGGGAATAAAATTTTGGAAAATCAGAAGATTTTTAAAGAAAGATTTTTGAGAAACCTACTTACAAATAAAGTCAGTTAAATTTGCTTATCAATGTCCATCTCTGATTCATAATGAATATTTAATTTCAATCCACCTGATAATTTGAACACTTAAGAAAGAGTAAGCTGAAGTAGTTTTCATTTGCTGTGTTAATCTCAAACTCATTACAGTGTTTAGCATTAACTAGGTCTTCAGTAAATATTTGTGGAATTAATGAAGAAAAAAACGTTACCCTTATTCTGACTCCAGTGGGGGTGGTTCATGATACACGCCATGAGAGAATGTCTGCCTAATTCTTCCATTGCAGTATACAAATTAGCTTTTGACTTAATAACTAACGAATGTGTGTTTATATTGCTTAAAAATGGCTATTCTTTCCTCAGTAGCCTTTTCTAGCTAGAAACATACTAGAGAAGGAATTCTGGGTAGTGTTCTTCAGCCTATGTATCTGATGTGTCACAAAGACACCACACTCAGGAATGAACAAATACATTTACTGATTAATATCAGGGACTCCATTAGAAAAATTCTATGACTATGAGATGGCAGAAATTCATGCTTGCAAAACTGTCTTGATTATTTATTTCCATCTACATTTCTCTTAACTAACTTTAATGAAATTTTGCCCTAGGATTAAGTTTCTGTCTGCACTTAAATTATTTTTCTCAGGTTAGAATTTCTTTAAGTAAGCTTTTTTTCTTATTAAGGGTACTACCAAATACATGTTCCTAGCTACACTGGTTCTGTTTTCTCTTGGCAAGTCTATTTAGCTTTAAGGTCAAACTCTACTCTTTGATTAATTTTATTCAATTTTTAAATGGATCATACAGATGGCTACAGGATCATTTGACACTATTTGGTTTTTTTTCCTCTAGTTTTTCTTTTAGTATATTGGCAACGTTTATGATCTCTTTTTCAATAATTCCCTCATTCATATTTGGATTGGATTTGATCTGTATCAGATTGCTGTTTGTTGTGCTCTTGGTTTGTAAAGAGAAGGAAATTGTCTATAACGCATATGTACTATTTCATTTTATAATTCATTTTAAGATTGCAAGGTTGATCAGAAGTCTGAATAAGTCTAGAGAGCAAGACAAGGATGGTGGGTGTGGTGGTTCTTTAGGTGTCTGCCTCTTTGGAGAGTTCATGGTAGCCTCCATCATACAGGTCAGTCATCTAGAACTGCAGAACGAGAGACACACAGTGTAGTCACTTTGTCATGTGTGAAGATCTTGCATCTTCAACATGATGACATTGAATTTCATTTTTTTTATTGTCTTTGGTACATTTTCAACATTTTATACAATTGCAATCACTATCAATAAGTCTCTTTGACTAAGACAGTGGCTTTAATACAGTTCATCCTGTTCTGGTAACCCCAACCATATAATTATTTTCATTGTTACTTCATGACTGAAATTTTGATACTGTTATGATTCATAGTATAAATATTTGTATTTTTGATGGTCTTAGATGACCCCTGTGAAAGGGTCATTCAACCCTTCAAAGGGGTTGTGATACACATGTTGGGAAATAATGCTCTAAGAAGAAATTCTCACATTATGAAAGTCAGCAATATCTTTTTAAACCCACATGTGAAAAGAATTCTATTTTCGTGAAATAAATTTACAGGTATTAGAATATTTTTGCAAATATAGTAGTTAGTATCATCATTTAAGTCATCCAACTTTGGAAGGTGTTTAATACTCTTTAAAGTTTCAAAAAAGATGCATGGCTAAACAAGAAAAAAATAGACAGAAGTACAGAAAAAATAGATTATTACTTTTAAAATCTAAGCAGGTGCTAGATAAATTAGGGTTCCTTGAATCTTCACTAGGACTTTGTGGATAAGCATTGTATTTTATTTAAAACCACTAGAAATGGAAGGAGAAAGATCAATATTCATTTATTTAAAAAAAAAACCCAACCATATACCTTAATTACATTCAGTAGTGAAAACTGAAACATGAAGCTTACTTTTAAGCAGATGACAAAATTTAATAGCAATGATAACCTTTATGAAAATGGTAGTTCTGTGAAGGGACAGTTTTCTCTTTACTTTTTTCTTATATTTTATTTAATTTTAATTTATGTGCGTTGGTATGTGGGTGTCAAATTTTGGAGTTACAGACAGTTGTGAGCTGCCATGTGGGTGCTGGGAATTGAACCCGGAGAGATGGCTCAGTGGTGAAGAGCACTGCCTGCTCTTCCAAAGTTTTCTCTTTTCTAAGAGCACATGCCTAGAGAGAGTACGTCTTTGTACTATTGCTCTTATACATACTGAGCATTAAAAATGTGTTCCTGGAAGTTAACAGTAATGGCTGCTCCAAATCTCCAAGGAAATAACACCAACAACAAACTAAAAATTCATAACACAGAGTTGAATAGGGAGTTGAATATCTTCACTGTGATAACTAAGAAGCTTTAATCAATATTTATCATGAACCTCTTTTCACCACACAATAGTACTTCCCAAATATCAGCCATCCTGGTTGAGCTAGGCTTCGTACATGGAGTGGTCAGTCAGATAGACCCTCAGCCATAATGGTCTGAAACTTTGGTTGGTTTGCTCTTGGTTGCTCTAGTTGCCCTACTGTGTTGATGACTAGGCAACAAACAAAGAAACAAAACATGGCTGTAATGAGTCTAGCAAGTCCTGCAGCCTCTCTGTTGCCCCTCTCTGCACAGTGTATCCTGATAACCCTGGCTTCCTGTGGTGAGGAGAGTCAGTCATGTGTCAAGGAACCCAGCAAGCCTGTTGTCTATGAAGCCTCTTCTGGGTGTTTGAATAAGAACAGCTTCCATAGGGTTGTATATTTGAACACTTAGTCATCAAGGAGAGGCACTGCTTGTGAAGGATTAGGAGGTGTGGCCTTTTGGAGGAAGTGTGTCACTAGGGGTGGGCCCTGTGTTGCTCTTTGTTTCCGTGGATCTGGATAAAGAACTAGCACCGACTTATTCAGCACTATGTCTTTCTGCATGCTGCTGTACTCCCTGCCATATTGATAATGCATAGACTAAGCCTCTGAACTGTAAGCCAGGCCCAATTAAATGCTTTCTTTTATAAGAGTTGTCATGGTCATGGACTCTCTTCACAGCAGTAGAACACTGACTTAAGTTACTTATCTATAAATTCGGGTGGAATAGTATGCAACTTTCTTCAAAGTATCAATAAAGCTTTAAGGAAAAAAATACTAATTACTAAAACACTATTAAAATGTATGTTGATAATAATTTCTAGGTTTTTGATGAGGAGATTAATTCCAATTCTTATGAAAAAAACTTTGTCATCTGACCAAATTAAATGACTGTGCGCTACTTCTTTGCTCTCTATTGCTCAAACTGTTGTTTGAATAATGCTAATTAACTGTAGCTCTATTTTTATGACTTTCCATTAGCATATGTTGAAATATATTTTATGTATTTATCACAAATATTAATATAGAAACATCTACTAAACTGAAACAAAATTATTTATATATTTTTTATTAATATTCTTAATATTTAGATTTTATCTTATTAAGGTTAATATTTTGAAAATAAAATAGTCTTTTCTAGATTGAGATATAACATAACATAATACATTTTAAAAATGAAACAAAAATTGATTTTTTTTGCATTGTATCAGCTATATAATTAGATTCTAGTAATAAAATCAGATTAGACAAAATTATAGATAAGCTAAACATACTATTTTTCTAAATTTTCTATGACACAATATACACATTTTAGAGGCACTCATCTTTGAATATCAGGACACACCTAGATCTGCCAGTTTAAACGTCTTACAGTAGGAAATGAGGGAGATAAAGATGTGTGAAGTTTCCCTGATGAGCGCTCAAACCAGGCTCGTTTCCATTTTTATTAGAAATCTGAATTTACCTTCTGTTCACTTAGAAGTTCATTACCTTTCTAGACAAATCTAATCTACATTTTTAGTCTTCCTCTGCCTTCCTATTCATTTTCACTAGGACCTGATGGAATATTGGCACAGGAAAAATGTTTTCTTATTCTTGTGCAATTAATATCCTTGACTGAGCACATATATTTGGCTTAAAGGCTTTCCAAGGTAAGGAGATGCTGAGCAGGCATGTCTACTCTCCATTGATGTAAGCATAGGAAGTTTAAGGTTTGGGTGAAATATGTTTCTGTAACATTTCTAACTGTCAGAGAACAAAGCAAGGAACAAAAAGAAGACACAATGTGTCTATTCAATTATTATTTCCCTAAGATACCCAGGGGGTGCTCTTTCAAGAAGCCTGCAGTGTGGAGATTTGTAACAAAATAGTCACTATTTCTATTAATCACAGTGGAAAATTTTCCCAAAAATCCTATTGGAAAATTGAAACTTCAAAATCCTTCAGATCATATACAAAAGTTTTTCCTTTGCCATGAGTGGGTATTGAACCCAGAACCTGATGCATTGTGTTTCGGTGCTCTGTCAAGGAGCCACATCGCCAGTTGTTCTAATAATAATATTTATTTATTTATTATAATTTATTCATCTTACATCCCGATTGTTATCTCCTTACTAATAAGACTTTTAAGTTCTGTATGGGGCCAAGTATTCTTAGATTGCATGCTTTGACTGTTTCTAGTACTTTAACAATAACAAAAACAAAATCACATGCTTTTGTTCCCAAGCTACCTGATAGATACACAAAAACATTTCTTGCTTGATGTACACTTCAAGGTCAAGTTTAATATTCCTATTCCCAGGCAGAACAGCTATTTTAAATGTTAATGTAAGTAAAAATTTCTCCTAAATCTTACATCATCAGGAAGAAGACATTTCATGCTGAAATTTTCAGAAAGCTTTAGTTGGTTTGTTTTTTAAAGTTACTGAAAAGATCTTAGCTAAAGCAATCTTGTCAAACAAACGGCAGCGTCAGGTGCTTACAACCTCCCTCCACAAATGAAGTATTAGGACAAAATCCAAGATGATTTTTCTCTATTATCCCTTTTATTCTTGAGAGATTATCTAAAAGTCCCCCCAAATTAGGTGCTGGCTAATAAATGATTAAATAAGTAATCGCATTGTGGGAACAGAAATAGACACGTACAGCAGAGGAGAGGTGTTGAGAATGGAAAGCTGTGTCGTAGAATAAGATTCCCAGCAACAGCACGATACACAGCTGCAGACTGACCAGGCAAGGGGCACGCCAGGCTACAGTACATTGCATGGCAACCCATTGGATGAGGCTCTAAGCCTGCTTTTGGTGTTTGCTATGATTTGTTTCTGTCCCTTTAATAATTCATGTTTATGGTGTTAGGAACTGAAAGTAAGGCCTTGCTCATGGCAGGCAAGTGCTCTAATACTGAGCTATACTTCGGAGCTATACTTCAGCCTTTATCTCACTTTTTTTTTTTTTTGAGATAGAGACTCCTTCAGTTGCCTATGCCAGATTTGAATCTTTCTGATTCAACCTCCTGAATGCCTATAATTATAGCCCTGAGCCACCAGGCTCAACCAAAACTTAATGTTAATAGAGTTCCTAACACAGTGGTGTCAGGAGGTCAGCCTACGGGAGATGCCTGATGGATTGCTGCCAAAAGAAGAGTTGGATGGAAAGATTCTCTTTGCCCTGCTTCCTGTGCTGTATAAAGACAACGTCCCTCTGCTCCGAAGGATGCCATATTCAAGGCACAATTGTATAAGGAGAACAATATTTCACCGAACGTGAAATCTTCCAGAACTCAGGCTTCCTGGTTATAGAACCATGAAAAAAGTTGTATTCTTCATAAATCAGCTACCCTGAAATATTTAGCTATAAAAATCACAAAATGAAATAAGATAGTGATTTATTTAGTATTAGGTTGATTAACTGTTGACTTAATTGTTCATTTATTTTTCTGGCTCAAATGATCAAACCCTAGGCATAACACACGATGGTGTTTTTAAAAGATAGTAATGCTGAATGTGTTTATGAAGGATAGAACATATTTCTTTCATTGCACATAAAAGAGGAGAATTATACTTGGAAAGAAGGATATGGTTATTGTAATTGGTGACTCTTTAAATCTCTCTCTGTGAAAAACTTCACAAGGTTAATAAACTCAAATTATTTCTAAAAGAAAATTCTGCTTGCATTTCCTCAGATACTAATGAGAGAGGGTTGGTTACTGAAAAATGTTCCATATGATACAAACATTATTTATTCACATGGATTTAGCTCTGCCCTTATGTAAATTATTTATGTATTTATTAAGAATATATACAAAATATTGGTGAACATGCTACAAATCTTTGGTGTTTGTCTCCATTGCTAACAAGTGTTGGATACTCAAGGCCCTATATGTCTGAGAATCACCTATGTGCCTGAAAATTCACGGGTAAGTAAACAGTGACAAATTATCCTACTAAAGATCAAACCCACCACACATTATGATTTACTACATATATTTCCCTTTACTTAGCTGATTATTGATCAAATTATAGATGCATGAAGGTTGATATATCTCTTGTTTCCTCTTGTCCTCCTAAATTGTGAAATGATTGTAATCAAAGACTATGTCTGGTATTTCACACATGTCAATGCCTGACACATAGTGTGAATTAAAATTGTTCCCTAAATAAGGAATAATATTTAAACTATTTCAAAAAAGAGCTACCTCAAATATAGAAAGCTCAAAGATTTTCTAAAATATATTATTTAATGACTTGGGGATGCAGTAAATTAATATAAGAGTTTTAAATTTTAATCTGTATTATAAAATTTGTACATGGTATATTATCATTAAAATAATCCCAGAATAATATTAATAAAAATCTAGAGCTTCAAATCTAGTTTTAAAAGATATTTTTTTAAATTGTAGGTTCCTAAAATACAGGTTTCTTCCTACTTTTTAATTGTTATCAAAAAGCAATAATAAAAACATATAATTAAAGTTGTACCTTGACCTGTCAGTTAGCAAAATTTCACAATGTAATCCTGGCCAGGGTACTGCACATGATTGGCACTTTCTTTTTACTATTAGCTATGCGAAATTTCACAGAGTTTTTGGAAAGCAATTTGGCAGTATATGCCAACTTCTAAAATATTCATCTGTTTTGACTCACAAATTCCAACTTTAAGAAAAATATACTAAATCACTATTTAGTGACCTAGTATAAGCTGGTTATATATTTATATTACTTCTATTAATTATAAATTAGATTTCATATAAATCAGAGAATATGCACATTTATTTTAATAAATCCTTTTGAATATCAGATAACTCAATAAATTTAGGGAATATTTAAACATGAAAAATTCCACCACATATTAACAAAACAACCAGAAAATAGGCCTAAAAATGACAACACTCTACTGAGAACAGCAGTTTATAAAAGAGCTTAAGAATGATTTGAATAGTATGATGTCACCTACGTAAGGTATAATTCCAATTTTCAAAGACACAGTTCATAATTTTTGCTTAACTTGCTCTCCGTGCTATGGCAACAAGTCATAGGCACAGCCATCCAGGTATTTAAAGACAAAGTTTATTTGTTGCCCATAAATAATATGTCTTTTGTGTCGAGGCCCCAGATCAGTGTTTGCCTAGAGAGATAATTAAACTCTTGTTTGGAACAGTACTGATATTTTAATGCCACAATAAATGGTCTTTGGGAGTGTACTCATGTCAACAGGTAGTGGAGAACTTCCTATGCTGGTTTGTGAGGAAGAGTAAAAGCATCTTCCCCCGCAGCCCACATGCTTTGTGTGGGTACATGCTGGCAGTGGACAATTGTCCTGCTCACGGAGTTAGCTTTCTCTGCTACCACTTTATAACTGAATTCTGTGCCCCACCAATCTATGTCTCACCACTGCCTGACTGGAGCAGCTTCTCCTCCAGGTGGCTTTTACTGCTGTCTCTGGGGGAGCATTATGGATCCCTTGCCAGTCAAATGTCACTCCATTGGCACCTTGGCTTTGCTTGAATTTTTATACAGCTAATCTTTGTACATTTTTTATTGAGATTATTATATAATAACATGTATCTCATCCCTTTCCCTATTTAAACTGTCCTATATATGCCATCTTGCTCTCTTTCAAATTCATGACCCTCTTTTTTTCTTACCACATGCATATATATGTACATCTATACTTATATATGAGTACGCATAAATATTCCTGAATATAGCCTTTTCATAATATGTAAATTGACTTGTATGTATGCCTTCAGGGCTGACCATTAGGTAGCTAACTGGTGGGATCTTCCCTGGGGATGACTATTTCTCCTGCTCTCAGAATTTCTTAGTTGTTTGTAGTTCTTTGTGTATGGTTGAGGTGTCAAGGGTTTTTCCCTGTCCACTTTGGTGTGTCTATTGTTGTCCTGATTTAGCTCATGTTTAGGCCGTCATCCCTTATCCCATTTTTCTTTATTTTCCAAATCAGTCAGACTCAGAGCTGTATCTTTGAGGCCCATATAGGTCACATAGTCATATGCCATGGACGATGTGAGAAATAACTCTACTATTATTTCCCTCATCTCACCTCCCTCCTACACCAACGTTACTTCAGGCTTCCACAATCCAGATCACTGTTGGCTCTGAGGCATGAAGAGGTGTGTGAGATTTTCTTTTAGTTGCGTACTTAGTTATTGCTCTTCCTCATCTTTTCTTAATTCTTTACAAGGGCAACGCCAATGTCATAAAGTAGGGTTCTAATCAGTAAGTCCAACGAGCTTGTTGCTAGTATGCCAAAGAAGGATGCTTTTATATAAATATAAAACTGATTTTATATATAAAATATAAAGCTATTGTGACTGAAGAGGGAAAGATGACAAAGTTACTTAAATGAAGTTTTGATAGAAATATGTAACAAATGCAACTAAATGATGGATGAACACATGAGTTTATTAAAATTTTCAGCAGACTGTATTTACATGCTTTATATATTGTCATACAAATATATATAAGAAAAGTTAAATTTAAAATCTACTCAGAGTGTATTAATACTTTATTTTTTTTTCTCTTGTCTTGCTAAATATTGCTGTATTGCCTACTAGAGACCAAGTCACCTAGTGGAACTGGTCACATTGACACTTACACACGGCCAACACTGCTGTCTATGGCAAAGCTTTCCTGCCACTCTGACCACAGCTCCACAACTACTAACCACTAACTCTCCTTCTTCTTCCCCCTTCACCTTCAGAAACTCCTAATCTGTTTGCAATCTTTTAATATTAACCCACGCTACCTAGAATTTTAGGTGGGAACACACAGTATCTGTGCTTTCTTTTCAATCCTACATATCATAACGTTTATTTCATTCATCCGTGTCACAGCACATGGAGGACTCCATTCTTTTCACATAGTTCTGCAGCTCTGCGGTTCCATCCCTCCCTGAGAACTGGCAGGCAGGGCAGTTGAGGGTGCTGGCCCACCATGGGGTTTTCCCCCACCAAATGCTAACTCTCCCTCATGCTTCTCTCTATGCAGTTGCCACTGCTCTTAGGATCAGCAGTGCGTGTGTGCGTGTGTGTGTGTGTGTGTGTGCGTGTGCGTGTGCGTGTGCGCGTATGTGTATGTGTGTGTGTGTGTGTGCGTGTGTGTATGTGTGTGTGTGGTATGTGTGGTATGTGTGTGTGTGTGTGTGTGGTATGTGTGTGTGTGTGTGGTGTGTGTAGTATGTGTGTGTGTGTGTGTGTGTGTGTGTGTGTGTGTGTGTTATGTGTGTGTGTGTGCTTATTTAGCCTCAAGAGTCCACATAGGCTGACACTTATGGTGCTGAAGCAAAGCTGCTTGGTCATTCATGGTAAGAATAGTATTTAATCTTTGCCTTAGTTTATTAGTTTTAATGATTCATTGATCTAATTATGATTATGCCTCTGAAATAAATAACAAAAACAATGTAGAAATGATCATCTTAGTCCCATTTCATATTGCCATAGAAAGTATAATGAAATCCAATATGTTTATTCTAAATTGAGAGCTTGGAGGAAGCTTTCTTGAGAAATAGTATGTAGCACTATGTAATAAAATTTAAAAATACTATGTAATAAAAATGTTGTTTTACATACATAGACATCTAAACATAGTTTTTTAAAAAAGTTATATTCCACTACAATACAATAGTCTTATGAAAATTCTAATATATATATTAATAAATAGTGTCTCTGTGTTTGTGGAACTGGTTGACGACCATGACAGTTGAAGACTCACTGATGAATATTAAAGACAAACAAGTTCAAGTTATGAATGGAATCATAAATCATTATAAATTACTATAGTGTTATTCCTCTATTTTAAGTAGGATGAGCACAACTAGGACTTTGGATTGATAGTATGCATGAGGAAGATATTGAGATAGAATGTGCAGAATAAATCGACAGAATTAAGTATGGATTCGTTAAGAGTAATTGGAGTGGTAGGAAATATTTATAAGAGAATAAGGATAAAAAGAAACGAATGTTTTTAAAAAATCAAGAAGGTGGGCATGGTGGTGCATGCCTTTAGTCCAATCCCAGAACCTTGGGAGACAGAGGCAGTTGGATTGCTGTGAGTTCAAGGCCAGTATGGTCTACAAAGCGAGTCCTGGGCAGCCAAGAATACAGAGAAACCCTGTCCCAAAACCCAAAACCAAACAAAGAAAAAGATAAAAGTATGAGCTTCTATGTATTTATGCAGTGGCAAAGAGTTAGAGAGTAGGGAGGGGGCATAACGACAATGACCATTTTGGAAATATTTTCTATACTCTCACTTGAATCCATCACTCCTTGTAAAAGTAGCTGACTTCCTTTAGACAAGAAGTTACTTGGAGGTCCACACTTTTAGACCCAGCTGACTGTCATGCAGATATCTCTAAGCCATTGAAAAGATTACATATCATTGCCACAGCGAGTGTTGAAAACAAGGAACAAGATGCAAGACAAAGTAGTTGAAATCTGAGACTTAACTAGTAGAGTTTTGTGTGAAGAACAGATTATTTTCTTATTTTACTGCATATACTGAGAAGTGTTAATGGCAGCAGTTTTTGCATGCTGAAAAAAAATCTATTTATGGACAGGATTAGGCCATAAGAGAGCAAATCCAATTGATAATACAGATTTCAAAACACTATATAATCCTTTGGAGCAGTATGAAGATAAAGATATTCAAATATAGTATAGAACCCAAAATAACTTGTATTGTATACATTACTGAAATGATACATTACTGAATCTACACAACCAAAATTCACACAATAGAGTCTCATGTTAGGGTGAAATGCAGCCTAATTAGTATGAAATTCAGCTTGCAAAAATTTAATGAATAAAATGGTCCACATTTACTTTATAACATGGCTTTATGCATCTAAAAAGTCTTGGAAAACCATTGTTTTTCACATGTAGCAATCAAGAGGCTTTTATTTTAAGGACAATAGACATAAAATTGCTAATTTATTTTTCCTCGGGGCATTATTGCTGTTAAGAAACTACCCCAATATAGAATATGCTGTGTAACTAAATATAGGAAAATTAGAGGTCAGTGGAAGAACACTGCTGATTGTTTCCTTATGTGGCTCACTTCTATCTTCCCTTGGGTCTCTATTCAAGCATCAACATTAAGGTGGTCACTCCTTGCAGACTCCCACCCATCTGTCTATCACCTCTTTGTTTTCTTTTTGGAATATATTAGCATCTGGAATGCATACAAATGGTTACTTTGAATTGTCTGTTTCCTGCAGAAAGCAAATTTCATGAATGAGGTTCTTCTTTCCATTTCCAACGGCTGCAAGATAACCAAGTACATAACAAATAAAGTAATGATGACTGTTCATGCAGTGTATGAAGAATAAACCGGTAGGGTTACTGGGAGAAAGAAACTTCCTCAAATTATTCCGTTGCCTCAAGAGGTTCTGCTCTGAGCAGATTCATGGCTAAATCCTTCTGACTTTCACTGTCAATGTTCAGTCAGAGATCACATGTTACGCCATGGCTTATGCTTTCAAGAATTCCGTAAGATGCCCTATTGAGAAAGAAGACAAGGGTGATTAAATTTGTTGGTAGGCTATATCATGAGAGTGAAAGAGTGAGATATTTGTAGGTGCTGCCTGAGCAACTAGATTGTTACTGGGATATGAAAATAGATAAACATAAATGGGGGAAGAATAAAGGGTTTGTCTCTAGTTTGAGATGCTTTTCCAAATAGAGACACAAGAGCCAGTTCTTCAAGACATGATATTAAGGCATGAAATCGCAGGGGTCTTGTTGTGTGATCTCCTATCTCTTGCTGAAAGTGGCAATGGGACTCGGGATGTATACTTCAGATGTTTGTTGTGAGAACTAAATGGAAAAACTCATGCAGTAAGACAGATAGATATGATGTACTTGAAAGCACCCAATAGGCATTGGCCCTTTACTATAATGAGGGCAGATGTTGAGAGATGGTAATGTTTAAGGATAGGGTCTAAAAATAGTGCACCACTCACTGGCCCCTCTTCTTTTACACTAAAAAGGTAGGTGTCCATCTATTTACTGAAGTTTAGGATGTATTCATAACCACGTATATTTAAAAGCATTTTCTTACTCGACCTTCTGTAGTGCTTATGATTTTACTCTTGAATATAATTCATTAATATTAAAGTACAGTTTTTTTCAGAAGCACCCAAATGAAATAAGTGATTCTCCAGAAGGTTAAAAAAAATCCATAGCAAATATATATATCTGGATAAGACTATATATCTGTCAACTACTTGGGAAGGCTCCCAAACCTTGTAATGTTTTAATCTATTTAGGTTGGTGGATTCCTTGCTTTTTCTCACAGTCTGGTGATGTTCTGCATATTGTGGCTGTACTGTAGAACTTACTGAACCAATAGCCTGTCCTATGATAATTTTCCCTGTCCTCTTTACACTCCTCCTAAAATTTTGTAAGGAAACTTAAGTGAAAATTCACAGTTCAGATTAAAGCAATTTATAAGCCACTCAAAAATTAGATTTTATTGTTTTCATTCTCTGTAAAAATTGCAGTGCCTTTGACCAACTTATGAGCATTTCCTGTTCACTACTTGAGTCAGAGAAATCTGTGGGAGGCCCAAAATGAGAAAAACAGAAACGTGTTTCTTAAAGACTGTGAAACATTACAAAAGGTATAATTGTCCTTCAAGAAAATGAAATGTCTGTATTTTATAACCAAAGGGGGAGAAACAGAAGGAATTCTTCCATGGGAAAATATCTGATCTTTATTGTTTTTCAGGTTTCTTTTCTACCTTCTTAAGAATTTTTTAAGGCCATGGAATAAAAAAATTTTTTAAAAAAGGAAAAAAAAAAAGAAAAGAAAAGAAAAAGAAAAAAGAAAGCAATCATCCAAAAGGAGCAAGCAAGCTTTTAAAATTATGCTCTCAGAAAAAAAATAATTAGAAAAGGCATCCAGGGGCCGTTCACAATAGGAAAGCCATAACGGAGTACCATAAGCTAAGGATGGAGAAGGAAGCATGCCAGTGATTACAAGTGATTATGAAGTCTAAACACAGCACCGGAAGGGTGGGCTAAGTACTTCTTAGGGACAAGAGAAAAAGCGAGATCCAAAAAGGTGAGGGTTGAAACTCTTAATAGCTACTTTACCTCAGTCGTTGACAACAACTACAATAGAAACAGGATGCTCAGGGCAATAAGAGTTAATGGGAAAAGCATGTAATGCGGCAAAATTTGAAGCACATTCAGCCTTAAAAATGTCTAAGCAACTTGGAATATATTAAAACCAGCACAATACATGACATTCACTGTAGAATACTATTTTTTTTACAAAGTTAAAACTAGTAACAAAATCACTGCAACACATTCTAGACAAGTATTGTTAGCTTTCAAATATTTCTTTTTTCTTCCTAAATCACAAATGTCTAAGAACTGACTTGTAAAAATCACCATTGCTCAGTGTCCTTGGAGGATTAGTGTGAGGACCTCCGAGGGTATTAAAATCCACAGAATCTCAGATCTCTTGTGTAAATGATGTTTTGTTTCTACAGAAGCTATATGCACCTTCCTATGCATCTAAACCAGTTCTGCCTTAGTCACAATAATCCATAAAGCATAAATACTCTGTAAATATTTACTAAATAGCACTGTTTAGAAATTATGACAAAAACACTGAAATCTGTGCAGGTTCAAGCCAGACACCAGTTATGTTTTTTTCCCCAGGTAAACAATGCATCTTAGTGACATCCTTTCCCCCACCTCTCCCTCAAAAATCTCTATTAATCCTCCCCTTTTCACGTAACTGCAGTGAACCACAGTTAAATCTGTAGGTGTGGATCCCGCAGACACAGCAGCAGGGTGCTGAATAAAACCTTTTGAAAAGGCTGGGTGTAGTGGTGCCCACCTTTAATCTCAGCAAGGGAAGCAGAGGCAGGCAGACTGCTGTGAGTTCAAGGCGAATCTTGTCTACAAAATGAGTCCAGGACAGCCAAGGCTGCACAGAGAAACCCTGTCTTGAAAAAGCAAAAGCAAAAGCAAAAACAAACAAACAAACAAACAAAAACAAAAGACAAAAACAAACAAAAACAAAAACTTCGGAAAAATCCCACTTTCTACAGCTCAGATATACATTAACAGTTGGATAATTATATGTCTAGGCCACTTTGGAAGTCTAGACACAAATCACTATACATATACACATGGCAGATGTAATATTTACTCAAATGCAGATAGAAAAGCAAAAGAAACTTTTAATTTTTCATAGTAGGACTTGAATTGTATAATGTGCCCTAATCCTAAAATCCATGTTTGGGCCCCGAGGTTGTATTAAGTAGTATAGTCCTTGGATTTGTGTTATCGTGAGTACCAGGACTGATTCCAAGTGACGTCATCTAAAAAAATTCTCTACCAAAAATGTATGGTATCCCTATGCAGCGTATAACTTCGATTTCACTGAGGTCTCTCTGTGTCCTGTCCAGTTTGTTACCACTCACCCTCTATACTGTATGTTCGGAGATCAATCTCATCTGAACAACTGAAGTCATCTCTCAGTGCCGCCACTGCTGCCTCTCTATAGCGTATTCTTATTTGCCACACATGAGTTGGGGTAATCATAATAATGAAACAGCAGAAAATCATGCCTCCTGTCTGCTTGACATCTTCAGTGGATTCATGTTATGACAGGATAGTCTGAGCTCTGAAAGCCTTGCCACTGTTGCTGTGATTTGATCGCTATCTGTGGGACTCCTTCTCTGTCCCTTTGCACATGGGACACAAAGAAATTTGTGTCCTAACAGGTCTATGAATCCATAAGTCACACTCCCATCTACAAGCCTTAGATACTTCTGTCTAGAAGACCCATCGCCAGCAATGGATAGATGTCCCTCTTGCCTGACCTCTTTGCCAGCATGTGTTGTCACTTGAGTATTTGACCTTAGCCGTTCTGACATGTGTGAGATGGAACATAAGAGTCTTTTTTAATTTACATTTCCCTGATGGCTAAGGACATTGAACATTCTTTTAGTGCTTCTCAGCTATTCCAGATTCCTCAGTTGAGAATTCTCAGTTTAGTTTTGTACCCATTTTTTATTTGGATTATTTGATTTGTTGGTGTTTAATTTCTTGTGTTCTTTTAAAATATTTTGGATACTAGCCTTGTGTTGGATGTAGGGATGATGAAGATTTTTCCAAATCTGTAGGTTGCTACTTTGTTCTTTTTTAAAATATATTTTATTAATTTATTCGTATTACATCTCAATTGTTGTCCCATCCCTTGTATCCTGTCCATTTTGTTCTATTGACAGTGTCCTTTGCTTTACAGAAGCTTTTCAGTTTCATGAGATTCACTTTTTAAATTGTTGATCTTAGAGCCTAAGTTGTTAGTGTTCTGTTCAGGAAGTGGTCTCCTGCGTCAGTGAGTTCCAGGTTGATCCCTACTTTCTCTTCTAATAGATTTAGTATATATAGTTTTATGCCCGGGTCTTTAATCCACTTGGACTTTAGTTTTGTGCATGGTGATAAATATGGATCTATGTACATTTTTCTACATGTAAAAATCCAGTTCGACCAGCAGCATTTGTTGAAGACACTTTCCGTATAGTTTTGGCTTCCTTGTAAAAAATCAAGTGTCTCAAGGTGTAGGGGTTTATTTTTGGGTCTCCTATTCAATTAAATTGATCAACCAATCTGTTTTTTAAACCACTTTAGAAATCAATCTGGTGCTTTCTCAGAAAATTGGAAATAACTCTACCTCAAGACCCAGCTATCCCACTCCTGGGCATATACCCAAAAGATGCTGCACCATATATCAAGGACACTTGATCAACTATGTTCATAGTAGCTTTATAGCCAGAATCTAGAAACAACCTACATGTCCCTCAACCAGAGAATGGATAAAGAAACCTGTGGTGCAGTTACACTATGGAATATTACTCAGCTGTTAAAAACAAAGAAATTATTAAATTTGCAGGCAAATGGATGGAACTAGAAAAGACCATCCTGAGTGAGGTAACCCAGACCCAGAAACACACTCATAGTACATATTCCCTTATATTAGCCATATAGCACAGTATAACCATACTATAATTCACAGACCCAAAGAAGCTAAGTGACAAGGAAGGTCCAGGGGAGGATGTTTGAATCTCACTCAGAAGGGAAAATAGAATAGAAATAGGAAGTAGATGAAGAGAGGGAACAGTATAGGAGAAGGAGTGGGAAGTGAAACGAGATTTCAAATGTGAGGAGAGTGGGAACGGGGGGGGGGGGGGGGGGGGGAGAGCAGAAGCCAGAGGGCTTGGAGAGAGAAGGGAAACCAAAAGTGAGGACATCTCTGAGACAAGCCTGGAGACCTGCAGCAGAGAAGGCTCCTGGGAGGATATGAGGGTGAGTCTAGCTGAGATGCCTAGCAGGAAGGGACATGGAGACTGGAAAGGCTACCTCCTATCCAGACAGGACTTCTAGTGGTGTCCCACAAAACCTTCAACCCCACATTTACTCCACCTACAAGATGTGCAGGGATTCAGATGGAGCAGGGATTGAAGGAATGTCTAAGCAATGTTTGGCCCAACCTAAGACCCACAACATGGAGGAGATTCAACGCATGACACTATTAAGGATAATCTGCTATGTTTGGAGAGCCAAGCATAGCTCTTCTCTGAGAGGCTGCTCCCTGCAGCAGACCGAAACAGATGCTGAGACTCACAGCTAAATATTAAGAGGAGCATTGGGAGCCTGGTGGAAGAGTGAGGGAAGGATAGAAGGAACCCGAGGGGACAAGGACTCCAGAAGAAGACCAACAGAGTCAAACCACTTGGGCCCAAAGAGATTTACCAAGATGGAAGCACCAATTAAGGATCATACATGGACTGGATCTAGACCCCTACCTATATGTAGCAGAAGGGCAGATTAGTCTTCATGTGAGTCTCCTCATAAATGGAGCAGGGCTGTCTCTGAATTGGACTCTGTTGCCTGTTTTTTCATTGTTTTCCCTCAGGCTGGGCTACCTTGTCTGGCCTCAGTGGAAGAGGATGTACTCAGTCCTGAGGTAAAGTGACGTGCTGGGGTAGACTGGCATGGTGATGGAGGCTTTCTGAGAAGGGAGAGGGGATAGGGAGAAGAGAGTGTGAGAGTGGGGCCAGGAGGAGAGGGAGGTTTGTTGTGATTGGGATGTAAAGTGAATAAATAAGTAAACTTATATACATATAAAAATGAACAAAATACCCTTCATAAATGCATCTCTCAAGTATATGTTTAAGTTAGTTTTCCAGTGACACTTTCTAAATCTAAAAGTTTGTTCTTATTGTCACAACATATCCCATAGGTTTTAGAATCTAAGATTTTTATCATTATCAATAATATAATGTAAATTGTGTAAAAATAATTTATTCCTGTTGTTCAAGTTTCCAGAAAAAATGTCTAGGATATAATACGCTTTAAAGATTCTTTGAATGAATGCATGCACATGACAGACACTATAGATTATGGGGTGTATTACAGGATCCCAGACTCTATATAAACAAACAATAAAATTCCCCAGTTAGCAAATCAGAACATTATTCTTTTCATGATTATATAATTAAGTGCTAATATAAAATAGGCAGATTTGGGCCCAGGGGTCCCATTTGAACTAAGGCACCAGCCAAGGACAATACAGGCCGTAAAACTTTAAACCCCTACCCAGATCTAGACAATGGACAGAACATTCTCCACAGTAGAGTGGAGAGTTGGATATGACTTTCTCACATACCCTGGTGCCTCACCTTTGACCATGTCCCCTGGAGGGGGAGACCTGGTGGCACTCAGAGGAAGGACAGCAGGTTACCAAGAAGAGACTTGATACCCTATGAGCATATACAGGGGGAGGTAATCCCCCTCAGTCACAGTCATAGGGGAGGGGAATAAGGGGAAAATGGGAAGGAGGGAAGAATGGGAGGATACAAGGGATTGAGATGTAACAAGAATAAATTAATAAAAAAAGGAAAAAAATAAAATAGCATATATGGATGAAATTATATCAGTCCAAAGTTGCTCACTCACCCCTTAATAGTACATTTGGAAAGTGTTCCTTACTAGAATTTATGACTCTAGCTTTATTTGAATTTTAAATGCTAACATAATGCATAGTATGATTATTCTGAGTGTGTGCATACATTAACTTTGATGGAGAGGAAAATACATAAATGAAAGACAAAGACAGACAGACAGACATGGACCATAAGAAAAGTGACACAATAAAATTATGGTTATTGAAAGCTTTGGTAAAGGATTTATTCCCAAGAGACAGAAAATAGACAGGACAGATGCCTGAAGGTAGTAACTTTTCTACATCCAAAGGTAAAAGGAGACATAGCAGTTACACAAGTCCAAGGAGCCTGAGATGAGGAAACAGTCAAGGAAGGCTCACTCTGACCTACTGTTCTGCACCTCTTGTAGCTCCACATTGGTTTTTCATTGATGAAGCTCATCTAAGCCAAGGGGCAATGTCGACCCTATGAGTACAAGCTGAAGATTGAGGAGGAAGGTCTGTGAAATGCAGGACAAGGCAGCTGTGGTTACCTGTCTAGGATGAAGTCAGCCATAATTATGGCTCTGATGGGGTTGACTATTTCTAGACCGCCCCAGTTACCGAGTACAGGAGACACAGCTCACAGAAAACATTAGAAAATCCAGAATTGTTAAATATGAATGCTTTTTTTAAGGAAGAAAATGACTGACACCTTTTCATCCAGAAGGCTGGAGTGGGTGTTGTCTAACAAGCTGCTGATCTTTTTGCTTTTCTATGGAGCCAGCCACCACCTGAACCCTCCAAAATCCTGAGCATGGTTTGGCCCTTTCCTGAGCTTAGTCTCTCATAGAAGAGAACCCATCCTTATGAAGGAGGGCTCATGCACTTTGCACTCTCCATCAATAGAGTCCATCCTTGAGCTTATCCTACGTCCTTCCTCTAGGCCCTTACCCTGAGCTGTTTATCAGCCACTAGAACTCATTCTTATTGTAAAGGTCAGAGGTGTTTTACTACCAAAGGGGGTTTCCAATTTAGCTATTCTTGAAACTTTGCTGTGATCAAGTCACGAGGAGACTTTTTTTTCAAAGTTTTACTGTGCTTAAAGGTGTAAGAAAACTGAATCATGAGCTCATACTCTGGAAGTTTTAGACCCAGCACCTGCTAATTGGTGCTGACCCGAGTTTCATTCTTCATGTTGCATGGATTGTTTCCCTACAGACCATGAAATGTGCATGGATCCTGACAAGCTAGGAGCTAGGGGAGGAAAAACCTTTTTTTGAGGATGTGGCCACTTATAGGTTTCCTGTGTTCCAGAATTCAGCCCCCACACCCATACACATGCAGGCAGCGCTAACTGGACTCAGAGAGGAGGGTTGAGGAAACATGGGGTGAATTGGAGGAGAAAATTGGGATGGCTCTGATCATATTTCAATGTGTACACACACACACACACACACACACACATAGATATGGAGAGAGAGAGAGAGAGAGAGAGAGAGAGAGAGAGAGAGAGAGAGAGAGAGAGAGTCTCAAAACAAAGAAAAAATTTAAATATCCAGTACTGGATGTAAAAAGGAAAGAATTAATTTAGTCTACCTAGCCAACAGCAAAGCATAGTTTATCAACAAAATGCATTATGGAATATTGATGTTAATCTTCATGATGGTGTGGCTGACAGAAAGTTGTAGCTCACTATCACTGACCAGTATCATGAGAGCATGTTGTGCTGCCTACCACGGGCGAGGTCATATAGATTAAAATACAAAATCAGAATTGCATGGCCTGTCTCTCTCATGACATCATAAAGTAAAAAAGCCTATGTCAAGCCATACAATGTTTTTGGTCACCCTGATATCATTCATGAATAACAGTACACAGGTCACTTAATTTGAAGCTAATATTTATTTTATCTGCACTCACATCAAAAGAGAAAGTGATGTAATCAAGAAGCGTCATCTTAGCCTTCTGCCACATCTGTCTCCCTAAAGCTGTTACCCTGGCTCTTATGGTTATTTCCTTACAACTACTTCTAATCCCAGTTATATCCTTTAACTTAGTACAAATATAATTATATATTTGTTTCCTTCTGTGACGTGTGTCCACAGAGGTTTACCTCTATACAGCGGATTCTCATGTTATAGAAGTTGTTGAGATATGTCCTCCACAAAAGCGTTAATTCAGTTTGTAATTGTTGTATAAAGTCTGGGATTTTTCTAATAGATTTTAATATTTTATCTTACCTGGAGGTTATTATTTCTATGATTGATTCACCACACTTCCTATTGGTGGTGTCTATAATCTCAGTTAAGAGTGTTTATAGCCACCCTCAATCACAAATAATCCAGGAGTCAAAAAGAGACGTAAACATTGTTTATTCACAGAACTTTTTCACCCATTATGGCTTTCTTCTCTCCAGTGGCTTAAAAATCTGGCTTTAAAAACTTTGCCCCCAAATTCCTGCCATAATGTGAGGAGCTTTCTATTTGGGTTCTATCTTTCCTCCACTACCACACACTTGCAGTTTTTGTATGAAAGGACTGGGGAAATGAAGAATCTTTCATATATGTGTGCTCCTCACTTAATTTTCATTTTTTCCCAAATCTATAGGTGCTGGACACTTTTTAGAGTCACTCTCTTAACTGCCCTCACTTTGCTAGAAGTTGCAAGTGTTGCCTATGGGAGGGTCAGGTTTTCAGGAAACCGCTGTCTAAGACGAAGGTAGAAATCGTCCTGTCTGTGGCTTGATCTTTTACCTGCTATTCCTCATGATTTAAATAGGCTATCTAATTTCTATTAGACGCTTTAACACATTTGGCCTTTTATTACAGTCTCTGATGGTATCTGGATCTATTCATTTTTTCTAAATTAAAACTGCCTCCGTATGCACTCCAGATATACTCAGATAATCAAGTTTACTATTTCTCAAATCTCTGAGGGAGCTGAAGACCAGGTAGCTTAGTTTTACAATGAAGCTTAATTGTTTAGGGGTTAAGATGTATTTAGGTCTAGATAGGTGTTCTAAGTTGATAATGACAACATGTGATGGAGATTGATTTACATTCAGAAATTTAGATGCACCAAGATAGGAAAGGTGTCTTCTTCAAGGCTGTCAAACACAAATAGCCAAAACACTAAGAATGTAACATTTATATAATTCCTGATTGTGTCACGGTTCTTCTTGCTATAGGTAATCTATTGTATATATATATGTAATATTATAAATGTATATGTACAAAAATAAAATATTGTTTATTTCAAAAAAGAAAAAAAGTAAAAAAAATATCCTTGCTTCTTTGAATGTTTTGTAGTTTGTTATGATAGAAAGATGTCTAAAAATATAGATGTCTAAAAATATTCCCTGGAGGAAATATTCCCAGGAAAGGGCATGGCTCTCCTGACAGACTCCTAACAAGGTGTGAGTTGGTCTAACTGGTTTTAGCATGGAGTGAACAAAACTACGGTTTGCGTTAAAGTCACTTCATGCATCAAATATTTGGAGAGCCGACTCCCAGTTGAATTGTTAGTGGAACTTAGAGTCTCAGCACTTGTAAAACAGCTTTATAATTCTCTCACAGGCTTTATCCTTTACAGATGGCTGCCAATTCTCAACTTGCAGAGGATGTTTCACTGCCTCGCAGACCACCACCAGCTTTTGTTCCACCCGGAAAATTACCTTCATGCAGCAGGTCTCCTCCCATCACTGCGCTCTCCTTTTCCATTTCTCTTGCCCTTCTCTCCTCTAGGTCCTCCCTCTCTTCCTACACTTCCTAGAGAAGTTTCTGTGTTGTTGGTGAAGGCTTAGACAACTCCAAGGAATTTCAAATACCCCTATAACTCACCACTTCACAGAGATAAGTAACATTTTACTAGGTGCTATGTGCCTTTGAGAGGTTCCTCTTATCCTCTGACCCGGGTCATGTGATCACTTAGGGAACTATAGAAGAACCAAAGAATTTATTTCATCTCTCCTATATTCTCCAGTTCTAAAAATCACTCTCTTTGCTCACTCTAAAAAAAAAATCCTGGCAGAGTGCTGACTGGCAGGTGCAGACTTGCATGATTGTGGCTTTTCCAGAAGCTTCCTCACACCAGCCTACATCTGTTGACATCAAATATTGCTACTAATGTGGCTGAGTTTTCCTTTTCCTGTTTATGAAGAATCCTTCCCTCCACCAAAGAGTCAAAAGAAGTCATGTGAGAAAGATTTGTAATTTTAGCCATTTGGAATTTGTAATTTTAGACATCTTCTAGAATGTAATGACTTCAGGGTTTCTGTTGTTGTTGTTGTTATAAAAGAAAAGAAAACAAAAAGGCAAATGATTCATCCTGTGTGTTCTCACTATTAGGGCAGAAATACCAGTTTCATGTGATAGTACTTTACATATCCTCATTAGACCATCACTGCATCCATGAGTTTACTTTTAGGTTGGTGTGATGGCTCACGCCTGTAATCCCAACACTGAGAGAGTGACGATAGAAATCCCTAGATCAAAGAACCAGATCCAATACAGGGTCAGTCTCAAATACTAGGAACAGGCAAGACTCTGCATTATTTTTATTTAGTTGTTTATACTTTCTTGAGGATTTCTTACCTGAGCAATAGATTTACAACATTTCAACTCCCCGACCCTCCAACTCCTCTTATGTTCCCCCCCCACTCTTCTTCTGTAATTATTACACACACACACACACACACACACACACACACACACACACACACACACAACACACACACCAAACTGAGCTCATTTGGTTTTGCTCATATCAGAGGGTTCATCACTGAAGAAGACCGATTCCCCTTCTTAGCTGCCACCCATTGCCTGTAGCTCTCCATCTAGGGAGGAGGCCTTCTAAATTCCCCATATACATTGGTATGCCAAATGATCAAAACCCTATTTTTAATATAATTAAAGCATTGCTCTACTTATTGAGACATAACTAAGTTAGAAAGGACAAGTTGTGGCAACAATTGCTAGAACTTTGGGTGACATGTTTGTTTTATCAATATGCATTCATCTATATTTTAGATTTTGTATAACTGACCAGTATTCTAGATGTTATTGCAAATTATAAACCTAACCACATTAAAAAAAAACAAATAGTGTGGCATATACAAACTTAAAGTAGATCTCAAAGCATGTTGTTAGTTTAGTGTTAAGATGACTTCTCACGGGACAGTACAATAGGTGAAAATGCCTTACTATAGAGAATGGTGTTGACTTGGGCTCCCAGAATTTTTCCTACTGGATTTAAGAGCAGCAGCAAATTTGATTTGTGGGTGCAGGCACTGAAATGTTCATTTTTATGTGATAGGGTGTGGGAAGTAATGGGTTAAGAGAGTGGGAGGATGGTGATATAACACTCGAGGATTTCTTCTTCATCTCATATGGGTAAAGCCCCGAACAAAGCAAAGCAATTCACTGTGAATAGTAGGAAGTGTGTTATATAACAGAAATAAATTGTGAGACTTAGGGATAGAAAATTGTGGTTTTGAAACTTCAAATGACCCACCATTACATTTGATTTTATTATCTCTTACAAGGATCTTTGACCCTCTCTTAGTATGCACACAGTTATGGTTTTGATAATGAAGTAAATACTTTATAAATTTTGGAAGTTAATTGTATACAATGTATTCAATCTCTCTGCGTTTTAGGATTTATTAAATATTTACTGAAGGATATTTCTTAAATGACTTCCAAATCTGAAATTTCAGTATTCTGAGTCTAACTATCTCCCAGTGAAATAACATTTAGAAAAAAAAACTGTCATAACTTTGATTAAAATGTTATATCTAAGTGCTGAATAGCTAACTAAAAGCAAAATGATTTTATCTTTTAAATATAATATACTGAGGGCTGGAGAGACGGCTCAGTGGTAATACACTTGAAGTATAAGTGTGAGGGTCTGAGTCCAAATCAGATGAACTCATACAATGAGCCAGGCATACCAGTATGCTTGTGACCCCAGCCCTGGGGAGACAGGAAGAAGAGGTTCTATGGAATTCTCTGGGGCACTCATACTAGCTGAGTTGGTGAACTCCAGGTACAACTTGAGATCCTGTCTTAAAAAAAAAAGGTGGGAAGCAATTAAAGAAGAAGACATCCAGGTCAACCACTGGTCTCCACAAATCCTGTATACTCCAACACATGTGTGCAAAACAAATGCACGGGCACCCACACACACATACTGCACCAAAGTAATATGAAATTAAAATAACAGAATATTTAGATTATTTCTATGAGTGATTTCTTTTTGTTTCTTACTTCATCTTCAGATACAGACAGGGATAGGGATAATAATGTATTCTACAATGACTGAAAATGTAGAACATTGATTTTTTTTTCCAATATTGAGTGTTGTTAATGTTTGTTGCTAGCCGTTGAAAGTATCAGGGTAGTTGGATACTTAATTTAATCCAAGTTCAGAGAGTGTCAGGGATGCCTAACTATCAAACAATGGACTTGGTGCCAACGTCCGCTTTATTGCCTCTGCCACTACCTAGCTTGTGCGGTTAGCAGGGCATTAGGGAGACTCTACTCCCATGTACCCTATCTCTCTTATGCTTCCTAAATGCCACCGCGGTAATTGCAAGTTAGGTATTATGTAAAATAGCTAAACCCTGTGAGTTCGGCCTCCAGGGAAATGCTGCATTGAGATTACAGCATCCCCCTTTAAGAGACATAGACAGAATGTCTAGAGTTCAGAGGAGAGCCACAAAGATGATAAAGGGTCCAGGGAATGACACTTATGTGCGAAGGTTAGGGCAAGTGGACATGTTCTGTCTGGATAAAAGAAGACTTGGGGGGGGGCGGGGCGGAAGCATAACTGTCTGCAGATTCATTAAAGTCCGTTATCAAGAGAAGAGGGACCAATTCTCATTAGTCAACGAGGACAGAACAAGAAGTAATAGGCTCCGATTCCAGAAGGGAAGATTTAAGTTAAATATAAGGATAACTTTATAACAATATGGATAGTTGGGAATGGCGCCAGCTGTCAGGATCACCATCACTGGAGAGGTTCCAGCTGAATCCCCACGCCCATCGATCAGGAATGACTTAGTAATAATAAAATCAATTCCACTGTGATTCACAGAAATAGATTAGCGTGCCAGCATAGGTCCTTCCAACCCAAATGATTATATGATTAAGATTCCAGCACCCAAGGGGAATTGATCTGCGCGGGAGGGAGGGAAGAGAAATTCTTTACAAGCCACGGTTGTAAATCTGAAAATTAAGCAATCCAGGATGTTTAGCTCAGGGAAAGCCTGAACCTGCTGAGGATCTATGGAGGGAGAGAGAATTAAATGGCACATCCCTTATTCTAAAATATGCACCTGGCCATTACCAAGCCTTAGATTTAAACATACCGGTGTCCATAGCATTACCGATTTCCCAGGTTAGTATTCAGCTTGAATATGTCATATTAACATTTCAAATTACCAGTAAAAATTAGGACATATATTTTTCTCATACTATGAAAAATAAAAACTAAATATAAAAAATGTTTTAGACAGACAGATCAGGGTTAGATCAGGTTACATCAGGGGCTCTTATAAATAATAAGTAATATTTTGGCTCCATTCACCCTCACGAGTTTTACTTGATGAACATAAGACTAATTAAAATACAAAATCCTTGTAATTCAGTACACTGTGGGTCAAAATTACCAACTCAATTTTTTCAATTTTAAAATTGATGTTTACGTCCGTGGTGGCCAGCGTGATTTTCAGCATCATCCAAAGCACTTTGGTTGTCTGTGTGGGTTCTGCCTCCTCACGCCGCTCTTGCCAGCATACTCCAAAGGTTGTTCAGAATCTCTGAAAAGGCAGTATTTAATTTTTCAGCTCTCTTTTCTCCCCTCCTCCTTTCTACTTTACCTTTTAGAAAGAAAACGCCTGGTGCTGTTTCTTCCTGAGTAGGCTGCATTATTACGGCCCTCCCGGCCATCAGGGTGTGTACCGGCAGTAGATTACCCGTACACTGTCATGGCAGTGACGGATGATGGATGGGAGAAGCAAGGTACAAGGGCTAGAGTGACAATAAGGAGCCTAGCGCAAGCGCAGCATGCACAGCGGCAGGCATTTCCCCCTAAATAAACCCCAAGTGTACTACTCCGTAAACTGAGAGTCTACATGGAAGGAAGAAACCTGGACAGATGATGTTGTTCTGCTTAGAGACCTTTTATGTCTCCCCAAACATTAAAAACTAATGGATTCCTGAATTTAAAGCCTTTCAAAGCTTCTCGTTTCCATTTCCTTGTTTTATTATTTCTCCCATCTGTTGTGCGCGTTTGTCTCATCCTCAGTCTCCAGGTGTCACTCTCCTGGACTGTTGAGTGATCGCGATGTTGCCGCTCTCATTCCCTTTCGGCTCTAATTCACTTTTCATACTTGGTTAGACTAATCTCAGGAAATGCTGTATTCCCCACCTCACTCTTCCAGTCGGGGAGTTTTTAACTTTCCTCTGTGGCCTCTTTAGCGCAGGTAATTCCCTAGCACGGTGTCCAAAACCATCTACTGTGTATCCTTTCATTTGTTTGTTCAGCTGTAGAGGGCCACCACTTCCTTATCTATACTCTTTATTCCAAGGACTCTGTTCTTCCAAGTTATACTTTGAGCCCTTAAAATGTTTTCTCCTTGCTATAAGATGCAAAATAAATAACAGGCAGATGTGAGTTCAAGATCCACATAGGTTTACTATCCACGACTGAGGATGAGCTCAGTTTCTTCATGAATTCCATAGGGACAGCAATGCCATTTCAAACAGTTATCATGAAGAATGCATGAGTACACAGGCATGAGCCCAGTACAGAGCTGAATGACTTGCACTTAGCAAATCAGCCCTGGGCACATAGTCTTGATGCTAATATTTAAATACACTCTGACGGTTGTTTAGATCCTGCCTAATGTGTGAGGTTTCTCTGTGCCATCTCTCTGTTTCACAAGTCTTCCTTCTCCTAAAGCACTATAGCATCTTTATATTGCATCAGTGTTATCCTGATACTTTTTTATATTTTACCTACAAGAAGGATGATTCTCCCAAACTTCCTTAAGGGAGAAATTGTATCGTTATCCATATTTCAAACTATTTGTAAGTGATACAACAGGATAGGCATTCAATGTACTTTTTAATGAACTGACATTTATACTTGTTTTCTTTTCTTGACCAGTGCCTAAAAAGGATTTCTATTTGCTTGGAATGATAACTAACTATGAAGAAATAAAAGAGATTTTTTTGTTTTTTTGGGTTTGGAGTTTTTATTTTGTTGTGTTTTTTGTTTGTTGTTTGTTTGGTGGGTGTGGGTGTGGGTGCGCGCGCTCATGCACTTTGGCTTGATTTGGTTTGGTTTGGATTTTTGAGACAGGGTTTTTCTGTGTAGCCCTGGCTGTCCCAGACTCACCAGGCTGGCCTTGGACTCCACAGAGTTCCTCCTGCTTCAGCTGACATTACAGGCATGAATCACCACGCCCAGCTGAAGTAAAAGTTTCTAATACACTTTGATGCACAGGACAGAACCATGCAATTATTACTTAATTTAAATAAAGTTACCACTAGTCCTGTGGTGAGGTCAATTTCTACCATTACTGGACTGTTGTAACTTTTTTTCTTTTTATTCTGGGACAAGATGTCATTATGAAAACCTTTCCAGTCTTCAAAATCAAGGCTGGCCTTTAACTTGTGTCTACACTCCTATGTTTGCCTCCTAAGTGCTGGTATTATAAGAATGTGCCATTGTGTCTGGATTTAATACACCCCACCCCGTGTGTGTGTGTGTGTGTGTGTGTGTGTGTGTGTGTATGTGTGTATGTATGTGTGTGTGGTGTATTCATATGTATGCATATTTGTATACCGAGGTTTGGAGGTTTTTTTTTTAATCACTGTGCATATTATAGTCTTTTTGAGATTTGTTCTTTCAATGAACGAGGAACTTGTCTTTTTGTTAGACTTGTTGGCCAACTAGCATTGGTATCTGATTGTCTCCAGTACTCCAGCACTGAAGGTTATAAGCTTGAGGTTCTGTGAGTGTTGGGGATCCAAGCTCAAGTCCACATGCTTGCACAGAAAGAACTTTACACACACACACACACACACACACACACACACACACACACACATATATATATATATATATATTTGTATATTTTTGCATCCTAATTTAAGTAACTACACTTCTCTAGCTTCTGTTCAATTAGTACTACTTCTAACCCCCTCCCCAAACTGATTAAACTTGTCCTGATATCAGAAAACCTGTGGTTTCTAGTATCACTCTTTTTTCTCATATATAGAGTCTCTACAGTTTGTAGGCTGACAGTGTGCTTCCAAGGCTCCTGCCAGTAATTTATATAAAATGACCCTGAAAGCAACACAGTATGATGAATATCTAAAAGCCTTTCTTGCATCTCAAGCTAAACATTGACTTCATCAGCCGTAAAATGAAAATGGAATTACTGAAAAAGAGAAATCAGGGTTTGATTATAATCAATACATGAGTAGAATGGAGTTTTTGTTTTTAAGGTCGCTGTTGACCTTAGAGATCGTTGAATATATAAATGCCATTTTCTCTCCCACATTTCTGATAACTCTACACAAGCATTGCACATCTGCATCTGCCAGCCTTCCCATGTCACATTCTTTCCTGCTCCATGTATATCGCTATCCCTGATCTCATAGTGTCTGGCCAGCCTTGCTCGTGCCCCTCTCTGCATTTAGATATACATATTCTACTTTTACACTAAATACTCCTCTCTTAAGAAAATGCTCTTTGAACTTATATTGCACTCCCCCAATGTTAATTCTAGATTAGTCTTCATGGTAAAAATCATTCTTTTCTTTAATGAACTGTATAAAAATTTAATAAAAATAGTTACTTCATGCACACAGTTGCTTAAGATATATTTTTATCAAGGGTTTAAAAATGTGCTAAGCCACTCACTCACCTCTGTATGTCCGAGGCCTGGGTTGTAGAGGGAGGGCTCTCGGTAACAAGCACTTGGCTGAATTTAAAGGATTTCATTGAACTGCGTATTTTCAATGAAATATAAGGCAGCAGGCCAACCATTTCTTCTTCCTGTCACCATCTGATTGAAATATATACATATTGTGTATATGTTTATATTGTAACAAAATAAGAAAAAATGCTTTGTAGAAATTCAAAACAGAAGTGAATTATTCCGAAACATTCTCTAGGTGATTAATGTAACTTTGATAGAGGAAGTATATTAAAAAGGAAACTACTAGTTTTCTATTTATTTCTGTCAATGGGGTCCTGGCTGGTAAGTTTTTGCTAGCTAGCCTTATCTAAACTTACAGCTACTTTAAGTTGTAGTTTTTGGTGCTTATAACTTCTGTCATCAACATGATTTCTGGCTACCATAAAAAAATTTTTTCTGATCTATAGAATTAGACTTAACCACAGTTCCTTCTCTGTTAGTGAGGCAGGTGTGAGGAAAGGCACAGCAGCCAACCCTTGGTGGGGTCTAGACACTTCTGCACTGTTTCTAGGATCAAATGACAAGCTAATTTAGTGTATTTGGTGTGACATCATCCATGGACATGTGATAAAGATGACCAATAATCATGCCACTTAGTCTAGACCATCACCAGTGGCTAATTCTTAGATTCACTGTTAGCTTTTCAGTCACCCTCACAGACAGCCACAACTACTCAGTTTGTAAAAGATATTTTTCCCCTAAACACTGACAAAATGGGACTTAATAGTTTTTGGAGATGAACAGTACTCTGCCTGTGCCTGTCTTGGCTAATTTTACCCCTTTCTATGTCATTCTCTGTTTGGTGCAGCTGGTTATGAGACTGCGTTGTGGAGGCAATGAAGCACTTGTCCTAAGCCTTCCTTTATGCAACATTTTTCCTTGAGTCACAGACCAAATAAGATAATCGACCTGCATTATTTTTTTCAGCACAGTGCTTTGCTCATATTAAGGCTGAGCATTCAGCCATGATCTCTGCTTTAGAGATGGATTCTGGCTTTGCACCCTTGTCATCAAGTACTCAAAGTTGCAGTCTCTTTTCTTTATATTCATAATTTTAAAACCTATAATTAATTTATTATGGCAGTTGACACTGATACTGCTTTCCTACTCACACAAACATACACAATATCTCTCTCTCTCTCTCTCTCTCTCTCTCTCTCTCTCTCTCTCTCTCTCTCTCTCTCTCTCCACCCCCACTGGACTTCACTAGGTTCCTTCATTACAGTAATTGGCTGTTTACTGTACCTTGCTGGTTCCTCCCATACCATTCAGCCTGTACTGGACTGGCACCCTAAAGTGGCTGACCATTCATTTCTTTATGTTTCCATATCCTGTTTCCCTTGACCTACCTCCACATACACTAGAAGGAGCTATTTGTTTCCTTTAGAACCTCTCATGTGAACAATGAGAAAGGTAATTATTTACCAGAAAGTGCATATATGCATTTATATTTATAAAACCATCACACAGTAAAATTGATCAATCTTAAGAGTAATTTTTCAGTACTGTTTTAAAACATCCCATTCGTAACTAAGAAACAGAATTAAAATACTTGCATCTGGTATATAAACTTTTCAATAAGCTCAGAGGTCAGAAAAGCTTATTTTAACTTTTAAAATGTTATGTTACCTACTGTATTTTTGTTAGCATCCAGCTACATGTTCACTCTCTACTATTCCTAAATATTTAGAATTGAATTATAAGGATTCCATGGTGGCCTGATGAGTTAGTACAATGAGCAGCTCATCACCTGTAACAAGCAATCACCTAGGAAGAGTGGTTTTGTCACTAGTGCAGAGTGGAGAGTTTACATCACATCAGAATGGTTGTGGGGGTGGTGATTCTACTGTTATTAAAATAAAGAAATAATCAAACAATACCAAAATAGAAAGGTACTAGAGACTAAAACATGGCTGATGTGTCTCCAAAAGCAATAAGCCTTTCAATCCTCACACCCTTTGAAGTGAAAATGTAACTAAGAGCTACAGTTTGGTGGCATTGTAAAGCTAATAAATAAAATAGACCTAGTCATCCCTAAGATTATTTCTACATTCACCTCCCTTCCAGAATTTTACAACTGTGGGGATGTTTAACGTTTGCTATTGACATGGCCTAAGTATCCCTCCTTCAGTGCTGCTTGTCAAGCGTAAATCTACTGTGGGAACTAGTGACAATCTAAGGAATGTTGAGGTCAAAGAATTTTAAGCGAGATCATCCTGAGTAATCCATCATATTTTAACAGTGCTTCGGTTTTATTTCCTGTCATATGGTGTGTGTGTGTGTGTGTGTGTGTGTGTGTGTGTGTGTGTGTGTGTGTTCCCAAGTCCATGCATCCACTTACTCATTTCTTAACCTTACATCCTTACATCGCCTTTGTTCACTGACATCATTTCTTGAAAATTTTGGCCACTGAGACAAAAGTGTTCATGGTAGTATCCAGTGAACAGATTTCCTTCTTCAAAGTATATACTCAACATGAGAAAGGACCCCTAACTAAAATGGCTTTACTTCATGAAAAGGCTGTCAAATATAATAAAATACATAATCCAGGTTTTCAAGCATTCTTTTCATTCTTTCGTCTAGATTTCCAAGTAACTAAAAACTGTACTCTTAAGGTTGACACATGTTAGGTGTTAAATGTTAGACAAATAAACAAAATGATCTTCAAACAGAATGATCCTTTCACCGCACGTACCTGAAAACTCTCTAAAGAGGTAGACAAGTTAAATTTTGTTGTTGTTCTAGAAAAATTCAAAGAAGTTACTGCTGGAAATGGTTAATTATTTATTGTGACCAACCTAAATGTATTTAGACATGTAAAAAAAACATTGCATATTTGAACTGTACAGCTTGAGATGCAAAAGATGAAACCTTTTTGTTTCTGACACTTTGACTCTAAATGCCAAATAGATAATTAATATTTTTCCTGAAGCACATTCCCAAGAGGAACACATGTGAATTCTGGTGTCTGCTGCAGGAGGAAATGAAAGGAAGGGACTGTCCATGCCACTTCCCTCTTATAAAGCCTCATTCCATTTCTGCTGGGGAAAGGCCTCCTAGGAAGAATACCTCCATCTCCCTGTTAGCTCACATTCAGAAGTTCACCACTAAGTGCTCTCCTAAGGAGTGGGTTCCCCAAAGAACAGGATGGGCATTACATTACACCCATGCTTACCCAGTTGCTGGAATTTGATAGGCTTAAAAATCAATGTCAAAGATTGAGTCTCTCATTAATCACATGAGGAAATACTCACTTAAAAATAAATTTAACTTTAAAAGTTTCTAGAACTTACTTTGAAATTTTGGGTTATTTTGATTCCAGAAACTTAGTTTGACGTAAATTAGAAAGAGATTCCATATTTTAAAAATAGAATAGGCACTAGTTCACCATTTTTTTTTTTTTTAGGAATATGTCAACATGTTGAGAATATGAGATCAAATTTCAATCTCCTCAAGGACCTCTAATAAAGTTAGGGCTCTGAGCTAGTAAAGTAAATATCTGCAGTTGGCGAATTAAAATAATTTCCCCATAAATTTTTCTATGAATTGGATATTTCTTCTAGCAATTGTTAAAGTTACAAATTAAATAAAACCAAGAGATGTAGAGAAGCAGATAGAGGAATAAAAGTAATTAAATTTTTAAATGAAAAATATAAACATAAAGTAAGGTCTTTAAATATCTATTTATTAATATATAAAAATATGTGTAATAACTAATATACTTGACCATAGAGCACAATTAACTGATAAGGACTGAGAAATCATACAAAGTCTGCTACCATTACGGCAATAAAATTAAAAGCAGAAATCAATACATGAAAAATAGCTGGATAGTCCTTAAGTTTGGGAAAAGTAAATAACATCCCTCTCAATAATACTTAGGACAAGGAATAAACAAGAATAATTTTTTAAATTGAGATAAGTAAAAATAAAAATACAAAATCTGAAATACAGAAAAGAAGTAATTAAAGGAGAGTATGAGTGTTTAATTAATGTATGATAAGGAAAGAAAATGTGCAGTGCTAGAAGAAATGTGAATTACCAGAGCCACTATAGATAACTTAGTGAGATTTTGCAAAACTAAAAACTACCATGTGATCAAGTAGTTGCCTTTGTGCCAAAGAAAGTGATATAGTTCTATCAAAGAACACTGACCTTCATTGCTTATTAGTCATAATTTCCAAGATCGATCAATCAATCTGTCCATTACCAGGTGATTGAATAAATAAGATTTGGGTACAGACACACACTAGAATACGATTTAGCCTTTAAAAAGTGAGATGATATCGTTTTTAGTACTATGGATAGAATTGAGAGTATTTTGCTAAATAAGATAAGCGAGGGACGGAAATGCAAACAGTGTGTCCTCTTCTTACTTGTCTGTGGAAGCCTCATGTCACTATAACACAAGCAAGTAGAGCACTGGTCACTAGGGACTAAGAAGTGAAGGGTGAGGCTAGGAGAGACGGTGGGGAAAAGGACATTACAAAACAGCTAACAAAATGTGCTAGGATCAGAATTAGTTCTAGTGTTTGGTAACACAGCAAAGAAACTTGGTACCTACAACTATTTATGGTATATTTCAAAATAATCAGGATAGCCTGTAGTTTCCCAACATGTAAAAATGAAACATATTTGATATATAATGCTAGTCTTTACAATTTGATATTTCACACTTCATATGCCTGTTGAATTATTGTCCTGTACATAAACATGTACAGATAACATTTTTATATTTTATTAATTTATTCGTATTACATCTCAATTGTTATCCCATCCCTTGTATCCTCCCATTCCTCCCTCCCTCCCATTTCCCCTTACTTCTCTCCCCTATGAATGTGACTAAGGGGGACCTCTTACCCCTGTATATGCTCATAGGGTATCAAGTCTCTTCTTGGTAGCCTGCTATCTTTCCTCTGAGTGCTGCCAGGCCTCCCCATCCAGGGGACGTGGTCAAATGTGGGGCACCAGAGTTTATGTGAAAGTCAGACCCCACTCTCTACTCAACTGTGAAGAACATCCTGTCTGTTGGCTAACTCTGATTCAGGGTTCGAAGTTTACTGCTCATATTCTCCTTAGAGGTATGTCCCATGAAAGTCTTCACTCTCCAGGAAAGTGGGTCAGAGGGAGGACATCCTATTGCGACTCTAGGCGAGAGAAGCATGGGGGAATGGGGAAATAGAAGGATGCAGAGGGTACTAGAAACCTATAAGAAGAACATTAGGACCCAGGGGTCCTGCGCAAACTTTGGCACCAGCCAAGGACAATACGAGCAGATAACATTTTTAATTTAAAAATTAAAATTAAAAACTGGTTGTCAAGTGACTGGGTGAATGGATGGTTGAAAAGGTCAAGCAAGAAATCTGTGAGTCACATCATTACATACTTTTCAAAGCTCGTAGGATGAACCCTGCCAGAAGTAATCTATAATGTTAATTGTGGACTTTGGATAATGGATATGTTTGTGTTAATGTGGGCTCATCAGTTGCAACAGAATTCTGGTGTGGAAATTTGATGACAATTGAAGCAAGCTGTTTGAATGTATAATACAGAAGGGAGGGTTACAACTCACATTCACCCATTCTTCTTGTGATACTAACCCGTTTCCAAAAGTAACCTAAATGAAAAATGGCAAGTCTACTTCTCTATCTGTATAAATGATATTTAGGTTCTCATGGAGGTTTGTAAGAAATATCATAAGCTTTTATTCAGATTTTAATAGCTTCTAAAGGTTAAAACAATTGATTCTCTATATACATTCAGCAACCAACTGGAAAATACTATAGGAAATATTTAATTATAATAATGCAAAAGTAAGTTATCCAGTAAAACTTATCAAAAGTAGTACAATAGACAAAATTACAAAAGTTACTAAATTCTATAAAACAAAATAAAAACCTATCTTGTTGTGTACAGCCGGAACCATCAAGATGAAGGTGCATGTGTTATTAAAATCTACATATTTATTCATTTTTTAAAAATCCTTGATGTTTTGTAATTCAATTAGCAAATAAATTAAATTGACTCAATCTACCTGAGAAAGTTTAGAGTTAAAAGATACTTTATGACAAATCATTGAGACGTCCTAAGCAGGAAAAGAAAAATGATCAAAGAGCATAGAATTTTTTGTCTCCAGAGTTTTGGCCCACACTGAATTAAAAGAGGCTCATTTGAGAATTGCTTTTGCTCTCCTTTTTGCTTTTTTGCTTGGCATCTCTTTGGCTTGGTCTAAGAATGCTCTTCCTGATCACTTTCATTTTTCAATTTCTGTAGGATATTTTTCCATATTGTTACTGCAGTCTACGTACTCTTACTGATTACATGCATTTCCGGGTTTTGCATTAACTTCATTTTTGAGAATAAGTGCTGTGCACATTATTCTCATGCCATCCTCTCATCCAATTCCTGCCATGTTTCCCCAGCTCCTTCTCAAATTTATGTTCTTTAATTATTACTACACATGAATATGCACACACACACACATACACTTGTATGCATGTAACTCAGTGAGTTTAATGTTGCTTGTGTGTGTGTGTGTGTGTGTGTGTGTGTGTGTGTGCGTGCGTGTGTGTGTGTGTGTGTGTGTGTGTGTGTGTAGAACTGACAATTTTAGATTGTATAATCTATCAAGGTGCTCATTCTGGAGAAGACTGGTTCTCTCTCTATCAGCAGCCATTAACTGCCTGTTCCTCTTTGTCTAGGGATAGGATTTTCCCCATTCCCACTGGGATGGCAACTGGTGTTGTCATTATACAGATTATGTTGAGATGCCATATTGTTAAGACTTGATGGGTGTAACTCCCTGTCATACATAGAAGAAATTATCTCACAGGAGGTGTGCTAGGCCTCTGTCTCTTACTATCTTTCCACCACTGCTCCACAATGTTCCCTGAGCCTTTGGCATAAGGGTGTGTAGACATCATGCATGATGTTGGGTCCTGACTTTGTAGTCATTCAGCCAGTCTGTTGTTATAATCGGAGAATTTAGTCTATTGGCATAATGGTCATTGATATGTAAGACTCCCATAATTTTTGTTAAGCCATAATTTAATCACACTTTAAGCTATAAAATAACTATCAAAAATATCAAAAAAAAGTTAAATGCAAAAAACTTATAGAAAAATATTCAAACTGCAAATAATCAAAGATGTCAAAGACTGATCCCCAAGGTTTCCCCTGTTTGCTGCTAGTTGTACTAGTAAAATTATTTATATACATATAGTCACATGAATATATGCATATTATTTATTTACTGGAGGAAAATATATTCTCATAAATTGATAGTCAGTAATAAAATAATACAATCTGTCTAGAAAATAAAATAATTGACAATGTGAATCAAAGTGCATCCATATTCAGCCAACCACCCCATAACACGTCCTTCAAAGTAGTGAGTGAGAAATTGCAAGAAACCTAAATGGAAAGCAGAAAGTGGTGAAATATGGTGTATGTATGTACATAAAAAAGGGACTTCAAAATTACTTAGCTTAAAATATTTTTCATAAGCTTCTGTTATTAAAGAATAAAATAGTAAGATTATATATAACATGAACACATATAATTATAAACATAACTTCGAGTTTTCTTTCATTTTTAAATCGCAGATGGTTCGAAGTTTTGCTTTTTGTCAAAATTTGTCTTGGGGAAAAAACAAAACTAAAATTGTAATGTTAACTTCAAATCCATAAGTGTAGCATAAACTCAGATTAGAGAACAAATATCATATAATCAAAGTAAGAGTATATCTAAAATGAAACACAGTTTAAATATAAATGGCATTTTCTTACAACGACACATTAATAAAGAAATACCAAGGGTGTGGCAATTTTACTGATGCCATTTTACATAGTACTATAAAAATATTGCTATCAAATCCCACATATCTCACAATGAATGGACTAGAAAATTTCAAGCTGTTTTATTTCATAAATTTGGAAATTATGAGACCAGTAGTCAAAGACAACCACACATGGGTCTTATTATTATGAACCATGCTAAACATCAATCTGTTTCCCTCTGCTTCTGTCAAATGATCCCATGGTTCAGATCAAGGTGAAAGAGCACACAGACATCTATGTACATCAGACAGAAAGTGCTGAATACCAATGCTTGTGTCCATCATGGGGCCTACCTGAGGTAGGAGCTGATGAGAAATGCCAGAGGACAAAGGTAAGACACAGATTTGGACAAGCCTCCATTGGTAACTTCCATCCTGAAACAAGAGATTTGATGACCCTTATTATCTCGGCTTGCTGAGCAGAACTCCCCAAGCTATTAGTGGCCATAAAATTACCCAGCTGTTTTTCAAATTCAACCATGGTATTTGACTCAGTGACCTCCTCGGTCGATGAATTTCACAGGTTGACTATACACATGCATAAGGCATTATTTACCTCAATTTGCACTGAATTTACTGCCTCCTATTTTTTTATCAAGTACCTCCTTGTCTGCAATATATAATAGAACAAGGTGACCAAAATGTCCTTTATAATTCTGATCTCCTTGTCCTCTATGTATTATAGAGCAAGGTGACCAACATGACCTTTATAATTATGAGAGCTTCAATCAAATTTTTTTCTAAAATACATGAGATTAAAAAAAAAATCTTAAGGGAAGTGCAAAGTCTAGCTTTACTTCATCCATTTCCTGTCAAAATTTTATTCACTTGGTTCTTATTTGACTATGGTTCCAATTCTACACAATTATAGCCTATCATTTTATCTCATCGGTTTTAACAAGCCAGGAGTGAGAGGCACGAATAAATGCGGGTTTTTCCAATAAGGAATCTCACGTTAGTTGTCATATAAGAAGATTAACTGATTGATATTGTGGTTTTCTCTTAATTGAACTTTTTGTCCTTTTAAAATCAATACACTCAAAACATTTAAATATTTAACTGGACCAGAGCATTGTGATATTCAAAGGGCATTTGAAAAATTGTCTTTGAGAGCGGTTGCTTTCTGCTGAATTCCTCTGAAATAATTTAAATGTACCACAAATGATCTTCCTGTCATGTGATCTTAATGTAATTCATAGACTGGATGTTAGTTTCTCACTATGATATTTAGAAAGGTGATCAGTACTCAAAGTTAATTTCCATATACACACTTACATCTTTTTGGGTTTTTTTTTTTTTTTTTTTTTTTTTTGGTTTTTGGTTTTTGGTTTTTTGAGACAGGGTCTCTCTGTGTTAGCCTTGGCTGTCCTGGACTCGCTTTGTAGACCAGGCCGGCCCTTGAACTCAGTGATCCACCTGCCTCTGCCTCCTGAGTACCGGGATTAAAGGCATGCGCCACCACACCCAGCCCACACTTACATTTTTGTAGTATTATTTTTAGTTATGAATGTATAATAAGGTACATTTGTTCTATGATTGCATTCTTCCAGAACTGGAGATGTTTGTGATTTCTTAATTGTCTACATATCCATTGAAAATCTCTTTACTTGGAGACTTCAAAGATAGTATGCCTAGTGCATACAGTATCTGTGTAGCAGAAGATCAGAGACTACAGATCAAGCAAATGACCTGGATATTGACCGCAAAACACCAAAGTCCATTTTTTTCTGGACAAGAGGAGGCATTCCAGAAGCTAAGAACACATAGATCCAGGCCCCCATAGCCAACTCATGGGTACAAGAGTCTCGCATGGTCCTGGGCTTATGGTACCTGGCACATTCTGCTCACTTGAACATGATTCCCAAATTCCAGAAATGCACACAGGGTTCCAGCATCTTAAGCTCAGACTTCCTGTCTCCCATGTTACAACTTCTGGATTACAGGGACAGGGTCACAGCCTCCTGTCCAAGGTTCTACTGGTTTTCCTGTGGAGACTGACTGGACAATAAAAGTATACAGGATTCAGATTCCAAGATGGCAGCATCCAGAGTCTGAGTACCATTGTCTGCTGGGCAAGAAAGCTACTGTGCTACTGACTCTGAAATGCCACCATCTGTTTGTGTTATCCACAGAGAAAGGAGAGGATCCCAGTTGCCAAACACACACACTACCACCTTCCAGATTCCTGAGACATGCATAGCGAGTCTAAAGTTCACAGCTCTACTAGCTGACTTGAGGAGACCAACAGGACCTCACTGTTTCACACAGGTTAGAAATGAGCACTCTAGCTCCCCGCCTGTGTGTCCAACTGGAACACAACCAGCAGAGCATAACTTTAGGCTATAAGAAGGAGATTCAGCCCCATCCAATGACCTATAGCTCCTCCTGCATGCCTGAGAAACCCAGAAAGTTCCAGGAACAACTAGCTATCTTGTTAAGAAAAGCCAGCAAAATAACACAATCTACAAAAACCAGGCCAACATGGCTCCACCCAGAAATCCCAGCAAACACTGGATATCTTAATGCAACTGAAAAAATAAAGGAAAATGACCTTAAATCTATGCTTATGAAGATGTTACAGACATTTAAAGAAGAAACAAATAAATACCTCAAAGAAATATGGGAAAATACAATCAAACAAATAGAGACCATCAAAGACATACAAGAAAATACAATCAAACAGATTAAGGAAATGAATAAAATGGTTCAAGACCTAAAAAGAAAATAGAATCAATAAAGAAAATACAAACCAAGGAAATCCTGGAGATGGAAAACAAGGAGAACAAGAACCACAGAGGTAAACATAATCAACAGAATATAAGAGATAGAGGAGAGAATCTCAGGTATAGAAGATAGAATTGAAGATGCCAATATATCTGTCAAACAATATTAAATCAAAAAATTCTTGAAACAAAATATCCATGAAATCAAGGACACCATAAAAAGATGAAACTTAATAACAGGAATAGAGAAAGAGAAGATTTCTACCTCTAAGGACCAGAAAATACTTTTAAGGAAAATCATAGAAGAAAATGTCTCAGCCTAAAGAAAGAGATGCCTTTAAACATACAAGAAGCTTACAGAACACCAAATAGATTAGATCAGAAAAATAAATTCCTCCCACCACATAATAATCAACACACAAAATCTACAGAACAAAGACAAGATATTACAAGTGACAAGGGAAAAAGACCACGTAAAATATAAAGGCAGACCTACCAGATCCCACTTGATTTATCAACAAAGACTATGAAAGCCAGAAGGTCCTGGGAATATAAAATGCAGGCCCTGAGAGATCACAGATGTCAGCCCAGATTACTATACCCAGCAAATCTTTTAATCATCATAGAGAAAAAACAAGATAGTCCATGACAAATCCAAAAATTATACAATTCATGTGCACCAACCCAGTCCTACGGAAACATTAGAATGAAAACTCCAACCCAACAAGGTCAACTACACCTAAGAAAACACATGATGCAAATACCATCACAACATCAAAACCCTAAGGAGACAAACACACTGCAATCACCAACACAGGTGACAGAGTGGACACAGAGTAACAGAATGGACGCATAAACAGAACAGAACATTCTGCTGCATACAAGAAACACACCTAGTTTCAGGGGTCATAGAGACTGAAAAGGGCACCCTCTAACTAGACAAAACTTCTAGTGAAGGGAGGAGAACACCAACGCACCCACAAAAACATTGACCCAAAATTTACCTTGCCTATAAGATGTACAGGGATAAAGTTAGAGCAGAAATTTAGTAAATACCCAACCAATGCCTGGCCCATCCCAAGGCCCACCTCCATGGAAACCCCTCTGAGGGAGCCTATCAGAGTTGAGACCTCTGAGGAGATCCACCCAGCAGTAATTCGAAACAGTTGCTGAGACTCAGCCAAACATTGGGTGAACCATAGGGAATCTAGTGGCAAAGTCAGGGGAAGGAGAAAAGGACCTGGAGGTGACAAGAGTTCCACAAGAAGACCAACAGATTGTCTGCTTGCAATGTCCTTGGTTGGTGCATCAGTTTGTGCAGCCCTCCCTGGGTGCAGATCTGCCAGCCTTGAGGGTCTTCTAGTGGAGATCCCGAACACTTTAGGTTCTTCTATCCCCCTCCATTATTACAAACCACTCTCAGCACTTCACCTGGAGTCCATCAGCGACTTCCAGCACCTGTCCTGATCCCTGCTAGGTGAAGTGTCTCAGAGGACATCTATGTTGGGCTAATGTCCACTTATAAGTGAATATATACCATGCCTGTCTTTCTGGGTCTGGGTAACCTCACTCAGGATGATTGTTTGTAATTCCATCTATTTGATTGCAAATTTCAAGAATTTCTTGTTTTTGATAGCTGAGTAGTATCCCCCTACATAAATGTACCACTGTTTTTCTTTTCTCTTTTTTCTTTTTTTTGAACTTTTAAGTTGATGTTTTTATTTTTACATTTTACATCCCCGATCACAGCCCCCTCCCTTGTCTCCCTGCCCCAGTCTTGCCCTCCCATCCTCTTCCTCCTTTACCCCCTCCCCTTCTTCTCAGAAAAGGGGAGCACCCCCTCATGCTGACCCACTCTGGCACATCAAGTAACATCAGGACTAAGCACATCCTCTTCTACTGAGGCCAGACAAGGCAGCCCAGCTAGGGGAAAGTGATCCAAAAATAGGGAATAGAGTTCATGTCAGAGACAGCCCCTGCTCCACTTGCAGGGGACTCAAATGAATGAAGACCAAGTTGCCCGTTGTTTACACATGTGTTTGGGGCCTAGGTCCAGTCCACGAATGTTTTTTAGTTGGTGCTTCCATCTCTGTAAGCCCCTTTGGGCGAAGGTTAATTGACTCTGTTGGTCTTCTTGCAGGATTCTTGCCCCTTCTTGGTCCTTCTATCCTTCCCCTTTTCTTCTACAAGACTCTCTGAGCTCAGCTTGATGTTTGGCTGTGGGTCTCAGCATCTGTTCTAATCTGCTTCTGGGTGAAGCCTCTCAGAGTACAGATATGCTAGGCTCCTGTCTGCAAGCACAGTAGAGTATTATTAATAGTGCCAGGGGTTGGCTCTCTCCAGTGGAGTGGGTCTCAGGTTGGACCAGTCATTGGTTGGCCATTCCCTCAAGCTTTGCTTCATCTTTATCCCTGCACATCTTGTAGTCAGGGTAAATTTTGGGTTGATGGTTTTGTGGGTTGGTGTTCCCTCTCCCTTGACTGGAAGTCCTGCCTGGCTATGAGGTGACCACTTCAGTTTCCATGTTCCCTGATGCTAGGATTCTCAGCTAAAGTCACCCCCATATCCTCCTTGGAGCCTACTCAGTTACAGGTCTCCAGTTTGGCCCAGAGATGCCTGTCCCCTCAGTTTCCCTTCTCTCGCCCAGCTGTCTTACCTCCTACCCCTGTTCTTCCCACATCTGATCCCCACCCTCAATCCATTCCCCATACAATCTCCTACACAGTTCCCTCTCTTCGTCTTCTTTTAGTGTCTATTATATTTCTTCCTCTGGGTGGAATTCAAGCATTCTAGCTTGTGCCCTCCTTGTTACTTTACTTCTTTGGGTCTGGAACTGTAATATCATTGTACTGTACCATATGACTAAAACCACTTATAAGTTAGTATATACCATGCGGTACCACTGTTTCTTTATCCATTCTTTAGCTGAAGGACATCTAGATTGTTTCCAGAATCTGGCTATGAACATTGTTGAGCAAATGTCATTGTATGGTGGAACGTCATTTGGGGATATTCCCAGGAGAGGTATGGCTGGGTCCTGAGGTAGAGTTAGTCTCAATTTCCTGAGAAAGCACCAGGCTGATTTCCAAAGTGATTATACAAGTTTTTACTCCCACCAGCAATGGAAGAGTGTTCCCTTTTCTCCACATCCTTGCCAACATGTGCTGTCACCTGAGTTTTCGATCCTAGACATTCGGATAGGTGTAAGATGGAATCTAATCGTCATTTTGAGCATCATTTCCCTTGTAAATAAAGACAATGAGGATTTCTTTGGGTGGTTCTTGGCCATTCAATGTTCCTCTTTTGAGAATTCTCTGTTTAACTCTAAACCCCAGTTTTTAATTGTAGTATTTGGCTTAGAGTGCTTACTTTCCTGAGTTCTTTTTATACTTTGGATATATACTTTGTCGGATGTAGATTGGTAAAGATTTTCCCCGAGTCTGTAGGCTGTTATTTTGTTCTGCTGACAGTGTCCTTTGCCGTACAGAAACTTCAGTTTCATGAGGTCCCATTTATTAATTGTTGATCTTAGAACCTAAACTATTGGTGTTCTGTTCAGGAAGTTTTCTCCAGTGCCAATGAGTTCAAGGTTCTTCCCCACTTTTTCTTCTAACAGATTTAGTCTGTCTGGTTTTATTTTGAGGTTTTTAATCCACTTGGACTTGAGTTTTGCACAGGGTGATAAATATGCATCTATTTGCATTTTTCTACATGTAGACAACCAGTTAGACCACCACCATCTGTTTAAGATGCTATCTTTTTTCCATTGTATAGTTTTCGCTTGTTTGTCAAATATTAAGTGTCCATAGGTTTGTGGGGTTTTTTTCTGGATCTTCAATTCAATTCCCTTGGTCAACCAGCCTGTTTCTATGCCAGTACCATGCTGTTATTATTATTATTATTATTATTATTATTATTATTATTATTATTATTACTGTTGCTCTATATATTACAGCTTGAGATAAGAGATGGATATTCAGGCTGGAGAGATGGGTCAATGGTTAAGAGCCCTGTCTGCTCTTCAAAAGGTCCTGAGTTCAATTCCCAGCAACCACATGGTGGCTCACAACCACCTATATTGAGATCTGGTGCCCTCGTCCAGCATGCAAGCTCACATGCAGGCAGAACACTGTATAATAAATAAATAAATAAATAAATAAATAAATAAATAAATAAATAAATCTTTTTTAAAAAGAGATGGATATTCTTCTGGAAGATCTTTTATTTTACTGGATTGTTTTAGCTATTCTGAGTTTTTAGTTTTTCCATATGAAGTTGAGAACTGATTGATCTTTCAAGGTTTGTGAAGAAATCTGTAGGTATTTTGATAGGGAGTGTATTGAATCTGCAGATTGCTTTTGGTTATATGGACAGTTTTACTATGTTGATCCTCCCAATCAAAGAGCATGGGTGATCTTTCCATCTTCTGATATCTTCTTCAATTTCTTTCTTCAGAGACTTGAAGTTCTTGTCATACAAGCATTTCACTTGCTTGGCTAGAGTTATACCACTATACTTTATTTTATTTGTGGCTATTATGAATGATGTAGCTTCCATAATTTCTTTCTCAGCCCATTTATCATTTGTATACAGGAGGGCTACTAATTTATTTATTTTTTATTTATCAGCTATAGCAATTCTCTGGTGGAATTTTGGGGATCACTTATATACACTATCATATAATCTGAAAATAGTGATACTTAGACTTTCTCATTTCCTATGTGGATCTCTTTGATCTCCTTTTGTTTTCTTATTGCTCTAGCAAGAACTTCAAGTACTATTTTGAAGAGATATAGACAGAGTAGAGAGTCTTGTCTTGACCCAGATTTTAGTGAAATTCCTTTGAGTTTTTTTCCATTTAATTTGATCTTGCTTGCTGTATATAGACTTTATTATGTTTAGGTATGTGTCTTGTATCCTGATCTCTCTAAGACTTTAAACATGAATGAATGGGTATTGTATTTTGACAAACACTTTTCTGGCATCTAAAAAAAATGATGGCATTTTTTTACTTTCAGTTTGTTTACATGGTAGATCACATGATGGATTTCTGTATATTGAACCACCACTGAATGGCTGGGATGATGCCTACTTGGTCATGGTGAATGATATTGTCGATGTTTTCTTGAATTCGCTTTGTGAGCATTTTATTGAGTATTGTTGCATCAATTTTTAGAAAAGAAATTTGTCTGAAATTCTTTCTTTGTTGGGTTTTTGTGTGGTCTAGAACTCAAGGTGACTGTGTCCTCATAAGAATGAGTTTGGTAATGTTTATTCCATTTCTATTTTATGGAATAGTTTGAAGAGTATTGATATTAACTCCTCTTTGAAGATCTGGTAGAATTCTTCACTGAAACCATCTGGTCCTAGGCTTTTTTTGGTTGGGAGACTTTTGATAACTGCTTCTATTTCTGCAGGAGACAAAGGATTGTTTATTTTGTTTACCTGATCTGGAATCAACTTTGATAAGTGGAATCTATCCAGAAAATTCTCCTTTTCATTTAGATTTTCAAATTTATGCCAATACTATGTTGTTTTTAAAAAATAACTATAGGTCTGTAATACAACTTGAATATTGAGATTGTGACATCTCTAGTAGTTCTTTTATTATTCAGGATCATTTTAGCTACTCTGCTTTTTTTTTTTTGAAGTTTAACATTGTAGTTTTTCAATATCTGTAAAGAATTTGATTGAAATTTTGGTTGCAATCAATGTGTAGATTACTTTTGGTAGGATGACAGTTTCATAGTATTAATCCTACTTATCCATGACCATGGAAGATTTTTTTTTTCATATTCTGGTGTCTTCTTGATTTCCAGTTTTACTGTTTTATATTTTTAATATAAAAGTCTTTTACTTGCTTGGTTAGAGTTATCCCAAGGGTTACCCTTATTAGTCAATTAATTAATTTGTTTTTTATTCATTTATTTATTTATGAGGCTATTGTGTGAATGGTACTGCTTCTCCGATTTCTTTCTCAAATGTGCTTGTTTAGTTGTCAGTCTTGGAGTCACTATAGGCTTTAGAGTTCAGAATCTAATTAGTCCTGGGTCTGAAGCTGATTGGAGCTCTGGGTTAAGATCCCTAGTACTGCACTGGTGCGATGGATTGGGTGGGTGATAGGCTGGCTAGCAGTTGGAGGATGGGTACTGACTCTGGAGGAGTTCTACTAAGCCAGGCTTGGGGTCCTGCTTCACAAACGGCCACATTCGGCAAAAATAGGAGGCTCTGAATGAGTGATACTGCCCTGCCTTTTTATGTGAGTTCCTAGGATTAAACACTTCCTAGGTCTTACACATAAAAACTAACGTCAATTTTAAAAGATGTACGCTTTCTATTATAATGGTTTTATTTCTCTTTATCTTATTAGCATGTGCTTCATTTATAAGTTTTATTGGGGAATACAAAGTCTTCCCTTAATTCTGTTATCTGTCTTTAATGTGGCTAGTTCCTCTTCTTTTTGCCCAGTATTTTCTAATTAGCTCCCAGATTTTTCTTTTCTAGTAATGTGTCAATATAGTGGGTATTAAATATTTGACATTATAAGAATAGAATCAGGAATTTAATCAAGTAAGATTTTTATAGATGTGTGAAATTCAACTTGTATTTTAAATTTTTTGTCATAATTAGGACAATTCATAGTGCTTATTGTCAGCTTGTCCTTTAGTTACACATGTCCTACTTTGTTGTTAGAGGATTTTATACTATGTGCAGTATTTGCTACTATGCCTCTTTCCACACTGTTTTATCTTATTATTCGTTATTGAAAATAGATTCTTCTTTCATTTGATATATCCTAACCACAGTTTTTCCCCTCCACTCTTTCTTGCTCTCCCTCTCCACCTTTCCTCTCACCCAGCTCCACTCGTTCATTTTCCTTCAGAAAATAGCTGGCATATATTTTTAGAAGAGTGTTTTTAAAAATACTTTTAAAGTATTTTTGTATTTATCTCTAAAATTAATTTATCCCATACCTGAATTCCTTCCCTGAATAATTCAAGAATGCTTGTCATCTCCTGTGATCATTCTGATTTACATTCATATATTATTAGTTCACAAAAATATAAATATATTTTAAAAACTCATTATTTACTTGTATACATAAAAATATTTTATAATATTTTTATAAATGTACTTATTGTTCATTCCCTTATGCCTCTTAGGCATTTTTTCTGTACTCTTTCTTCTTGGTGTGCTTTTACTATGTCATGTACATACTAGAGAAGTTTTTTACTATATATATTTAAGTATGTCTATTGACTAATTCTAAGTTGAAGTTGTTTTTCTATATATAACAAAGGCATAATTTAAATATTTTTCCATTGTGATATTTTCAACTTAAATTTCTTCAAGTTTTTCTTCATGACATTCATTTATTTTGAATACTATTCTGGTTGATCTCATCCTAAAGGCTTATTGCATGTTTAAGGACAGACTTAATTAAGTGTTGGTGTCTTACTATATGTTGTGTTGGTCATTCCTATGGACCAGAATTATCCATGACATTTTAGCCCATTTTAAACTATAACAAAGTGCTCTTTCTATATTACCTTTTTCCCTTCCTGAATTTCAAATAGATATATGTTACAAACATGCTACTTTAAACAGTCTTTGATTTTCTTCATATGATCATAATCAGACTACTGTTTTCCACCCTGGCAACTTCTCTCTACATATTTTCCAATTCAAAATTCTCTTTTCAGTTATTCTCCAGCCTGCAAAATAAATCTTTTAAATACTTTATATTTTTAATTCTGTGTAATCTATATAAATTTGAAAAAAAATATCTCATATTTCAAACACAGTTACAACAATTCAAGCTGAAAAAAAAACAGAAGTAAATTTAATTAAACTTTTTTTCTATATGGTTACTAAAGTCATCACCAAGTGACAAGAAATGATTGTCTTATTTATCCATTTTCTAGAAATAAAGTCATTGATAAGCCTCAAAAAAAAACAAAAACAAAAAATAATAATAATAATAAAAAATTTGAATTTAAAAGGAAATTACCACTGACAATGAGGTAGGTTAACCCATGGCAACACTCAACCTATCTCAAAGAGGATGATAATCATCAGAAAACCTCCTTATGGAGATGGCTTCAAATGTGGCAAATAAGACACTGGGCAAAATCTTTTCCTTTCTACCACAGACAGATTTATGCCTAAAAAAAGGCAAGCTTGGATGCAGGCAGAGTCAACAGCCAAACTCTGACAAGACAGGGTAAGGAAGTCCTCAATAGTTCCTGCCTCACAAATATGTCTGTCATATATATTGGGCCAGAAGGCTGAAGATGATGTTCTAATATTATAGCGAGTTTTGGGTGACTATTCAGGTATCAAACTGTGTCTGTCATCTTCTCATTTGGGAAGCTGCTAACCTGCACTCCCGGTATACACAGGTAATCAATTTTATTCCTTCTCAAGTCTCTGGTGTGGTTTAAGGTCAGATAGTTTACTTTTAAAATTAAGCTTAGTTGTTTAGGGATTAAGAAGTTTTTAGATATAGATAAATGTTTTAAATTGATAATGATGAGATATGATAGATATTGATTTATATTCAGAATTTTATACTCACCAAGATAGGAAAGATGTTTTCTTCAAGGCTGCCAAATACAAATAGCCAAAACACTAAGAATGTAACATTTATATAATTCCTGACTGTGTCATGGTTCTTCTTGCTGTAGGTAATTTATTGTATATATATGTAATAATATAAATGTATATGTAACAAATAAAAGATATTTAATAAAAAAAGGAAAGAAAAATAAAAATAAAAGGAAATTACTTTTAATTATTGTATTTTTATATCTGATTTTATTATGTTCTTCTAGTTCACATTTTATAGTTCTAATCTCTATTTTTACACAATACTCTTACTTACTCTGTCTTTGGTAGTGACCTTTAATGGCCTGATTATATGGTTTATTCATAACGGATATGAATCTTGAAAGCTAAATAATATGCTTATTTTAAAAAATCATATTTGTTTCTTGAAAGAACCAAACACTACTATCAACACAGAGTCAATTAGCCATCCTCCCAATATCCAGACTTAAATTGAAGATTTGGTTTCCATAAATATCGAAGGAGCAGAGCAAGGCTTAGCAGAGAAAGATGCCTTTGATATCTCTAAACACCTAATGGTTGCCAAGCTGAAAATAAATGTTGTTTTCCAACAAACTAATAATTAAATAAACTGCAGGAGTTTTTCTCATTCATTTTTTTCAGCTGTACTGTTTTATTTAGCATTTGTATTGGCCCCTTACTACAGTGCTTCTGCCTTTTCAACAGTGATTACTATGCCCAGGTACTTCATTTCCAGTAGTTCAACCCATGTACTAACATTCTTTATGTGTAAACCACCTTAGACAAACATTCTTTTGGAAAAAGACGTGATTTGGGAATAAAAATTTTGCCTTCCAGGGTACTTCGTTGGGGCCCTTTTCTTTCCTTTCTTTGCTGTTTGCTCTGTGTCTACACATTCTTTTGTCCCATTCCTTTTCAAATTCTTGATGCAAGACTGGTTTTACAAGTTCCCAGAAACAGTGGAGTGTAGAGAGCTTACAACACAGCACACACAAAGGCCAAGAAAAAATCACAGACAGTTTAATCAGGTCAAATATGCAGCAAGTGCTGGGATTCTTCTCAATAAGGATTCTCTGCATCTCCCAGGGGACCCTTGCTTCATTTGAGCATTGGTGAACACACTGATGGCAGGGACAGTCAGACCAGCCAGGGAACCTCAGGTCCTCTGCCTAGGCTACTGTCATGAGCTGTGGGAATATCTTGCTTTCACAGCTCAAAACCTCCTCTAATCCAAGGGCCTCTTGACACATGGGATGTTTAAATCTCAGAACAGGAAGCATTCCTGAAGAGGGGAAGGAGGAGAGAAGAAGAAAATGTAGCTTGATTTTTTTTTTTTTAAAGAATACAAACCAGAAACTAAGCTACTTGGATTTAAGTTATTGAAATTTCTGACACAATGGAGTGAGCAGTATTTATCCTTTCTTCCATTGTAAGGACAGGATCAGACCACTCTGACTTTGTCACTGGAAAATGTAAAATGACAGCATTTAGAAAGGCTGCAGGAAATATTTAATTATTTACATATTTTCAGGGAGAAATAGCCAAGGAAGTGGGAATATATTAAATAGTTAAAGCGAAAGGAGACAATGTCAATGGAAAGATATTATTGTAAAACAACTACTGAAAAAAATAAAAGAAATAAACCAGCTAGTGTTTCCAAAATGTTTTAAATGAAAGATCTTCAAATATCCTTTAATTAAAGGATCAAGTGAAATTTATTTTAAAAAGAGGTAGGAAGGTTAGGCAGTGAGATGGAAGTTTACATACATTCATATGTGCAAAACAAACTGAAGTATTAATTGCTCTCAATCTATAATGTTTTTAAACTTTGTACTATATAAGCTAAATATGTGAAAACCTAGTACTAGTGATATTTCTGAGGCATTAATATGAATACATGCAATTGTGCTAATAGTCTGTTTTGAGTACTGAGGGAGTTTCCAACTGTAAGGGCAAAATTAATGCTATATTCTATATGTAATGCATATTCTGCAACTAATGCCGTGGTCTGTGAATGTTCTGTGAGAACTTGTTCTCCGGGTGACTTCACTTCTTCCTGCCTTCTGGGAGAGACCACACACTGCCATAAACTAGACCTACCAGGTGTCTCCAGAAACTCCATCAGAGTGGTTAGATACAATTAACTCCCAATAATCCTCTGAGATTAAAGAAGTTCCCTGGAGATTCAGCCTCCTGGACCCAACCTGCCTGAAGGTTGACATTCCTATGACCCACAAGCTCCTGCTTATGGTCTTTTTTCCTTATTTCCCTGTGACTCCAACCCCCAATTACAGTTCTTCCCATTATAAAGCCATTACCCTCGAAGTTCTGGTGTCACTCTCCTATCCTGCTGCATCGGATCAGGTAGGATTGTGACCTCAAGCTCGAGCCCATAATATAGGACTTTGCCTGCCTATGTTGCATCAGTATCGAGTCTTGGTGGTCATTTTGGGGATCTTGCCATCTGGGTGATCAGAGCAATCTCGGTATTACATTTGGGGACTCATCCGGGATCCCCTAGATCCTTAGGACCCCGAATCGAGGTCCTACACTGGCCGTTAAGTGTGTTTCTGTGTACATCTGTATGTGCTGTGGCTCTGTGTTTCCAGGCGTCCCAGGACTTCTGTATCTGTGTCAGCCAAGAGTGACTTAGAGGACATGCTGTATAGTCATAGCTGCGGGAGTCTGTAAAATCATCAAGATTCCATCATGGGGGCACTTCGGTGCCCATCAGGAAGGGGTCTCTGATCCCCATGAGGGATGCCCTAGAGCCTCATCAGAGGAGACTTCAGTACTCATCAGGAGGGGGTCTCTGACTCCTGTCTGTTTAGTATGGATCTGGCTACTGAAAGCACTAATGGGTGGCCGAGCATGTGGTATGCTCGTTTCCTCTTAAATCAGCGAACTGAGCCTGTTTTTGTGTTCATCAACTGTTGTGTATGTGTATAGTCTTGAGATTTTGTGTATGTAGTGTTGATTGAGACTGACGGACAGAAGGACAAGACAGACAACCTCAAGTTTGGGAGACAAGTGGGTCACTCCCACAGTATGGCAGATGCCAATGTCTCACTACCTGAGTGCACCAGGAAGTCTGATTTTGTCGGTTTGTGTTTTGTTTCCTTTTTTTGTCTTTGTGTGACTCTTGTGACTAAGAATCTTTTGTAGGATTTCCAGACCAGCTCTGGTTTTCTGATTCAGGCAGAGCCTGGTTACAGGATAGGCTGCTTTGAGTTTGGATTCTGGCAGAACGTGATGGAGCCCACTGGCTCTCAGAACCGTTGCAGTTCTGAATTTTGGTTCTTTTCTCTCGCCATACAGGTACATTCATTTTGTGTTTCTGTTTGCTTGTAACATTCATTTTGTGTTTCTATTTGCCTGTAACTGTCTCAGTTCTAGCAAGGGGCCTGGTCTCAAGCATGGCGGCTTGAGCCTAGTGTCTCCCACTTCCTGCTTGAATACTGGGCTGCTGCTGAGTCCTTTGAGGCCTGTCCCAAGCATGAAAGGCCCTCTGGGGACCCCTGAGGCTATCGGATCCTTGCTGATTCAAAACACCTGAGCCCTCAGGCAGCAGCAGCATGTCCTGCTACCCACCTGCTTGCACTCTCTGGCTTGAGCGTGCAGTGTTAGGAGAGAGTTGGAAACAGGATTGCTAAGGTCTGACTATTCCCTCCTTGTCTTTTAAAATGTCCCACTACGTGTGCTGAGCAAGCACCAAGAAGACACTAAGACTGCAGGGTTTTTGGGGGGAAGCTGCTGTTTTGCCTTGGTGAAGGCTTTTTCCAGCTTGTAGTCTCGTTGCAACCCTTGAGATTACATCTAGAGAAAGTTTTGTCTGTCTATTTTAAAATGTATTAATGTATGTGGCCACTGTATGTTTGATTTTAAATGTATAAATTTATTATGTTCTGTGCACAACCACTACTTGTGCTTTTTAAGGTAGTTCTTCTGCCCATTCCACCAAAGCAGTGAAGATTTCCCATTCACCTTAGGGATGTCACCCCTGTGGTAGGCAGTCATTATAGTTACTTCCTAATGAGTCCACAAACTTAGAGTAATTGTTTACTTGCTATAGTTGTATTGTGGTTTCATTTCTACTCCTATGATAAAATACCCTGGCCAAAAGAGCAAAATACAAGGACAAATTTGAAATATCAAAGACTTTCCTCCCTCTGCTCAACCTTGCTCCTTCGATATTTCTTGAAACCAAATCTTCAGTTTTAAGTGTGAACATTGGGAGGATGGTTAGTTGACTCCATGTTGGTAGTAGTGTCTGGCTCTTTCAAGAAACAAATATGATTTTTTTTCAAGAAGTGAGTATATTATTTAACTTCCTGGATTCATATCAGTTAGGAATAAACCACATGCCCAGGCCATTAAGGTCACTACCAAAGGCAGAGAAAAATAAGAGTAATATGGAAGAATACAGAGGTTAAAATTATCAGATAATTATATGAGTAAGTCACATATGTTGGGTGACATCATACATTCTTTGCATGTCTTAACACAAAATAATCTCTATCCCTTTTTCTTTTTTTCTCAGTATTTTTTCCATGACATTTTAAATTTCTCTCCACAGACCATCCCTTCCAATAACTATTTTCAAGTGTTTTTCTTATTGACTTCAGGCCTATTGTTTCCATTATTTCACTTTTTTTTTTTGTAGTTAACAGTTTTGTTTTTCCCAACTACAGATTATCAGATTAATTCTTGCAATCTTTAGGCCCCAAATTTTCTGAACATTAGTCTGATCTTCCTTCTGTTATCTCAATACACGTTTTTTCATGCCTTCCCATTTTATATATGCTTCTTCCAGAAATTTCTGAACTCAGTCATCATTATCAGTCATTAAATTCATCATAGTTTGGAATTTTCCTGGTTTAGAATGTGTGATTTATCCTTGGAATTGCTCATTTGCTTTTATTTCTCACTGCTTGACCCACACAACTTGAAAAGACCATCAAAACTAAGCGTGTCTGATTCTTTCTTCGTTCAGAGGCAGAGTCTAGCTCGCACTAGCTGGTCATATTCTATAGTGATTTCCCCAAACATCACAGGTTCCTTAGCTCATTCAGACAGTTCTTATACAGTCTCTTGCTTATGGTCCCAACAACTATAGATGCCATCTCCTCACTTCTCAAACCTCCAATAATTGCACCTTTCATTATTCTTGGACGATATCTTGATGGTTTTGCTCTTGGGCCCAGGGGTCCTGTTCAAACTAAGGCACCAGCCAAGGACTATACAGGCCGTAAACTTTAAACCCATACCCAGATCTAGCCAATGGACAGAAAATTCTCCACAGTTGAGTGGAGAGTGGGGTATGACTTTCACACAAACTCTGGTGCCTCATATTTGACCACGTCTCCTGATGAGGAGGCCTGGTGGCACTCGGAGGAAGGATAACAGGCTAACAAGAAGAGACTTGATACCCTATGAGCATATGCAGGGGGAGGAAGTCCCCCTCAGGAACAGTCATAGGGGAGAGGAGTAAGGGGAAAATGGGAGGCAGGGAAGAATGGGAGGATACAAGGGATGGGATAACCATTGAGATGTAACAAGAATAAAAATTTTTTAAAAAGAAAATGAAAAAATCTTACAGATAACTCTGCATGAATCTCTATATTCATTTTTCTTTCTTCTGGGACTTTGTTTTTTTTTTTTATTAAATCATCTTAAATGGTATATTCAGACAATCAATTTATTTCATTTATCCAATAATAAAACTTTTTCTAGAAAACTTCAATTCTTCTCAAGTATTCTGTCCTGCTTACTTTTGAATTCCACTGGACTGATTCTATTCCAATAGTCTATGATGCAACATCCTCTGTCTGATCATAACCTCATGTTCAGTCTGGTAATTTCTTTTTATTTGGGGACTCAGAACATCAAAAGGAAACAATAAAGTTCAATCAGCACCCAACTTATGCTATCCACAGTATTTTGAGATATCAGTTATAACTCAACATATATGGTCTGAAATCTTCTTTCTGTCTCATTCCTCTTCAGCTGTATATTGATTAGAAAAAATATTTAAAATGATATCAGGCATGACTATGAGGCTTAACCTGGGTGAGTTTCTAAATACACATGTAGTTCACTAGATCTGTTTTAATACTAGACAAAGCATTCAATTCCTCAAATTCTTAAAATCATCTTCTCTAGGTTGAGAATGATGTTATCAGTAAAAAGTTTAATATGGGCTCAAGAAAATTAATGTGTATAAAATGATATTTAGAACATTAATAGTACTAGATATAGATAGTATTACTAGCTAATTAAAAGCTAATCTAAAATTATTACCTGTGTGCCAAAATGTTGCTGCCCTGTATTTTTACAATAGTTGTATCAAGATATAGTTTATATACCATAAAATTCACCTTTATAAATCATATAATTCTGTTCTTTTGTTCTTAATATTATTTTGAGTTGTTCAAGCATAACTAATGTTTCATTTCAGGACAATTTTATTCACCAAACAAAAGCCTTCAAGCCATTAGTAATCAATCACCACCCTCAAAAGCATCTGCTAATCTTTCTGTCTTTGTAGACCTACATGTTCTAGAAGTTCATACAAAAGAAATCACATGATATGAGCCTTACAGTCTTATTTTACTGGAACATTCTCAAGGTCCATCATTGCTGCCCTATAGGTAGCTATTAACTATGCATAGGAGGAACCATCCAGCTGGCCAGCCTCTGAATGAGCCTCATAATATTTCCATGGCCATGACCAACACTAATTTCTGTGTAATCACCAGGAGGATAGAATTAAGTAGATGTGTTCTGACATCTCCCAAGCCAGACATAAACATTGTTTAATATCTATACCTTGTTCTAGGATACACAGTTATTGATTATTAAATGTTATAATCTTAGAAGACTTGAAAAAGAAAGATATTTCCCACAAAAGAAATAAATCGAACAATGCATAGCTTTTATAAAGATGCAGTTGACAATGCATGTTTAAAGTTGAGATCTGCAAAGTCTGAAACCCAAAAGTGTCTTGTTTTTTCTCCTGATCACTGGTCAACACTATGTATTAACTTATTCATAAAACCAATGAATGTTCCTTAACCAACTCTACTTTATTTATGTGCAAGATGAGAAAAAATGCCTGTGAGATTCATACTAAAAATATATTGCCTGGTTGCCTTGAAATGTTTCTTTGTAGGGAATTAGCTCTTCTTTCAAAGGATGTCTAGAAATTATATATGGATTTTAATTTAACTTCTCTCACTTTCTTCTCTAGCTGTCATTATTTAGCTTGGTTTTGGCAGTCTCTTATATGCCCTTATTTTTGATTTTAGTATATAATGTGCAACATGTTCTAACAACATTATACAACTCAAAGGTTCAAATTTTTGAATTACAATTTTTTATGGTTACACATTATGTCGTGGTATACAAAGAACATTTTATTGATAAAATGCCAGTGATAGTGATTTGTAATTTTGATAGACGCTAAAATGGAGAAATGCTTGTCATTTGTCTTAATGATACGTTCACACATTTGGGTGGATGACATCCATATTTTTCTCTACTATGGTCTGGAACTACATGGATAGTTTCAGCTAAAATTAAAGTCTTATACAGGCAAGGGTAAATTTCATCATTCACTTTCATAATTATTGAAAAATTGACTTAGCTCATGCAAAGGGCAAATCTAGAGTTGAGCTACATGCAACCTTTTCAAAGACATTTCCCATAATTATATATAGATATACGCATGTGTTTCTTTGTTTCAGTATGAGACAAAACTGAGAGTAAATTGAAACACCACAAGTAACACAGTTCCTGGGATATTTATATCTAAAACTCAAACACTGAAGTATTATATCTCCTCTGGGACAAATCTGATATTTTATAATTGTCTCCAAAATGAAACTCAGAATTATTTCATTCTAAGTCACTTATTTTTTAGAAGTTATGCCCCCTCTAACTTTCAGTAATTTTTATGCCAGTGCCTAAAACAATCAGCAGCTGATAAAAATTGTGCTGATGGGACATTTGTTCATTTAATAGACATTCTGAAAAATTTAAGTTCAACATTCAGAACCTGCAATTTCTTATGGTTGTGAGGAGGGTAAAGGATGGTTTGAGTGGGTCTATCTGAATTCATTATTTCTTCTATTTTCTAAGTATTAAGAGAGAAGCAAAGCACAGTCATTGAATAGCACATCAATCTCAAATGCAGTGGAGAATTTTCAGGATCTTATTTCATTAATTCGGAGTCAGAGACATTTGTTATTGTATAGTAAGTAGTAAACAAAGCAGTTAGAATATGAGCCAAATCAATAATTCCAACATGCTGAAAATTCCATATCATGTTGCTTCCACCTGCTTATTTCATGAATCTCTGCAGAAGACATATAAAACCCACCTTGTAAATGGTTCCAATGCATCCAAGCATCCAGGAAAGATTCATTGAAGGGTACAATAAAAAATGTGTACCTACCTTTAGAACAAGTCCAAATGAGCAGTGGAATAAATTCATGGACTGCAGGACATGTAAGAAATGATAAGAAAACTCAAAGCACAGAGTCTGTTCTGGTTTAGATGATACAACACTCAACCAGGTCCTCTTATGCCTGTGGCTGTGGCCTCCAAAATAGTGGCCCCATTTCCTCACGCCATTTTTCTTAGTTGTAAAGCCAGTTTCAGAGGTCAGCATTGAAGAAGGCTCTCTTTGAACCACTTCCACCAAACCTCAAGGCATTGCCACCTATCTTTGGTGAGTCTACATCACACATATTTGAAAGGAGCATTGCTAAAGTCAGCTTAGAAACCATCTCCCACCACTGGCACCTGGTCACCCCAGCCATTGATTTGGTAGATTGCTCTGTCCCCTCAAGATACTTGTCCATACTTTCCATACTACAGTTATGTGAAGTAGAGCAAAAGAAAAAAAAACTTTGCTCTAGTATGATACTTTTTGTTTTTACACAAATTATCTCCTTAATTTCTGTCTGGCTCGGGTATCCTTTAGTGGCTTGTTGAGGCATTTCCTATGACTCCTCTGACATTTCTTTCCTCTTTACACCAACACATTATGTGTTTCTGGCTGTTACCTTTATAAGTCACTAGAATTTTTCCAGTTATAAGTTTAACCTACAAAACAGTCTATAAATAGGTCAAGGTTGTGAATGGTACTTTATTTTTTCTTTTCTTTTTTTTTTTTTAATTTCTTCTACATTGCTATTCCAGGCACATTGTAGATTTCAATAAATGTCTCTTGAATGACAATGGGCTTGTTCTCTGAGCCTTGCTTATTATTCTCCAGTGGATATGTGTCCTACTGAGAGACTTCTCTTTCTAGTGTCTTATTTGCTTTTCAAGTTGCTCTTTTCAACTCACATGTATATATATATATATATATATATATATATATATATATATATATAATTTTAGATTTCATCAAGAAAATCATTTTCTCATTAAATCAGAATACTAAGGAAAGGACTTTACCAGAGAAATAAGTTAGTCAAGGAAGCGAATGAAAACAATAGAAGGCGTGTTTTCCTGCTAGGTATACTGAAGCCTAAAATTTCCGATGGAGAATTTATGCCACCCAGGGAAAGTCCTATGCATAGCAGACTCCCATCCCCTGGGTAAGAGGCTGTTCTCACACTGTTAGGAACGTTAGGGAGAGAGGCATGCATTAGTTTCCACGTACTTTTCTTACATTACAGGTATCAAAGTGGTCTCAGAAAATCTGGAAAATCTTCATCACAAGTCTCCCCTTTACTACAACCCCTGTCCCTGGCCAAACAAAGTACAGAGGATGGTAGTTAAAGGTAAGGCTGGTAATCGGTAAGGGTAAGGAATGGGGCAAAGCAGAGCACAGCAGGACCTATGGCAGTGGGTACAGATTATGCCACGTTAGCCTAAACTTTTCTTGATGTCATGAGTTCTTATGCACCTTCATCTGTGCTCTGTCAATCATCTGTAACTGTGGGTATAGTTTAGTCCTTGCCATTGATTATAGATCACTGCTTTTGAGTAAAAATTGCAGTGTCTTGCTGTGGAATATAATCACTTATCCTCTGGAATATTTGCTCATTTTCATAAAACCTACCCCAGCTCCACTATCGTCAGTATGATCTGCAATGCCAGGTGTCCTCTCAGTATCACGGTGGCTTTGGCTCTATCCCCATGACTCTGGCACTGTGTGTGCTGTCATTTCTGCTTCTACTTATTGACAACACTGTTATTCTTTTACCTCATTGCTCAATTTCTTCCTTCCTTCCTTCTTTCTTTCTTTCGATCATTATTTGCTTCCTGTTTTAATAGAGAAGACATTATTTAGGCTTATGGTTTAGAGGGATCCATTTCATCATGTTAGGAAAGGCATGGTAATTTAGACTCTATGACTGTGAGAACTCGCATGGCCTGTCACTCTAGTAGTGTGTCTACCAGGCAGCCAGGCCAATATCCTAAAGCTTTACAACTCCCCAAACAGCACTACTACTGTAGTCCAGTGTTCAAAGTGTGAGCCGGTGAGCCCAACCAATGCCAGTTCCCTCACTCATAGGCTCATGGCCATCTAATAGAAAATTCCTTCTGTCCAACTTACAGAATCTCCATCTCCTGAATTGTTCCAACATTGTGTAGAAGTTCAGTGCCTTTTCTGAGACATTAAAAAAAAAATACCTTAACTGTGAAGCCTGTGAGATCAAAAAGAAAGGTAAGTTTTTCCAAAATGCTACCTCAGAGAATAACCAATCCCAATCCAAAGAAAGACAAACAGAGGCTGGCATAAATAATGACCAAAGCAACTCCAAAAGCCAGCGAGGTAAATGTTAAATCTCTTGTCCAAGCCCAGTATCTTGGGTACTGAGGACATCGACTGATCTCTAATCGGCTTGGGAACCTTAACACTGCAGCCCTACCATTTGAAGTATGTGCGGCCTCACTCATGGCCCCGTTCCACTCTGTGCCCACAGCTTGCTGTGGTAGTCATTCAGTGTTTCTGATTTTACCAGCATCCTGGAATCTCCAAGGAAACATGGGTTTCATCATCGTAGCTTCAGACATCAGCTTCTCAGGGCTTTTCATACTACACATTGCCTGGCCTCATTGACATTTTTTTTTTCCTGAAATGCTGGCACAAGCTTCCATTGCCCTGGCAATCTTGTGTTGTACAACCCTGCCAAATCAGCATCATGCGGACACCACCTATTTGAGCTGCCAGCTCAGGATATAGCTTGTCTTTGTGGATCATGACTGTCATAGTCTGGTCTGTAAGAGACTTAGCAGATGATTCACAGTCTGGAAAAGATCCCCCGCAGTATTGTCTGTATGGGGTATGATTACTTCTCCATCTCCTAAGGCATTCTCTTCCTATGCAGCTTCTTTTTCAGTGCAAGTTTTCATGGCTAATATGCTCAGTGACACTGCTTTTCCTTTTTACAGTGAGTATCTCCCTCTCACTGCTGGGACTCCAGGAATTTGTGCAGGTCTTGTGCTGGTCGCCATAGTCTTTGTGAGTTCATATGTGCCTCAGTCCTGTTGTGTCCGGAAGATAATTTCCTTAGAGTCATTCACCACCTCTGCCTCATTTATCACGCAGATCCCCAAGCCTTGAGAGGAGGGGTTGTGACTTCATATAAGCTTTGCATTTGTTGATATTCTTGGTGTCTTTAATCCCCTCTGGCTCTTACAGTCTTTCTGCCTCCTCTTCCTTGGGGTTCCCTGAGCTCTGAGTGGAAGGATTTAATGGAAACGTCCTATTTAGTGTATGTGATTCTCTCTCTCTCTCTCTCTCTCTCTCTCTCTCTCTCTCTCTCTCTCTCTCTCTCTCTCTCTCCTCCTCCTCCTCCTCCTCCTCCTCCTCCTCCTCCTTCTTCATCCCTCTCACCTTTCTTCCCCCCATGTTTGGGTGTGTAAGTAATGTCTGGCTGTCGGTCTATGTATTAGTTCTTATCTGCTGCACAAAGAAGCTTCTCTGATGATGGCTGAACCAGGCACTAATCTATGAATATTACAGAGCATCACTGAAGTAATTTTATCACTAAGGCTTTGTTTTTATTTAAGACCAGTAGTGTTTGGTATTACTCCAGATCCCTAGGTTATCTAGTCTCTGGTTCTTAGTCACCTAATCAGTGTCAGGTATGGGTTCCATCAAATAGACTGAGCCGTAAGTCAAATCAGTTATTGGTTAGTTGGTTACAACCACAAACTTGTGTCATCATTGCCTTAGCATATCTTGAGGCAGAACACAGTTGTACTCCAAAGGTTTGTGGCTGACTTATGTTTATGTTATTCTCTTGTTAGCATTCAGAGTACCTTCTTGTGCCAAAGACTGGAGAACGTAGGGGTAAAGTCTCTGTGTAAACACCAGCTAAGTGAGAAAGTAGATGATGTAAAGTTTAAGCAGAGGTAAAAAGTCTAAGGCAGAGACAAAAGGAAATTGAGGCATGGGGGAAGCAAACACCATAATAGAGAAGAAGACTTCTGTTGAGTAATCACTGTGTGGCATGAAGAGATCAATGAGCATAAGGGTCAGTGCATGGAAACTCTTGGGTAGGGCTGGAAAGAGGAAAGAGAAAACGAAACAGCACATTGACATGGGATACAGCTCGGTGGTACAGAACCATATGCTTCTGGGATTAGTTCCTCACACTGCAAGGGAAAAAAATCAAGAACAACAACAACAACAACAACAAAAATGGCACCCACCAAAGAAGAATTTAAACCACAAAATAAGTTAGTATTAGGTCATAACTCATTTGACAAGTTGGATCTGAAGCAATATACAAATGAAGGCACTAATAAGGGAATTGAGGCTTTACAAATGTTTAATAAGGAATTTCTCTTCTTTGGTCACTTCCCTGTACAGAGTGACTCCCTCACACAAAAAGGAGAAACAAACAAGAACTTAATAGTGAGAAACGTGGCAAATGCTCTAACTAGGTGTGGTGTATAGTTTTAGGTCAACTTGACACAAGCAGAGGGAGGGAACCTCAATAAAGAAAATATCTCCATAAGATCAGGCTATAGGCAAGCCTATAGGTGATTTTTCTTAATTAATGAAAGACATGGGAGGGCCCAACCTATTGTGAGAGGTGCCACCCCTGGGCTAGCAGTCTTGGGCTCTCTTCATGGGCCAAATCTCAGCTTCTTTTCATGATCCAATTTTTCCTTCAAACCTATTACCACATGGCGACTTTACACTACTAAGTTTGGCTGTCAAAACGAAGTATAACTTTGGCCACCTATGGAAAACATCTTCTGTGTGATGACTCTCAGGAAACAATTCCTAGAAGAGTTTACTTCAATGATGCTGGTCTCTTCTTTTTTTAATTTTTAAGTAATTTATTCAGATTGCATCTCAATTGTTCTTCCCTCACTTGTATCTTCCCGTTCCCTCCCTCTTCCATCCTATTCCCCTCCCCTAGGTCTATGACAGAAGGGGACCTCATCCCCCACAATAAGATCACAGCCTATCAGGTCTCTTCCTGGTAGCTTGCTTTCTCTTCCTCTGAGTGTCATCAGGTCTCCCCACCAAGGGGAAGTGGTCAAATAGGAGATACCAGAGTTCATGTCTGAGTCAGTCCCTGCTCTCCACATAATTGTGAAGAAAGTGCTGTCCATTGGCAAGATCTGGATAGGGGTTCTAGGTTTACTGCATGCATTGCCCTTGGTTGGTACAGTAGTTCGAGCTGACCCACTGGTCTCTTCTTAATCACCACTAATTTCTCAGCTCAAGTTCACAAGTATAGACTATCTTGGTAAAGAAAAGTTTTCACATTAGTGATTCTGGAGTCTTGTTAGTCACTGTTAATTCTTCAGCCCCAGCTATGCAGAGCCACAGATTCTTAACACAAAATATTCAAGGGCCCTGATAGAGTCTTCAGGTGATTTTCAACCTTCCTGCTGGTTGCCCTTCACCATGTGTATTTCTCACAATACTTTTATCATTCAAGCTTGATTAGAAGAGCTCAGTAAGCTTTGAACACTCAATGGCCTCTAACCCAATTTTCCAAATTCCTTCCACAGTCCTCCCCAAAGCAAAATGGTCAGGTGTGTTACATCAATACCCTATGATCCTAGTTCAATTTCTGCCCTACATGAGGTTACTACTGCTGCAATGTAACACCACAATCCAAAGGAACTCGGGGAGGAAAGGGTTTATTTGGCTTAGACTTCCACAGCACTGTTCATCATTGAGGAAGTCAGGAAGAAAGTCCAAACAGGTCAGGAACCTGAAGGGTGGAGCTGATTCAGAGGCCATGGAGGGATGCTCCTTACTGGCTTGCTCACCATGGCGTGCCATGATCAGCCTGCTTTCTTATAGAACTCAGGACCACCAGCCCAGGGATAGCAGCAGCCATCAGCTGTAGGGCATTTTCTCAATTGAGATTACCTCTCCTTTCAGGTGACTCTAAGTTGTGTCAAGTTGATGGAAAACGTGTCAGCACAGCTGGATAGGGCTGTTGATTGCTTCCCTCCTTTGGAAGCTTGCATGACTCAGCCTGCACTCTGAATCTTATTCTTACCCCACAGATAAATGCAGCTACCACTATCATCAAAATAACTCTCTCTTTGCAGCAAGTGGAAACTATCACATATAATCACAACTGAACAGAATGCAAAGATCAATACATTGTGCGAACCCAGCGCTAAGAGACACATTGACATTTTAGCTCCTGAATCCATGGCTCAGGGAACATGGAAAAGGGACAAAAAGATTTAAGAGCCAGAATACCAAAATGTCTACTGGGAAATAGTTTTTTTTTTAAATGTAGAAATAGTTACATAAACAAGACTGGAACAAAAACAATATCAACTGACAAGTTAGCATGGAATGAGAAAATCCTAACCTTAGACATAGACCTACAGGCAAGCATTGACTACTGGGAAAATGACAACTAGACTTTCGCCAGAGTGAGCCTCTCTCTGGTTGTCCAGAGCAAAGTGGTGAGCCTCAAAATCATATACATACAAACAACATAAAAATCACTCAGCAGTATATATGCATACATATACATGTACATATGTACGTAACAAATATAACCAAAACAAAAGAGGCTATTAACTGGATAGGAGGGAAATGGAAGAGGCCAAGGGGGATATGGAGGGAGCATGATTTGGGGATGGATATAATTCTGTTTCAATTACAAACATAAAAAATAGGAGCTTTTTAAACCCAATTTTGAAGATCATTTTCTAGTCACTAAAGAGGACGTTTTAGTGAAACACAATGAAAGATTCTGATTCATTTAATGTAGCAGAAAATTTTAAGTTCCCTCAATAAATAAATAGCCAACATTCAATCCGTCCCATGCCTGTATTGAAACTTCTCCATCTTACATAACCATGCTAAGTGCTTCTATTGTTAGACTCAGAGTCTGCAAATGAATCTCCAGTTTCTTTTCAGCATTTCAGAAACTCCGCTACAAGACACTTCACTACTTGAGGGTAGAATGTAATCACCCAGAATCCTGATATTGACCAGCTTATTTAACCTGCTGCATGAAGGTGTTACATTGTTTTTAAATGAGAGTCTATACTATACAGCTCTACAACAAAATATTACAAAGAAAAGGTGCTTTAAAATTCCATTTAAAGATATCATTCATAACTATTATTTCAATATTTCATAAGAGAAATAAAGCAAGGATAAAAATTTATTGCTGAGTGAGAAGCAAGTTTACTGCTGTCATCTGCAAGCTCTTGTTTTAGATGTTTACATTAATCAAAACAACTTTAAAAAACTTTTTAAAGGATGAGATAATTATATAAATAAAAACTTTAAAAACAAAATTCTGCTAATAAAATTTTTTGTTTCCTATAATGTACTTCTGTAAAGTATTTTATCGACAAAGAGGGAGATTTGTTGTAATTTTTATCATCCATAACTCGAAGAATTCTATATATCATGTAGAGAGAATGCATCAGAGATAAGAGAATGCAGAAATTAAATAATGGCCTTGTACAAATAATGGTTGAAGAAACTTGGGATGCATTAGTAATTAACAAATACAGGCAGCTCTTCCTGATTTTCAATATGGAAAGATTCTAAACAAAGAAACTATAAAATTTGATAACACTCCAAAGAAATTTTTAACTAAATCTTTAAATATAACCATTTCAAAGTTAGGAAAATAATCAATAGTGCACAGAAATCAGGGAAGAATATAAGAAGTGCAAATTAACACACACACACACTAAATCTATTTCTTCAAGTTTTTTCCTTTTATTTTAGCATTTAATTTGAAGTATCAGCTAGTATTTCATACCCCAGGAAAGAAAATCCAAGACTCAGATTCTGTCATGATAAGCACATTATAAACTGAAATTGCCAAAAGTCAAAAAATGTATCAATCTTCCTAGCAGACATCCTAGCTTACCAGAAATCATGGCATAGTTGCATGGTACCCTGCAGAACTTCTGGTCTCACTTTTGTGACAATGTAACTGCCTGGGAGACACAATACTAACCTACAACCTGAGTGCATCATCCTATACTTTATAGGCTTAGCCCAGGAGCAGATGACATCTTAAATTTTGAAGTATTATTTCTCATGAATGCTTATTGATGTTTTACTATTGGGATGCTGAAGACTTATGATCAAAATATTATATCTGGAGATTTCAATAATAACCATGTAGAGGTGGGAAATATTTAGCAGTTTCATGAGAATTTGAAATTGTGACACTTCCAGAGTTGTCTTAAATATCTTGGCAGGACCTCCTGGCTTCTAGTTTTACTTATTGATCAATGGCTGAACAAATATTCAAGGAAGTATAATCCTGGCAGAAGTTTGTCTTTTCAAGCAAATGAGTTTCCAAAGAAAGAATTTATCTATGACCCATTTATAGACTACACTTATGGTAATAGAAAATACATGTCAAGTTTCTCATTGAAGCAATTATATAACAAACCTAGATGTGCTGCAAATATAACATGCATCTTTTTAAATATAACCATTTGATTTGTTAAAGTTATAATATAATTACATCATTTCTCCTTCACTTTCCTCCTTCCAAACTTCCTCATATGATCTCTTCCCCTTGTCCTCTTTCAAATTTATGACCTATTTTCCTGTAAGTATTATTATATTGGTGTGGTGCAGTGATGTGTCTGTGTGTGGGGGGGTATTCCTTAATATATAAGTCCATATAAGGCTACTTGTATGTGCATGCTTTGAGGGATGACCATATGACATTGCATAATCAATTTCCCCCAGAGGGAGATTACCTCTCCACTCTCAGATTTCTGTAGATACCTATAACTCTTTTTAATACATCTATAAAGTTCATAAACGAGATAATGCAAAAGTGGCAGAGTTAAGTCCATGGGTCCATCTTTCTACAAATAGAAAACTCAAGCAAAACCTTAAGAATCAACATTTTCAGATTCTAGTAAGCATCTAAGCATTAAATTTCTTTCAACAAAAAATAAATCATATTTTTGTAAGGGCAACTTACCTACACTCATCAGAACAGATTAGTGGCAGTGTCATTTGTCCTTGGCCCTCCACCTCTCTTGTGCTGTGCTGTCATGAACTGTGTGGCCACTGCTCCCAAGATAAGGCCCTAGAATTAAATTCCAGAATCAATGAAGGTGACTATATTATCAAGAAGCTATCTTGGTCTGTTCTAACATGCCACACAGACAAAGACATCTCCTCTGTTCTCTCTAACTCAGAACTCAGAGAGAAAAAGTGATCAACCTTCAGGATGACCAGCAAATTACTCTTCCATGTTTCAGAAATACTCTATACCAGTGATTCTAAACCTGTGAGTCACGCGGCTCTTATGAAGGTCTAATAAACTTTTTCAGGAGTAACAAATCAGATATTCTGGTTATCTGATACTTACATTATGACTCATAATAGTAGCAAAATTACAGTTATGAAGTAGCAACAAAAGTAATTTTATGTTTGGAAGTCATCACAACATGAACTGTGTTAAAGGGTCTCTGCACTAGGAAGGTTAAGAACCTCTGCTCCATACTGACAGATTAGGAAGGTTGAGTAGCACCACATGCCTTTATTTTCCTTAGGCATAAATCCTTATTTTCACTAAAATATCATGTATTGATTACTTTGATAATTAATGTTTCAAGATATACTACCTATAATGAATTCAAGAAGAGTTCTCCACACTACATTTGGCTTTCTGTTCTTTGATTCTCTTGTGTTTAGAGTCAAACTCTCACTGAAATTTTTGTTATATGGCATAAACTAAGGATGAAGCATCACTTTTTAGCTTATGGATATCGAGCACCATTGACTGAAAATGCCACGTGTTGTAATTTAAGGATCATTAGCTAAGTTCCCAGTGCTACTTTTCTGTACTCCAAAAATGCTCTCCATTACCAATGTTGAGTCAAAATCATGTCCAGGAAACTCCCTATTGTTTTTCTTATTTTTAATATTGGCAAGCAGTATTCCTAGTCCTTATCTCTCAGAGTAAGTCACACATATGTGAACATCTTAACTTTCATATACACTAACCTTTCATATACATGATTTATCAGTTACAGAGAGATACACATAAAATCATAAGTCTGGTTTACATACATGCTTTTCTTTTTGGATTTATTATACTATATTTAAGTCTTTTTAATGTTGTGCTAGTAGATGCTTTAAAATTTATAATTAAATGGTGAATTTTATTTATAAAATCTTTTCTCATATATTTATCTTGTCTAAATGTCTAATTTTGACATATTAATCCCAGCACTTGGGAGGCAAAGGCAGGCGAATGGCTGTGAGTTTGTCAGCCTGGTCTACATAGTGAGTCCAGGACAGCCAAGGCAACACAGAGAAACCCTGTCTCAAAAAAAAATCTAAATAATCTTATTTTTGTTTACACATGAGATGAAATATGCATCTATTTATACTGCTCAACTTTTGACATTTATTTAAATTCTTCATAATTATTATAAGCTTGGCATTCTGAGTTGATGGCGTCTTTTCACCCTGATATATAATCCATTGTTTAAGAAATAATGAGCTATGTGGATATGGTGGTATACACTTTTAATCCCAGCATTCGAGGAGGCAGAGGCAGGCAGATCTGTGCGAGTTCAAGGCCAGCTTGATGTACAAAATGAGCCAAGGACAGGCGAGGCTACACAGAGCAACCTTGTCTCCAAAAGCAAAAGTAAAAACAAAACAAAAAGAATTAATGAGCTAGGAAATTTTTACTTTTATAAATAGCTAGTAGGGATGTATGTTTTAGTCTCTGTTGGAAAACGTTATCAATTCTCAACATTTTATTTATTTATATTTATTTTTGATATATGCACCATGTAGTGAGTTTAGTCTCCTTTGTTTCCTGTTCCTTGTGTGCATATCCAAACTGGTAAAGAAACAATGGCTTTCCAATCTTTGCAGACTAACTTTATCTGGAAAAGCTTTGGCCCATCACCCAACCCAGACTCTGTGCCAGTAAGAGAGCATGGTGCAAAGGTTGGCTTGTTGCCAGGTTCCTTAGCAGATTGGTGTTTTGCCTGAATAAGTAGGCAGGTGAGTCTGAAACTTGTTTCTACGGGACGGAGTCTTACACTCAGAACCAGTGGAGTGCACCTGTTGACCGCAGCTTCAGGAATGGGCCTGGACATGTATGGTGTTGACTGTCCTGGATTCCACAGCCTTAGGGACAGTACGAAGCCAAATCTACAGAGTCTTAGAGGAAAATTAATTTAAGAACATTAATACCACCTAGGGAGGAGCCATTGGTATTCAATGGCTGCAAGGGGAAGGAGGGGCAGGTTTCCTCGGGCGTGGAGACCCTGAGAGATTACACACACTTCAGTAGACAGTCTATAGCCACACCCACACAGGCAGCACCATGTGGACTCAGTGACCTAAAAATTTCAAATGAACACATGAGATTGGCAGAGAAAAGTAATTAGGGATATGAAGAATTAGGGGGTGGACTTATAAACTACATTATACACAATTATAAAATTATTAGACAATAAAAATTGAAAAACATAAATATTTTATTTCCTGAAGAACTTCATGATTCTTTATTGTGTTCAAATCATTTGAAGGTGTTTGTGTATAAGAAGGTGGCCATAAAGGGAAATTTACAACAGCAGAAACAGTGAAATAACTTACATTCAGAGTTAAATAAAATTCTTAAAATAAAAGAATAAGCAGGCTATTAAGATGAGACTTGAAAGCCTATTACCATATAGTGGGGGAGGAGGTCCCCCTCAGTAATAGACCTAGGGTAGGGGAATAGGGTGAAAGCAGGAGGGAGGGAGGAATGGGAGGATACAAGTGATGGGACGGCAATTGAGTTGTAATCTGAATAAATTAATAAAATTTTAAAAAATTCTTAAGATAGAAGAGGTACATATGCATACTATTTTGTTTTAAATGGCAATCCGGTGAAGATGCATTATAAAGTTTAATCTTGTTTTACCCTTTAGACATCTATATTTTGGAAAAGGAGATAATAATAAATACAATTTGGAGTCAGATTTGGAAAATAAGGAAGGTCACTGAAGGAGTAACATAAATTTTTGAGTGCTGGGAGGTGGGGCAAAGGTAAGCATGTTAGACAAGCATTCTACATGAGCTGTGCCTCTAGCCCATGGTAACATAAATTATGCAGAAAATACAAATGTCATGAAAATAAGTAATCTTATAATTAAGGAATCATTTTATGGTTGATCCGAAACTATTGGGTAACTTCAGCAAAACTAGGTACAAGTTGGCAGATATTTGTTTAAACACGTTTGCTTTATGCATTGTGTGAAAATAGAATTTATGATTCTTATCAATATGGCTATATAGTTGAAGGCAGAGAATTTTACAAAACCATTTCAGACAGAATATTTAACAACATGGCTGAATAAATAGAGGACAGCCAAGACAAGAGAAGCTAGGACTGGGATTTCAAACTTGAAATTTAACAAAATAAATTAGTTCAGTGTTGAGCATTGGGAAGTCACATATTGATGGTGTTTTTTTTCTGGGATTAGTTCATATAAGAGGTCATCATGGTTATGAGAGAAATCTTAAGTGAATAAGGTTACTGTGGGCTTTCATGTAAATATTTGATGTAGAGTATCACAAAGCTGCTGGCTGGGCATGTGCAACCTCATTTAGTTGCTAAAATGTTCTTTCATATTTAAACTTAACTATAATAAAATTATAGCAATTATTTAATCATAGCAAAACCAATTTCTTCAATGTGTCTGATAGAGCTGATATTCATATATAGGAAGAAGATATTTGTTTCTCACCAAATATAGAAAATAAACATTTTAATAGTTAATCTCTGAGTTTAACAACTAGTTTCTGTGATAGTAACATATCTGTTTTAGTTTAAACATAATCCATTATTCATATAATATAATAGAAAACATAGACTTTAAATTTTATTACCAAAAATGAGAAGAAAAGGCTAAAATAATGTACTTACTTTTTACTTGATTAAATAAAGTAATAAATTTTTAATAAAAATAGAAAAGGGTTAATAAAGTTTGCACACATGATAAAACAAAAGAAAATATCCTAGTCATCCTTAGAACTAGTTTTGGGACCAGATTGGTTTTTTAAAAATCCATGATCTGGGCCCAAGTGTTGGCTTAGTTATTAGCATTTGTTGCTTTTATGGTATTTTTGTTAATGGTGTAGTTAGTTTTTGTTTGCTTTTTAATGCTTATATCATTAAACATTTAGGAAATTAAATTGCTATGCATACATAATCAGAGATTTCTGAATTAAGGATGAGATTTGAACTAATAGATTAACATTTTAAAGGTACAGAACTATCTAGCCAAAGAATCTGGAATATGAAATCATTATGCATATAAATGATAAACTATGTCAAATTTTATAGGTTACCAAACCACTTTTATTATCCAGGTTTATTTTTTAGTTTGGTCCATACAGTCAGCAGCTGTAAGGCTGAATTATAATATAAAGATAATAAGAACACTGGACCGGGATGTGTGTGTCTGCCTGACACAGCGTAGTGGTTAGGTACAGAAACGTGGTTTTCATTTTCATGGGGTGTAAAAGGAGAGCACGTGCTTATTGAAAGGCAGAGCAGGAAAGCAGGGCTATTCTCACCAACATGCTCGGTGAGAGGCTGTAGTTTGTTAGTGCAGTGGTGTGAGAAATAGGAAACCTGACAGGTCTGACCCCAGAGGTCATCTTTACATATGAAAAAACCGCATGCAAAAGGCATGTCTGAAATTGAAAGCACATGCTGCCTGCTGTGGGAAGATTTGTTTCTCTACTTGCTTGCCCGAAAAAAAGTTGTTGTATCATTCATTCATTCATTCATTCACTTTACATCCTGGTCATAGCTTCATCTCTCCTCTCCTCCCAGTCTCATCATCCCTTCCTCTCTCCCCTCCCCATCCCCTATTCCATAGAAAAGGGGAACCCCCTTCCCTTTTACACCAGCCCATCAAGTCATATTAGGCAGGCCTATCGGGGGGTGGGGGGGATGATCAAAAATCAGGCAACAGAGTCCATGTCAGATCCAGCCCCTGCTCCCCTTGAACCCACATGAAGCTTGAGCTGTCCATTGGCGACATCTGGGTAGGGGGCCTAGGTCCAGTTCATGCGAGGTCCTTGGTTGGTGGTTCAGTCTCAGCAGCCCCTCTGGGCCGTGTGTAGATGGCACTATTGGTCTTTTTGTGGAGCTCCTGCCACCTACAGTTTCCTTTCCCCTTCCTTCCACTTCTTCAGAAGACTCATTGCCCAATGTTTTGCTGCGAGTCTCAGCATCTGTTTAAAACCTCTGCTGGGTGGAGTCTCTCAGAGGACAACTCGGCTAGGCTCCTGTCTGCAAGCATAGCAGAGCACATTTGATAGTGTCAGGGGTTGGCCCTCTTCCGTGGGTTGGGTGTATGGATGGGCCAGACACCGGCTGGACGCTCCCTCAATCTCTGTTCTATCTGCTCTATCTTTATCCCTGCATATCTTGTAGACAGGGTAAATTCTGGGTGAAGTTTTTGTGGGAGAGTTGGTGCTCCCCTCCCTCTACTAGAAGACTCCTTAGTTCAAAGGTGTCCTCTTCAGTCTCAATGGTCCCTCCTACTATTTTGAATACAAATATTATGAGGCAAAAAAAAATACTATGTAGAGCTGGAGTGATAGCTCAGCATTTAAGAGCACTGTCTGCTCTTCCAGAGGTCCTGAGTTCAATTCCCATCAACCACATGGTGGCTTACAATCGTCTGTGCTGGGATCTGATACTTTCTTCTGGCATGCAAGTGTACTTGCAGATAGAGGAGTCATCTACATTAAATAAATAAATGTTTGAAAAATATTATGTAGAATGCTAAATATATGGAGTAATACATCAAATGTAAAAGAACAAACATGGAGAGGATACTTCCTTGTAATAGTTAATAATGGAGAGACATGAACTTCTTTTTCCATACAATCTTCTTGGTAATCAAAACACAAGGAGGTATCTCATGTATTTCCCTACCCTCATGGGTTGAAATAGTCTGTTGACTCATTAAAACTGAAAATACCTCCTAACTTCAATCACTCAAAAAAAAAAACTCAAAAACAAACAAAGAAACAAAAACCCGAGAGACCAGTTTGTTATTAGGAGTACTTTGTGTCCATAGTAGCTCCAGTAGAGGCAGAAACCATTAGCTGCTATTGATGACATGTGAATTTTAGGAATCAATATACCATCTCTGCTTTTGCATATGTTTAAATATCCCGAAATAAAATACCCAGTAGATGCTACTGCCTATTCGAAGAAGTTGGTGATGAGTAGAGGTGTGAATTTACACAGGATGATGAGCAGCTATTGACCCTGGCACTCAGCACACAGGCCATGGCCATGATGATCAATATATTGCGGCAACTACGACAAAAGAACACAACACAGTATGTCTGCCTTTTGTTTGGTGCTATCTCCAGAATCAGTTTATTCTGTTTTGACATTTTTGTCTATAGAAACAAGCTAACAAACAATAACATCACGTGCAGAATAAAAGGAAAAGCTCACGTTTGAAATCGCTTTTCTCAAAATTGTTAACAAGCACAAATATCCAACAGAATATATAGACCTCAATGCTTCTCTAGTTATAAAATTTTTGTATGTTATTGTGACAATAGATCATAGCTAAACTAAGTTTGGATTCATAAGTCACTGACCTTGAGAGATATTGGCTAATGTCTCCTTCTTTGAGAAGTGAGTTGTTCTTCTGGGTTAGTGGTTATGCTATTTACTATGAAGAATTTAATATGCTATTTAATATTTAATATGAATATGACTACACAAATCATAGCCCAGCTCAGGCCAGGTCATAGAAGACAACCAACAGTAAATGGCATTGCTGCTTCACACTTGCTCATCTTATTTAGTTTTTAAAGTTGAAATTTTCAAACAAGAAAGAATTCCAATATTGATATAAAAAAAATACAGAAAACATTCTTTTCAGTCTGTAAGCCATTGGCCACTGGTCTTGGAGCAGTCAGTGTTGCTGGGCTACTCAAGATTTTGGAGCATTTTCAGTGGACAGAGATGAAAAGTATGTGTTTTAAAATAAACTTCATATTAGAAAAGACAGAAATATTATGAAGATAATACAGAGAGTTATCACAGCTTCACCCTTGATATTTTCAATTATGAATGCTATGTTGGTGTATACACCTGCTACGGCTAATGAATCTATGTGAATGAATTGTTATGTTCTTATCTTTAGTTAATATTATTAACTGAAGTACAGACTTTTCTCAAAGTTCCTGCTTTACCCATGTGATTTTTCAGTTCCGCAATCCTATCTATGACTCTTTAGGTTTCTCTTAAGTGTCAGAGTTTCTTAAACTTTGTGTTTAGATGATCTTGACAGCCATTTCATGTACCGCCCCTCAGACGAAACTTTACGTGGCACGTTTTCTCATGACAAGAGGGGAGAGATGCATAATGTTGAGGAGAAAACAACAAAAATTAGTCAAGCTTTCACATGATAGCAGGGGTCCATACTACCAATGTGGTTAGCCAGTTTCAATGCTGACCTTGGCAAGTGGGCTGAGACAGATTTGTCAGATTTCTTCAATATAAAGTCAATAACACATAGCATATAAAACATGAAGAAAATTTGATTGACAACTTCTTCAAAATAAAACCTTTCACTGTGAAATGCTGAAAACTACTGAAAGACAATTAAAAAAAAAACAGAAGGGTATGAGGATGGTATTTACAAACCATGACCTGACAAAAGAAAATTAAATAGACTACAAATTTGAAAAGGAAAAGAATAAATAACAAAAATGAGTGACGAGTAAAAGCCATGAAGAGACAGTTCAATGAGAGGGATATCTAGTATATGCATAAAAACTTCCTGAAGATGCTTAGCCACAGAGCAGTGCAAATTTCAAATACAATGGCAATGAGCGCTCACCACTAAATAAATAAATAAAAAGAAGTGATGCTAGCAAATTCTTATGAAAATAGGAAGTAGGACCACTTGTGCATTTTTGGTGGGAATGTAATATGTTTGAGTAACTATATTCAATTACTTTTGGAGGTTCTTTAAACTGTTAAGCAAGCAGCTACCACAGACACCACCAACGGTGCACCTGAGAGGTGATCACGGAAGATTTAAAGCGCCTTCTCATTCTAAAAATGGTGCCTAGATGTTTAATAGGTATGTGACTTAGTGGGCTGAATTTAAATCAGACACACAAAGTTCCTTAATCGTGGGGACTATGAAGATGGGTTATAAATAATTATGTTATTATTAATTATGGTGTTATTAATTATTGCCTGATTCCTCCCTTGTCTACTATGGATAGACCTGCAGGAAAAGATCCTGAGTTGTGCCTTAAATATCTAGACTTAGTGATGGATGGGGCTCTCTAGAGACTCTCTCCACAAATTCAACACAATGCTTTTCAGAGACTGAACACAAGTGACTCAAAATGGGAGGCAGGCAAATTTCCTTTCAGACGACAGCATCTGGATGCAATGGGAGCACTCCTGGGGCAGGTTTCTCTCATGACTTTTCTGGGCTGTATGCCCTGGGAGTGAGACAGTAGCTGGAGCAGGGCATTGCTCAAGACTGCCTCAGCATGGACCGAGGGACAAGAAATCAGAGTTCTCTGTTCTTCCTGGTACTCACAGGTGTCTCTGTGTCTGATGTTGTGCTGAAGGCAAGGTGATGGAAATCACATGGGTGATGGCTTTCATTGTTATGAATCTATCTGAGATCAGCCTCCCTCCTGCTCTCAGGAATCAGTCCCTCTGAGACCTTAGTTTTTGAAATCTCTGTTCTTTGTTCCCCTCTGTGTTATAGCATCACTCTACATTGCAGCACTCTTGATCCAGGTTTTATTTTTGCACTCACTGTCTACTGAATCAGTGAAGTAAGTATCTGTGTATTGTCAGAGACAGGTGTGTGTAGGGAGTATTCATGCAGGAGCATTGAAGTTGGTGTACAAAGGATATTCTCTACACACATATTTACTGTAGCACTATTCCCAATAGCTAAGATGTGGAAACAGATTAGATGTTCACCACGAGATACAAAGAAAAAATACATTTATAATGTCAATATAAGCAGAAACAATATACTATTATTTAACCAGAGAGAATGAAATCTTACTATTTTCTACAAAATAAATAGAATTAAAGGAATCATACTATTCAAAGTAGTGAAAAGAGAAGCAGGTATTACATACTCTCATATGCTAATCTTCTATTTGTGAATAATTTGAGAAAAACAATGAATTTTACATTCTCCAAAATTATAAAACTAAGTGTTTTTTTTTCTCTTTACTAAGGCCAGTTGGAAATTGAATATAATTTTTCTTCTAATTAACCCCTAAGCTGTTCAGTCTGTTCACTGAACTACCTTCTAAATTCCAAAAGATTTAGAGTTCTGTTCAGAGCACAGAATACAGAGTGAGTGTACCCTGATAAAAGTTGAAGGAAATAATTGCGATTTATTGGATAGCTACTTTATATTTCAATGAATTCATTCTTATGCAGGTGTTCAAGAATCATTGTTTTCTATTAACTTATATTCTAATCTGAATGCATAGATAATAGTGACTAATAATATTCTTCAAATTTTTATGTTATAATAACTTCAGCATCACTTATTATTATATGGTCTTACACAGATTCTCTGTGATATGTGTATTTTAGCCAATATTCCTGGAGATGCATAGGTTCCCTCCTGATAAATATGATTAAAATGTTTTATCTAGGCATTATCTAAATTGATTGTGAATCCAAGGATATGGATAGGGTTGGGAAAGATTAAGAAGCTATTTTTATGAAAAGTTTGAGAATCATAAAACTTTATATATGTATGTGTATAGTACTTGACGAACAGTTTATATATTTATTGAAGTAAGTATTCATAGGATATTTTAGCATTGAGTTTAGAGTCAGACCTCTCTACGTTCAAATGTCAGCTCTATCGCTACCTCTGTGTGTATATGAATACTCTTTACTAAAATGTATATATATATATATGACCATATATGTGTATTATAACGTCACTACTAAAATAATAAAAGTCAGTTTACTCAGAGACCATGTCCCTGTATTTATAAGTATTTGAAGTGAATAATAAATATATAAATCTACCAACTAAATGCAAATCTACATTTTCTAAATAAAGCTTCATGGCCTTGAGCACTGTGCAAGGCATCATGATACACATGCCTGATTAATGTCAGTAATATAATCTGCCGCAGCATGAAACCAGCCATTGCCTCAGGACGCCTGTCCATGCATCTCTTACTGCAATAGCTCACTTTTAAATTCTCAAGGGTGAATTCACATGAATCTCTTCCGATGATTCCTATGTCAGATACGACCAGTGCTTCCTTAAAAATACCTATAGAAGTCCACTGACCTACAAAGTTTCTGGGTGAATATGATAATCTTCATGGCTTCAAATAAAATATATACACAGAGTTCCAGTAACACTCAGGATTCTGTTTTCTATAAAAATCTTTAGCCTGCCCAATTGTTCTTGATCTTGCCTATGTTTCTTAACGTCTGAATACTGTATTCAACTTATTGCCTTTGGTTCTTCTCCTTATCACCAGAATAAAGTCCAATTTCTAGTTCTCGAGATTCCATTTGTCATTTAACTGTAATAGGAATAAGAATATAAATATAACAAATGCATGTCCTTAGTAACTGATTAATGGGTGAATCCATTCACTTGCTGAATGGTTCTATTGCTATCAGGGACAATAGCACTGATGTAAGAGCCCAACCAGCTTGGTTATGACACCAGCTCTATCACTGCCATGGACAGTGGTCCTTCATCTCTCTAATCTTTGTCTCATACCAACAATACCCCAGTTCACTTCAGCCAATATAAGGTTTTCACATTATAACTTTTGGAAATCAAGATGCAGCTAACAAGGATGCTTGTTGAGTCTTGACACCCACCTGTCAGTGGTGTTGACGTTTTGACATATCTGATATTGCTCAAACACGTGGAAACAATCATACGTGGAATAAAAGTGTTCACTGAAGGGCAACTTCGCATGAGTCATTTACACTATACCACCACAGCAGCGAAATGATTTAACTTGTATTTGAATTCTTAATTCTTCTTTTAAACATCTGTAGAATAATAGCCCAGTAATTCCACACTGACATGAGACTTGCCTGTGCATGTGAAGTAGTGTAACTCATGTATACTGAGCAAGGTAGCTATAGCAAACCCAAATGGGAAGGAATCTTAGGGAACCCAATGGGGGTTTGTGGCTGAATTAAACATTGTGAAGCACCATCACTGTCGTTAGTATCAATTTGTTCAACTGCCTGCTGACTTTTCCTAAAGGTTCAAATTTCAGGAAAGCATGGCTTCAATTCATGAATACATTGTGTCAGTGTACCAAAGTGCAAAAACCCCTTACAATTTAGGTGAATCTTTGAGATTTGTACATTAAGATGTAATACATAATTTACATATAGCCTAGGCCAAAACTAGAGACAGAGAAATAGTCATTGTCTCCACTTGGCCTATAACAGTATCACAACTGGTTAAAAAGATTAAACAATGCTTTGAATATCAGTAGTAATCATAAAGATGCTAAGTTAGTATAAGTCCTGAGACTGAATTATGAGTGGAAGTGAATACTTATGAATGCTAGGAGATAAACACATTCAGAAGATTTTTTTTACATTGTCAGTTGAGAAGGGTTTGATCTAAAAAAATTACAGGTTAAAAAACATGAAAGCAAGAATGTTGTGCGCTGTGCTTATAAATTATTTCCTTTTCATCCCTAATAGCTGGTACAAATTGATGAAGCATTATATAATTAACAGATCTTAACATCACTGAAATATAGTGCTACCTATCTCAAAAGCCATTCCTAAAAATAATATATGATTTAAAAAAAAACCTAAGCCAAGGGAAGCACCCACTGAACATCACTTAGGTGTGAGCTAGTACATGAGAAAACGAGAATTGTCTTTTCTGTCTGATAACATGGAGACTGATCATAGAAACAGTCATATGGGGAAGGTCATTTTTCTTAACCTAACTGACATTTTTGTGCATCTGATATTTTAGAGGGTGCTATGTCTACAACCGTGAAGCAGGGGGCAGAAGGTGAAAGTGAAGTAGAGTACAGCTCCAACAATCAGTGAGGCAAATCCCCCAGGGAGTCCTCAAGTGTGGATGCCCCTGCAGAATTACTCCCAATTGAAGCCAATGGGCCAGGCCTTTGTACTCCTACATCAAACAGTTACTGGATGTGTGATTCCCTGGGGGAAGAGGCAAGGCAGTTTCCTGCAGCTTAAAGCAATTCTTGGACAGGGACACAGTTGCAAGTTGCCAACAATAAACATTCTTGAAGCTGGGAAAAAATATCTTGGCCTTAAAAAGTATCAGCAACACAGCACACCAAATCTATTGTGCACATAAGCAGAGAGGAATTTAACGAGATGCAATGTGCTTTACAGTGGTAAATTGTCCTGTTCAGTTTCAGCTAACAGAGAAACTGGCTATGAATGTGTTGCCTCCTCCATTTCACACCCAAGTGTTTGCTTCAAAGTGTCCTCAAAAACTCACTGTCTTGGTGCAGGCTTCCCTCCTAAATCTGTAGCAAGGAAAAGCAAAGCAGCAAGCAGCTAAGGGTTTAAAACCTTATGTGCATGAGAATAACTAAAGGATAAATCATTTGCAAGAGGAGTTGCTATTAGTCCTTGCCATAGTATTAAGGATACCTTTAAAGGCAAAGGGTCTAGGGTCTGGGGAATAAAGTCATACATGGAGAGTGAGAGTACTCTGTTTTTACTTGGATTCTTTCTGGTCATTTCGGGGTGAATGCAATGTCTTTCTTGATGCTGGTGACTGTCTTACACTGCTATGTGTTCTTTGCCTTGGGAACATCACTGAATGGAACAGCTTCATCTGAAACTCTTGCTGTCTTCCTCAATAGGGTTTTCACAGCTATTTCTGCTGGCTTTGTGAATGCCCACTCTGATGGTGTTTTGTTATTTATCTCATGCCTCTCTGTATCTGATACTTACCAAGTATGTTTTCACTTTTGTTTGTCATGATATATATATATATATATATATATATATATATATATATATATATATATATATATATGTCATGTTATATATATATATATGTGTGTGTGTGTGTGTGTGTGTGTTTGTGTGCGTGTGTGTGTGCGTGTGCGTGTGCGTGTGTGTGTGTGTGTGTGTGTGTGTGTGTAAATTAAAATTTGCTAAGGATACATTATCTATTAAATTGTCTTGAGACCAAGAGGACACCTTGGTTTGGTTGGTCACTAAACACTACACTAAAAGTTATCTGTGTTAGGCATGGGGTTCAGTGGTGGAGTGCTTACCTAGCATACACACAGTCTGGGTTCAGCTACAACACTGCAGCAGCAAGGAAAAGGGAAAAGATAAAAATACTAGGGAGAGAGGGAGGGAGGGAAGGAGGGAAGGAGGGAGGTGAAGGAGAGATTGACTCTATCAGCCAAAACTTTCTGGTCATTTTTTTTTTCAGGGTGCTTAATTAATTAGGCTTTTCTGCTCCCAAATCGATTAGAGTGCCAGGGTGCTGGTCAGAGTGGGTGAAAGAGCAAGCCATGTGGTATGTGAAAAGGAGCAGAAGAGAAACCTGCCAGGTCACCGCACTTTCGACGGGTGCAGACAACTGGCAAGCGCAGGCTTACCCAGCAGCTCCCAGTTTCTCACAGTTTCCAGTTTCTATCTGTGGTCCTGCTTCTCATCTACCTTCTTTCTTGTCCGTGGTTCTAGTCTTGCCTACTCACAGCATCCATACACCCTGCATGCTTGGTGCCCCACCTGCACCCCACAGTGGCAGCAGGTGGCTTGTAGTCAACATTTGTTCAGACCTCCAGATTCAATAAGACTCGACTTGTGCGTCAAGACTTCTTTGGAGGTCAAATCATCCTTTCACAGGGTTCTCCTATGATCATCCGAAAACAACTATTTACACTGTGATTCATAACTGTAGCGGATTTACAGTTATGAAGTAGCAAGAAAGATAATTTTACAGTTGGGGGGGCACCATTACACACGGAACTGTAAGGAAAGGTCTCAGCATTAAGAGGGTTGAGGGCCATGCCTCAGAAGCTGAGGCAGGAGGTCCCACCATCTCCTGGATATACCTTGTACGTGAGGTGACTATGTTACTGGTTCTCCATCCCTGCTAAGCAACTTTATTGTTCTCATATTTGTGTGAATGTGAATTCTTGAACTATTTTTCTTTTTTAAAAAATATATTTTATTAATTTATTCATATTACATCTCAATGGTTAGCCCAGCCCTTGTATCCTCCCATTCCTCCCTCCCTCCCACTTTCCCCTTACTCTCTTCCCCTATGACGGTGACTGAGGGGGACCTCCTCCCCTGTATATACTCATAGAGAATCAAGTCTCTTCTGGGTAGCCTGCTATCCTTCCTCTGAGTGCCACCAGGCCTCCCCATCCAGGGGACGTGGTCAAATATGGGGCACCAGAGTTCGTGTGAAAGTCAGACCCCACTCTGCACTCAACTGTGGAGAATGTCCTGTCCATTGGGTAGATCTGGGGGGGGGATCGAAGTTTACTGCACGTATTTTGCGTGGCTGGTGCCATAGTTTGAGCAGGACCCCTGGCCCCAGATCCACCCATCATAATGTTCTTCTTGTAGGTTTCTAGGACCCTCTGGATCCTTCTATTTCTAAATACATTTCTCATAACACTTACAGCAGTTCTGGTTTCCTGGCTGAACTCAAGATACAGAACTGTGTGAAAGAGTCAAGAGAGTAGTGCAAAGCACCGTCCAAAGAAAGAAATGCATCTGTATGTGTGTCTTTCATGCTGTGTCCATCCTATCCATATAACCTTGAGAAGACAAGCCATTAGGCTTGTTGTCACTGAGGCAATGCCCACATCAACTCTAATTCTTCCCCTCTACTGTTCTATCTTCAATACTCTTCTGCTCCCACTCCTCTTAACCCATTCTGTTGCATTATTCACTCTTGACTCTACACCACCCTAATCTATCCCTGTGGAAAAATCCCTATAGTCTCTTTCTCACTTCCTGACCTCTGTGGATATTCCAAACGAAATACACATATGCAAAGATTCAAAGCTACCAAGTGCGGGAATATCAACTGGTGTGGCCACTATGGAAATCAGTTTGGAAGTTTCTCACAAAGCGAGAATTAGATCTGGCATGTTACCTGGGTGTATCTGCAAAGGACTGTATGTCCTACTGTAGAAACACCTACTCATGCTACACCTGTATTCATAATAGGCAGAAAATAGAAACAGCCTAGATGGCTATCAATTGATTAAGAATAATTAAAAACATAGTAAAACACACAATGGGATATTATCCATCTATGGCTAAGAATGAAGTTATGAAATTCACAGGTAAATGAATACCTGTTGGAAATAATCATTCTGACTGAACTAATCCAGACACAAATACAAATGGCTCATTTTCTTTCTCACTTGTGGATTCTATATTTGAAATTGTAGATATGCATGTTTAAATTAGAGTTCTAATGTTAGTTGGAAACATCATAAAGTCAAACAACCTTTAGTATTGAACAAGCATTTCTATACAATTTTTGAATAAACAAAATCTACTAAAATTTTACCCATTTTAAATAATGCTATGCCAAATTTTTGTTATTGCTTTTAATGTTCTATATATTCTGAAATGAGTCTTTTGGATATATATTCAAAAGCTATTATATATATATACACATATATATATTATGATAGCTTATATCTAAATAACAGTTTTTATCATATATGATAACCAAATCTAAATGTAATATGTCATATATTTATGTACACATACATATATTTATGTATACATATGTATATGTAAAAGCTAAATAATCAAACTTCAGTAAACTTTTGAAAGAGGCAAAGATTATTGCCTCATAACACTTTTAGTAAATTTAAAAAATATTGACAGATACAAAACATACATAGGTTGATACTAGTAAATTTATTATTTATATGTATGTACATATATAATATAAATATATTTATATAATATATTCACATAAGTACATATATTTACATATTCACATGTGTATATATACATATGTATGTGTACAAGCTAAATAATCAACTCCGGTAAGCTCTTGCATAATATCTGTATATAAATATATGTATGTATATATATTATGTATTATATAAACATATTTATATTACCTAACACACACACACATATAAAAGCTTTACTAGTATTATTACCTTGCACACACTTTGTATCTGTCAACACCTTTTAAATTTACTAAAAGTCTTTTATAAGGCAAGAATCTTTCCTTCCTTCAAAATCTTATTAAAGTTTGATTATTTAGCTTTTGCTTTAGGTCTATGATTTATCTCATAATTATATTTAAAATGAACATAAAGTTAAAGTTGTTTATTTTATAGGGTATACTGGAAATAGTATAATTTTTCTAAACTCCTACTTAACTGTACATAATCTGTTCAGCAATAGATAAGTGATTGTCTTTGACTCTGTCTTCACACTCATACTGTCTTTTATGTATATCAGTGCCCTGCTGGCACTAATTACTCTCAATTTAGTAAATCTTTATATTAGGAAGTGTGAATTCTCACTGTCTTAGATATTTTAGAACATCTGGCTATACAGAGAAACTTCCAGTTGATTGATTTTTCCCTTGCCTATGAGCAATACTTCTTCCTTTGTATGACACACAATTATAAAATACTCAGCATATAAAATGTGTAGACACTTCAGAAATTATATTTTCCTCATGTTATAGTGGTGGCTGTTGAATCATTTTACTGAATGGATTCCATACTGTTTATATTCTTCACTATGTAAGGCTATCTAAGTCTTGGTTTAGTTAACACATTGGGTTTTCCAGAAGACCCAATTGCTCAATCTGCATACACTTGCATCATAGTTCAGCTCATGTCTCTGTTTTAGCCTTCATTTCCTACTTTTCCAGAACCTCTAGACAAGGAACATGCTTGGATATTTCCGGGGCAAGTATAGAGACCTTTCCACCTCTGTATGCTTTTGAATTTCCAAGAATATATCAGAGCTGTTTCAAAGATGTCTAAATCTCTATTGAGTTTTCTATTGAAGCATTCAGAAAATCTCTTCCTTTTTTAAAAAAATTCTTTCATATAATACATCTCAACTACAGCCTCCTCTCTCTTCATTCTTCCTAGTTTTCCCACATTTTCCTTCCTGCCCCGCAGGTCCACTGCTCTTCTCTTTCCCTTTGGAAAAGAGGAGGCCTCCAAAGGATATCAACCAAACATGACGTAACAGTAAGACAAAGCTCAAACCCTTAGGTCAGGGCTGAGCAAGGCAACCCAGTAGGAGAAAAAGGGTCCCAAGAGTAGGTTTGCCTCAACTTCTACTTCATCAAATACCTGAAGAGTTAAAACACATATTTTTTTAAGTTTTTTCTAGACAGGGTTTCTCTATGTAACAGTCTTGGCTTTACTAGACTCGCTTTGTAGACCTTGCTGGCCTCGAACTCACATCAATCCACCTGCCTCTGCCTCCCGGGTGCAGGGATTAAAGGCATGGGCCACCACACCGGGCTATAAAACACTTATTTGTAAAATGTACTTATTTCTAACAAAGGTCCCTGGGGCAGGGACTTTTTTCACCTAAAATGTGACAACTTGGGTCAAATACAAGTAGTTCTGTAACTGAGATCTTACCCATTTTTATTTTCGGTTAGGAACCAGTGACCTGGACAACATTGAGAATGGGGCTTTTGACAAATACTAGCATTCCTCAGCTCCTGTCAGTGGGCTCCAGGCAGGGCTTGGAGTGCCAGCTGTTTCTTTTCAATGCTATCAAGGAGATGTGACACCAGATAGGTGAAAGCCTTTGGTTCATTTTCAGAGTCCTAAAGATAGCACCTTTGATAATTTTGTTACTTTTATGGCAGAATTCTGTTTGAGAGAATATTTTCCAACAATTTATACTAATTCCATTTTTAGTAAGATTCTGAAATCTTCGGGAAAGAGTCCTTAATATATTTTGTTGGAGTTATTTCTATACATTTTATATTTGCTGCAATTTAAATAGTATTTTATATGTTATTCCACCTGGTTATTGTAGTTATAAATAACTAACAATTTTTAATATTATTGTGACAAACTCAATTAGATTCTGTGATCCAAGAGTATTTCCAAGAAGCCCAGGGGTTCAGCTCAGCACAAGGGTCAGGAAGCCATTCATCATTCATAGACTGGAAGGTACCTGGTCTTCCCTAAGGACCCATCAAAACACCCTCCCTGGCTCCTGCTGAGCAAATGTCTGCATTCACAAGCATATGTAACCTATGCTTCTTCAATATTTTGAGTTATTTTACTCCTCTCACTCAATCAACGGGAAATTTTAAATTATTTTTATGGATACAGTTATTTAAGAACCATGTGTGTCTTTAGTTATATTCGTATGTATATTTAAGTATATCCTAAACATGTACACCTGATTAGCTCACCTAGAAGAGGTGCACAAGTAACAGAAAACTCTAATTTACCTATGAATGTTTCCGTTTGAGTAGATTCAGAGTGACATATGGTGAGTGTGTGTGTGTGTGTGTGTGTGTGTGTGCATGTGTGTGTGTGTGTGTGTGTATGTGTGTGTATGTGTGTGTATGTGTGTGTGTGTGTGTGTGTGTGTGTGTGAGTGTGTGTGTGTACCTGTTTTGACTGGAAAATAGAATGGAAAAAATTAAAGACAGATGATAGGAAAACTTAGATTATAATTGGAGACATTTTCATTCTAAGAGCTCAGATGTGTAGATGACAGATGCTGGAGTAGGAACCAGACTCAGCCTCCACTGTTAAACAGTATTGATTTCTCTCCTCCCGCCACTATGTGCCTCCTACTTTGGCTTCCTTGTTCTCTTTTCTTTCTCTGATCTTGGCTGTGTTGGCAGCTACTTCACTTTCATTTTTACTTTTTTTTTATTCTTCTATTTTCCTCTATTGAAAATATATTTGATACAATATATTCTGATGAGCGTTTCCTCTCCTCCGGTCTTCCATGATCCTCTCCCTCTCCTTCTGTCTGAATCCACACCGTTTCTCACTCTCATGAGAAAACAAATAGGCATCTAAGGATAATAATAAAATAAGATCAAACAAATTGTAATATGACAAAACAAATAGAAGAAAATGTCAAAGGAAAAGCATGGGAAACACACGTTTATAGTGGTTTCTAAGCAGGGATAAAGCAGGGGGTTAGAAAAAGAGTTCTACTCATAATTGTACATAGTTATTTTGGGGGAAATATTTGCTGTAGGGTATAAGCTTCTAAAATAAAATTATATATGATCTGTTAATCCATTTAGATACATTCCCTGTGAGCTTTGTCTTTCTTTTTAAAATATTTTACCTCGCAGTTTCCGAGAGCAGTTGCTCTCTGTGACTATTTTTTTTCTCCTTTATTAATTTATTCTTGTTACATCTCAATGGTTATCCCATCCCTTGTATCCTCCCATTCTTCCCTCCCTCCCATTTTCCCCTTATTCCCCTCCCCTATGACTGTTCCTGAGGGGGATTACCTCCCCTTGGATATGTTCATAGGATATCAAGTCTCTTCTTGGTAACCTGCTGTCCTTCCTCTGAGTGCCACTAGGTCTCCCCCTCCAGGGGACATGGTCAAAGGTGAGGCACCAGAGTATGTGAGAAAGTGATATCCCACTCTCCACTCTACTGTGGAGAGTGTTCTGTCCATTGGCTAGATCTGGGTAGGGGTTTAAGGTTTACCGCCTGTATTATCCTTGGCTGATGCCTTAGTTTGAGCGGGACCACATCATTCAGATTTGCATTGAGCATTGTGCTTATGTCGCTGTTTCAATTTCTTTGAAACCTTGTAGGTTAGGTATTATTGTGTTGATTAAAAATTATTCAGAGCATGAGCATACAGAGATCACCCTGAGAGGAGTCAGCAGAAATGCTACATGTAGACAGTGAGACTGTGAAAGTGGTTCGCACATCACATTATTTTAGCAGCAGGGTCATGTCTATATAAAATAAGTGTTTAGAGGCTAACTCAATTGTTTGCTGATAACACATTGTTCCTATGTGTTTTAGATTTAGAAAGTTATCAAACATAAATAAGGTGAGAATCTACAAAAGGAGAAGCTCATTACTTCCAACATAGATCTGGAAAGTGGTCTTGAAAGGGTCTCATCATCCTCAAAGCGGTGAGAAGAATCATTACATCACGATAAAAACACATACGCAATGGCAATGATTATAAAAGTTATCCTCACTCAGGGCTTTGTAATATAGTCACAAAGCTAAACCCTGTAAATTCACCTGAGTATCCCATGAATCTTTGTGGGAGAGATTAACATAGGTCCTTTTTCACAAAGGAAGAAAGCAATGTTCACAGAATATACTGAAAAAAATGATTCAGATAGAAGCAAGGAGCCAAGCTAGACCTGGAATAGAAAGTTCCATTGGGAAAACTGCATCTTATTTACTCATTGTTTGGGGATGCACTCATCACCTAGGATGCATGTTCATTTCAGAAGGAAACTTAAGGGAACCAGTTCTCTCTATATACCATGGAGTCCTTGGGATCAAATTCAGGTTACCAGAATTTTTATCAAGTTCCTTTACCTGATGAGCCTTATCACCGGCCCCTGGAATAGAATTTTCTGACATCATGTTCGTGCCTGATTTTTATAAATTATCTCTATGTCACAAAATGCCTCTGGGAAGGATCAAGACTATGTAACTGGATCTAGCCTTTGAACTCTTAACAGTATACTCTGACAGTTTGGCTACAATACATGTTTTATTATGGAAGCTGAGGACAGCAATTTTAGAAGAACACAAATATTATATTTATATGTATCATCCCTGAGTATCAACGATTTCTGAAACCATATAAGGAGCCCTACCTGCCTTTAAGAGGTAGATCCTTAACTTCACAACTATTACATAAAATAGGGTGCTTTACTTATATAAATGTGATGTTATTATCAGCAATCAAAGGGGAAAATCAAAATAAAAACCAACAGATATGCTTAGATATTCTTTGAGATAACTCAAAAGTAGATACTGAAGTCCTAACTGTCCACTCCATTAAAATATCCTATAAAATACTATACTACCACATGCCAGTTTTCTAGCATACAAATACCTGGGCAAACCAATAGTATTGTGGCCACTAGTATTGATCACAAAAAGAATTTGAACTTTTTCAGACAACAGATGCACATGAAGAAAGAAGATCCACGGCTGAGCTGAATCGTCTGGACAACACTGAGTTCTGAATAATGCATTTCATTCTGTTATTAAAAATGCAGTGTGTGTCAGTCACACAAAACCCAGTTTTCCTAGAGAGAGCCTTTCCCATCCCCACGGTGGCTCACACGGAAGAGTGCGATTTTTCAGGAATTAAAGCTGAAATCTGTAACAGTCTCCTCCTTTTTCTTTCCAAATTTCTGCCAAAAGATTAAGTTCAATACGTAGTTGAATTTGGAATATTTATCTCAGTAATGAAGAGAATCTGACATATTGTCATTTTATACGTTGAAGTGTATCTGTGTGTGTATGTGTAAAGGATTAGTTATCAAGATGAATATCTGTAGAAAAACACACCAGAAGAAAAAAAAGTTTCTTTTGTAAATTGGACTCATCTTGTCTCTTCTCACTTCTCTCTTGATACACATAATAATAATTATTCAATCTTAGTAGACTAAATTAAAAATAAAACATACTTTTATATATTTCTCTTAGAGCCAAACATTAAGAAGAGTAAAGTAATGGCTAACATACTAGCTTATATAATTACTATCTCTATTAGAAAAGCACACAAGGAAATTGAAACTAAATTTTGCAAACAAGTAATAGATTTAAATGTATTCAATTTGTAATTTTCTGTAAAACTTTCCTGTAATAATTATTCCTACTGGATGGCATTTTTCTGTCACTTGACTAAGTCCAGAAGGTCTGACCTGCCCCGCTGTGTTGGAGCATTGACTGGGCCCCTGTTCCGCGTCTCGTGACTCACTGCAGACCTGTGCTGGCCACATGTGTTCAAGAATTAGTGGCCTTCTCCCTTCCCTCCTTGGCTACCTTGGTTTTCCCATTGGCTCGCAGGACCGAAGCTAACAATCACCTTATTTTCACATCGGCACAGTTTCAAACGTGATTCTGACTCTGGAATAAAGAACGTGGTTTTGATTTTCTGAAAAAGAAAAATCTGATGGGTGAAAATACTGACATCAATTATGCCCAAATCCTGCCTTGGGTTGGATCAAGGCTCATATTTTGGCAGTGTGGGACTCATTGTGAACTCTGAGTATATCAGTATATCACTTACCTCCTTTTTTGAGAAAGCTTTCTTCAAGTATCTGTACGGAGTTTGCTCTACCCATAAAATCTTCACCTCACCACAGCGTCCCTTCCCTTTTTGAAAGGCACACTGGCTTTTGATGCTGAGTGGCAAAGAGACCTACATCAGACAATATTTCCCATTCCCTCATCTTGGGCTTTCAAGCCTAAGATGCTTTCAATTTAATAAAATCAATTCGTGCTTTTAGACCTCCATGGCACATCATGCATCCATCCTTGATGAGTTGTTCTCACACACAGGATCTCACCCTATCTAAGTGCCTGAAATGAAAAAGAATTGAATATGGTATCTGATTACTATTGTGATAGTGTAAGAATGGAAAAAAATCTTCTGAAATTTGTGAAGAGTTTTACCACTTTAAACTTTATGCTTTCTATGTGTATATGACCCAAATAGATTACCTTGATAGATTCACCCCATAAAGTGTCAGTGTTCCATGAAGGCACAAGATGGTGCGGCCCTGTCTTTGTTCTCCAGGTGGACAGCATTAGGGAATTTCAGCATGTCCTCTCACTATTAAATTAATGCTACCAGACTCTGAAGTCTGACCTGAACAATGAGACATGTAACCTGTGCAAGAAATATTTGCTGGGGAAGAGGTGTGAAGAACATGAGAAATAAGACACATTATCTACTTGCCACATTAGCCTTTGTGAGTCCTACCACATCTGCCTGTGCTCTTTCCAAAGAGGAATGTTCTTGAAATTTACATCTGTCTTTGGCAACCTTGAAGAAAACATCTTTCCTATCTTGGTGAGTCTAAAATTCTGAATGTAAATCAGATTCTATCATATCTGATCTCTATCAACTTAAAACATCTATCTAGACCTAAAAACATCTTAACACTTAAACAACTAAGCTTAATTGTAAAATTAAACTATCTGGTCTTCAACCCCATCAGAGACTTGAGAAGGAATAAAAGTAATTACCTGAGTAGACAGGAAGTACAGGTTAGCAGCTTCCAAAGTGAAAAAGAAATAGCTTATGAGCTCAATTAAAATGATTTTTTGTGTACACTTGTGTAAAATCATACTTTGAACATGCTGTGCAGGTAGTGGAAACCTTGCTCTGTAACATATCCCTTTAAAACCCAGAGAATTCACACAGCTATCCCTTGTCCCACAGTCTACATGGACTATGTTCTATGTGACTCAGCTGGATGCCTGTGACTCTGTGACACAGGTTGCTGCTGAGGTGTTGACTAGGGTTGCCCTCATCTTTCTTGGCATGGGGACAATATTTTCTACTATGTTCACCGCCACACAGAGTGTCTTTTAGATACAGTCAGAAATCCTTGCCACATTGGCATTTTTCTATAAAAAGATCTTGATTTTTTAAGAACAATGCAGCATTGGTCGGGGTAGGGGTGAGGAGAGGAGAGGCATACCACACATAATATTATTAGAAATAGACTGCTGTAAAACATGTGCATGTGGTGTATTAACACACATTGTAATGAGGTAAGTTAGAAAGCACCCAAAATAGAGAAGACATAACATGTGTTTATATATTAGAGGATTCAGTTCTTCTTAAAACTTTTCTACACTATAGATTCAATATAATAACAAACACAATCTTAATGAATCTTTCTGTATACATTGATGAGCAACATTTGAAATTTATGTAAACACGTAAAAGACTTTGAATAAACAGGACAATGAATTTTAAAGGTGAAACATCAAAAGTCCTTATTATATAGCTACCACAATCAAGATAGAGTGGAAGTGGCAGAGAAATAGGACAAAAGATTAGTAATCTGAAAGTATGGCCATGTATATGGCCAAGGGATTTTCAATTTTAAAAAAATCTATTTCAATGCAAAATCTATATGTGAACACCTGTTTGTAAATAAACTAAAAAGATTAATCAAAAGCTTAAGTGTAAAATCTAAAACTATAAAACCCATAGAAGATAATCATTATAGTCTTAAATTAGACAAATATATCTTAGACATGATACTAAAGGAACTTCTATAAAGGATGTTAATAAATTGATCTCCATCAAATAAAAAATTCTGCTCTTTTTAAGAGAGTACTGAAATAAATAAAATACTAAATATAGCATATGCATATAATAAATCAGATGAAATATCTTATACAGGATATATAATGGATTGCTGAAATTTCATAAAACATGGAAACAAAGCTTGATTTTAAAATGTGCATGATGTCTAAACAATATTAGAAAAATTATGAGATATTTCACATATGAAAGGGAAAATGCTGAAGTAAGCAAACAGGACAGAAAGTCAACATTAATGGTCTGCAATAAATGAACAGTACTTCTGGGTCTGTAGTGCAATAGAGAGCTTGCCTAGTAGGCACGAAGCCTTGGGTACAAAGAAAAAGTAATTTCAACCTATTAGCGTGATTAAAATTAAAAATTAACATTAAAGCCTAACGTGAGAATTATTTTCCACAACACAGAGACTGAATTTTCAAACATTTTGGTCAAAATGCAAAATGACTCAACTGTATTAAAATAAGTTTTCCAGTTTTTAAAAAACGAAGTAGCAATCTCTCAGGCAATCTGCTATTAATCACTAAAAAACATGCTTACAAAATGACATGGTAAATATTAAGACTAGTTTTATTTTTTTAGGTTTATTATTTTTGTAAATTGCTTAATGAAAACGTAATTTCATTACTTCCCCCTCTCCTCCAACTTTTCCTATGTGCTTCCCCTCCTCAAAATGTGTCTTCTTTTTCTTTATTATTTATTGTTACATATAGTATATATATATATGTATATATAATTACATATATGTTGTTATATATAAAATGTATATACTATTACATATACGTATATACACCACTGTATATAAACACACACAATCTGTAAATTCAGCCAGCTGAGTCCATTTAGTCCTCTTTCTCTTAGACCTTTCTCACCTCTTCTTCCAGTTTCCACTTAGGTGTGAGGTTGTTTGTAGATGTATCAATCAAGTCTTAGTACTCCACCATCAGTTTTCCTCCGCATTTGGACCACTTGTGCCTTTCTGTAAATGTCTCTGATTCAAAGAGAAGCTTCCTTGTTGAGAGCTGAGAGCCACACTCACCTGTGCACATAGGGATAGTTACAGTGGTTTATAACGTCGCAGTGGTTGGTTCTCATCCGATATCCATGACCTCATAGCCCCAAGCAGCTGCCTAAGTTTCCAACACCAGAAATGTTTTCCTTCTTTACATCTGCTCAGACAGCTGTTGGTTCTGGAATGAATGCCAGGACTGTACTTTGGGGATAGCTTTTCGTGCTGTTTTTGCTATGGCTCATGGGTGTCACAACTAGGTGGGACTCTTGCTTGCTTCCTTCCTTGGTAACTTGTGCATGACCTTCTGGCAATAGGAATGCCAGGGAAGGCCATATCCAATCCAGTTCATCTAAGACCTGTGTCCAAAGTGCATGTTGTCTTCAGCAAAAGGGATGTCTACTTCTAGGGCATAGCCAGGGGCAAAACCAATAGGCTACAGTGTTTTGGGATTCACATAGAATTCCCTGACCAACAACACAAAAGGAGATTTCTCATGCCTGGTACTGAAGGTTTTGTTAGATACTCAATGGCTCTTAGAAGAAGCATTATTACCCCAAGTGGCATAGTTTCAGGTGTGTGTGTGTGTGTGTGTGTATGTGTGTGTGTGTGTGTGTGTGTGTGTGTGTGTGTGTGTGTGATTTCCTAGGGCTTTTTCAAACATTCTCAGTGTTATTTATCCCTATGCCATGACTCCATTCTATTTGATTTCTCACCCTGATCCCAAATCAAGTCCCCCTGTTTTTCCATTTGTCCATTTACATCACCTGTATCCTGCTGGTCCCCTCGTTAGTGCTTTACCCCTATGATTTATTTTTAATTTCCTGGTTTCACAGTTACTCCAGGTTATATACTCATATCTGAAGATCTGAAGTTGGAAACTACAGATGAGAGAAAGTAAAGCATTTGTGTCTCTAGGTATGGCCTACCTCCCTAAATATAATATTTTTAGTTGTTCCCATTTACTTGTAAATTTCATGATTTTTCTTTTCAGATGAATATCATTCCATTGTTTGTATGTAACAGAATTTCATTATCTATTCAATAGTGGAAGGATATTTAGGTCGATTCTATTTCCTGGCTCCCAGCTATTGCCACTAGAACAGCAAAGAACATTGCTAGCCTAACTTCTCGGAAGTCAGAGGTCAAGTGTTTTAGGCATATGCTAAGGACTGATATGGCTGAGTAATAAAGTAAATTCACTTTTCATCTTTTGAAAAATCATCTACATTGATTTTCAGAGAGCTACACTAATTTTCAGTCTCACTAACAGTGAATGAGGGTTTGCCTTGCCTTGTGTCTTCTTTAGCATCTATTGTCCATTGTTTCGATGATCTTGGACATTCTAACTGGGGTATCATGAAATCTCTGAGTTGTTTTGACTTTCATCTTTCTAATTGCTAAGGACGATGAGACCATTCTGAGATACATCTTAGCTACTTTTGTTTCCTCTCAGGAAAATTCAATATTGAGATCCACAGCCATTTTTAACAATGGGTCATTTGTTTTCCTGATACTTTGTTGTTTGAGCTCTTTGGATATTAATCCTCTGCCAGAATTATAGCTAGCAAAGATTTTTTTCCACTCTGCCAACTTTGTCTTTACTCAATTGATTGTCTCCTTGAATGTGCAGAATCCTTTAAGTGTATGAGGCCTCACTAGTCAATTGTCGGTCTTAATTTCCGGGCAAATGGACCCCTATTTAGAAAGTCCTTTCCTACCTATATTTCATAAGGTACTGCCTGTGCTTTCACATTAGGGCCTTTGATCATTCATTTCATTTAAATTTCCCAGCTTAATGAAGTATAGGTTTTTAAGATATTGATTTAAAATATTATAAAACTTTTGTTTCTATTTTAATGTTTCCCTGTTTCTTTCTGACTCTGTTCATTTGGGTCACTGCTTTCTTCCTCTTGGTCACTTGGACCAATATTCCGTCAGTTTTATTTATCGTCTTAGAGAACCAGCTTTAAAACTCACCAATTGTTTATATTGTTTCTTTTGTTTCTACTTCATTCATTTTTGTCGCTATTTTTATCATATCTGGCCATCTACTGGGTTTGGATTTGGTTTGTTCTTGCTTTTCAAATTTTTGAGTTTCATTATTAAATCATTTGTTTGTGCTCTTTGCGTGTGTGTGTGTGTGTGTGTGTGTGTGTGTGTGTGTGTGTGTGTGTGTGTACGGGCACTTAGAACTATACATTTCCCTCATACAACTGCTCTCAGTGTGTTACAGAGATTTTGTTATGTTGTGTTTTCATTTTCATTTAATTCTAGAAATGTTTTCTTTCTTTCTTGATTTTTTTCCTTTGACTCATCCATTGTTGAGTAATGAGTTGTTTGATTTACATGAGTGTGTACTTACTAGTGACTTGTTTGATGTCGATTTTAAGTTTGATTGTATTGTGGTCAGATGGGATACAAAGGGTTCTTTCAGTATTTCTTAATTTGTTAAGATGTGTTTAATTTCCCAGAATGTGGTCTATTATAGAGAAGCTTCTGCTAAATGTAATGTATATTCTTGGGAGTTTGAGTGGAATATTCTATATATCTGAGAAGTCCACCCAATGCAGAATGCAGTGTAATTCTAACAATAAAATCTCTACTTATTTTTGCTCAGGTGACCTATGTATTGGAGAAAGTAGGATATTGAAATCATCTTGAATTTAGGAATTATTTTCTCCATCCTTTCACTTTGAATTGGTGCCTATACTTAAAGTTTCTTGTAGACAATAGAGAGATATACTTTATTTCTTAATATATTTATCCAGCCTGTGTCTTTTGATTGGATAATTGAGATTATTGATAGTTAAAGTTATTGCTTAAAGGTATATGTTGATTATAGTCATCTTGCTCTTTTCCTGCTTATATTTCTAGTCATACTTTATGTTTCAGGAATTGTATCTTCATTTGGTTTCTTTTTAGAATTTCACAACTATGCTCATTACTCTCTTCACCTGCAAAGTATTGCTTTCACTAATTTCTTTAGGTCTGATATGTTGAATGTGAATTCTTTTATCCTGTTTGAATAATAGAATGCTTTTCTTTACTCTTCAATTACAGCAGATAGTTCTGATGGGAACAGTAGTCTAAGTTGATATCTGTGGTCTCTCAGATATTGGGAGTGAATTGTTCCTGGATCTTCTGGCTTTTAAACTATCCACTGAGCAGTCAGCTGTTATTCTGATGGCTTTCCTTTTTATGTGGCTTGTGTTTTTTCTCCTGAAGCTTTCAATACCCTTTCTTTGTGTCAGTTATGTTATATTGTGAATAGTTACTTTTCTAGTCTTGACTACTTGGTATTCTGTGTGCTTCCTATTCGAATGGGCATGCCTTTCCTTAGTTTGGTAAAGTTTGTGTTTTTCTATAATCTTGCTCAAAATCTGGTATATAATATTGATCTAGGATTTTTTCCCATCATCTATGCCTATAATTCAAATATTTGGTAGTTAATAGTTTCAGAGTTTCTACATATTCCCTTTCTGTGATTTTAAATTTCTTTCACATTCTTTGGTTATCTAATTTCTCTACTTTATCTTCAAGTCCTGTATTCCATCTTCTAGTTGATCCATTTTACTTCTACGACTTTCTTCTGAGTTTCATAATTTGATAATCCATATTCATTTCCACTTGAGTTCCCTTCAATCATTCTATCCTTTTGTTGAATTCATTTTTCAAATCCCGAAATCTTTTTGTTATATCAGTTTCAGCCATGTAGTGATTTGAAATAGAACGGCCCCCATAGGCTCATATAGTTGAATGCTTAGTCATCAGGAAGTGTTAATATTTGAGAAGGATTAGGAGGTGTGACCTTGTTGAAGAAAGTGTGCCCCTGGAAGTGGGGTATGTGGTTTCAAAAGCCCAAGCCAGGATGTCTCTCCTCTCTCTCCTCTCTCTGTCTGTGTCTCTGTCTCTGTCTCTCTGTGTCCCTGTCTCTGTCTCTGTGTCTCTGTCTCTGTCTCGCTGTGTCTCTATCTCTGTCTCTCTGTGTCTCTGTCTCTCTCTCTCTCTCTCTCTCTCTCTCTCTCTCTCTCTCTCTCTCTCTCTGCTTATAGAGTATAATATACCTCTGACCTACTTCTCCAACACCATACCTACCTACCACCATGTTCTCCACAATGATGATAATGGACTAAGACTCTGAAAGTGAGTCTGGTGTTAGAGATGGTGCAGGATTAATTCAGGAAGACAGAGGGTGCTAGGCTGCCATGAAGAATGTGCATCCAGCCTGAGCACAGAGGTTTGAGATGGTGGGGATTGGGACAGGGTCACCTGTTTTCATTTTGTTATTGTAAATATAGTTAATCAAACAATTCAAAGTATATAAGTAGCATACCTTCTGTTTCTGACAGACAGCACTCTCGCAAATCCTGGGACTAAAGCTAAACTTTGTAATCTGACTCATGGTATATCGAGAAAAAAATATTCCATTAAAACTATTCAAAAGAAGGAAGCAAAAAAGCCACAAGGAGTCTTGCAAAGAGAGGCCATAAGAAGGACACCACATGATGAAAGGCCATGCTCAATCCATTTTTATAACTCTCTACTTAGTACTATTTGTGCTCTATACACTGATACCTAAGTGTTATAGATTTCACACAATTGTTGGCAATTGGAGCAATGGTGAGCCAAAAGAGATGAAGAAATTGAGAGTGGGAGCCTGAGAAAATAGGGATAGATTGAGAAGGTTCAGACATTGGGTAAAGAAAACAGCCAGAGAATAGCTTCTCACTCTCAGGAAGTGGAGAAAGAAAGCCAATGTATTGTCTACAAAAAGGTGGTTCACCCTGCTGTCACAGCATGCAAGTCCTCAAGGACAGAAGACTACAAGCCTGGAGATTTCTTCCTACGAAGCATAGATCGCTTATACCTAAAATGATAATAGGTCACCCACGAGAGCAAGCCCAGAGTGCTCAACGAGGCAACCCTGCCTGCTAGGCATTGGCACTGGCCAGGTGTGGGATAACTCACTGCTTAATAAATGGGCCACAAACCACAGCAGCTCTGAGATGAGGCATCACAGGGAAATTGGCCTTTCTGTCTGTGCTGAATAAAGCAGAGCAAATCTGAATTTCAATATGACACACTTCAGGGGATATGTTCAGAAATGTTCTGCCCAAGATAAGAATAAAATCTTTAACTTTCCCCCAACATAAACAGATTTTTTTCCTCAGCGCTGAAAGTCTTATAGTTCTTCAGCTGTCATGTGTCACGCAGAGCAAGACTACAGAATGGTCTTCAAATGACAGGAAACATCATTGTTCCTATTCCTTTCATAGGATGTAAGAAAGGTAACGATTCAAAGATAAACATTCATTAGTTAAGCAGAAACAAAAGGCAGGGATACGTATTTGTTGGCGGATCCTTCCCTGTTTGGTGAGAAATCAACTGTAACGTTAAAAAGTCAGTAAATATCAGCAATGATATAATGCATTTAATTTAATGAACATTGATAGTCATTTCTATAGGAACAATGCTAAGATTTTTACAGGGTTCAAACTAAAATGACTAAGCTTCTTTTTAAATGCAAAGTCCATACGCTGACTCTCAAATACTATTAAAAATCCTCCACTGCAGGATTGTGCATTTGTGACTCAAATAGGTAAAAATGGAGGCATCGATAAAATTGCTATTGTGGCTTTTTCTGTTAAATCTTGGAGTTGATGCTTTTCTAACACAAATCACCTGGGAGTGAAACATGAGCTTTCCTCCCAGAGTCAGACCGTAACCTCTACAGCTTATTCCTGACCCCTATTATTGAGAAAAATGAACTTAGTCGTGTATCCCAAAGTTGGGAAGCATAAGACAGTGATGCATGAATGTGGAGATATTTAAATAATATGCAGTGGCTCTTGGGAAATATACTCTTTCTGTTAGGAAGAAGAAACGAGAGCTAAAGGAAGAGGGAGAGATATCCACCCCTCCCCCTTTCTTCTTATTCTTCTATAAGATGTCAGTGCCATCGCTGAGTGTCAGCAATGTCCCCTATGACAATACCTTAGCTAGTTTCTATTTTTAAAGTCCTGCCATGCCTCCGAAACTTGGCTGGGTGCTTTTCTCCATAAGAATATTCTTATTACTTCTTCTCTACTTCCTCACTGTCTGTGGGAAGTAAAAATTTTGACAGTTTGTAAAAAAATTAACATTATTAATCAATGACCACTATATACACTCAAGCACCGCTTCCAAACATGGTGAGGAAGAAGATAATCATTGAAAGGAAAAGAAAATCTTCCACGGCCAATAATTCTTACAGCCACTTTATGTCATCAGTCTGTAAGAAGTTAGCCCTGACTTTTTGCTGTGGATAAAGGGTAGCCTTGTTGGACAGCTATTTTTAAAGTCATGTTTTAATCTCTATCTGAACCCATTGTATATAAGAAAAAACTCAAAAATTTCTCAAATGCTCTAGGGTGTTAGAAAACATAGTGATAGGTTTCTGGAATAAACTAATAACCAAAGACTATATAGATTTTATTTTGTTTGCATAGCACCTATTAAATATAAGTAAGGATCTTTTAAGAACATAATTCAATGTGAAAATATATATTTCTAGTTTTTCACACTTAGCTTAAACTCTCGGAACAATAAGTCAACTTCTTCCTGAAATTCATCAACTGACTCTGAGTATTGCCTCTGTTTCTTTCTTAGCATGGGTTTCCGGAAGATGTGCTTTCATGGGCAGCTTGTTCCTCCCATCTTTATGGAATCACTATATCCTCTGCTTGAGAAATTTCTAGACAGAAACTCTGAGTAGATGAGGAGATTGAATAGCGAATAAATTGCCTCTTCCCTTTCTGACATCATGACTCATGAAAAAATGAGTTCATAACCAAGAGTATCAAACCAGCTTAATTTTAATAAAAATAATTAAATAACATGGCTTTAAATCAGCCCAGATGTGTTTATAGATGTTCTTAGTGCCGTTTATACAGTCTTCAAAAGTTGAAAGTTTAAAGAATAGATCACCAGAGAAGCTTTGTCTTATACAAGTCTAAGTTAGAAAGGAGAGATGGAAAGAGCCCATGTCTATTTTAAATTAGTTCTATCCAAAAGCAGAAATGTACACAAGAAATGGCATACATTTGTCAATTATGAATTAGCAATTTATCCCTTTCCAATGAATGGGAGTTTTGAGAAGACATAGAGAGCAGAGTGAGTTCTGAACAGAGAAACAGAAGACCAAAATAACTGTCTCCTTCCTAAAAATTAATGCATCCCTAGCAAAATAACAAACAGGATTGTAATCTCCCTAAAGGAACGTTGTGGTTTGGGCCATGATTGAAATGAATTTAGAATTGTGTTGGCAGTAATTTTACGAGCTGGTGGGAGAGATTTTAGGCTGCCTGTCAAATCCAGCTTTTATCATTCTCTGACAAATGAAAATACCTTCAATAGTTCTCAAATGTATTGCTCAGAACACTGCGGAGCAACCTGTTTCTAACCAAGAGTAATGTAACCAAGTCACCAGTGTAAGTCTGTTAACTAAAGTAGAAGTGGGTGTGTCTAAGGAAGGCTGGGTGCACCTCTACTTTCAACCCTTGTTTCCTTTCCCATTACTTGAAACCGGGTGTGACCATGGAGGCCTTGGCAGCCATCTTGCAGAAGGATGGCAAAACGGTGATCAGAGAAAAGTGCCAGGTACAAGATCATAGAAGCAATATGCCAGTATCATGGTGAGATTCAAAGTTAGAGAAGTAAAGGAACATAAAATTGCTTGGCCTATTATTGCTTAAGAGTCTCCTGAGTGGTGAAATCCATATGAAGGAAATTATTCAAGGAGAAGAAACGTGAAGTGACAAAATAGATTGGTTCTACATTATGTTGTAGAGTGCAACTCAGGTTCACTTAACAACCCTCATCTAAAACAAACATTTATTCCACTACACTTATGACATTTTAATTTTCTTTCATTAAGTGTGTGTGCACACATGCATGTGTGTGTGTGTGTGTGTGTGTGTGTGTGTGTATGTGTGTGTGTGTGTGTTAAATATGCAAGGACTACCAAGGTTCAAATGTGAAGGTCAGAGGACAAGTCCTAGGAGGTGGTTCTCTCCTGCCACATGAGGAATCTAGGGATTAAACCGAACTCCTCTGTGTTAGCAATGGTAAATCTGTTTTATTCCCAAAATTTGTGGACAAATGGATTGAACTAGAAATTATCATAATGAGTGAGTTCATCCAGAAGCAGAAAGAGTCAAACGATATATACTCACTTATATCTAGGCACTAACCCAAGGGGCATGTCCCAAGAAAGTCTTCACTTACCAGGAAAGTGGGTCAGAAGGGAGGACATCCTATTGGGACTTTAGGTGAGAGAAGCATGGGAGAATGGGGAAATAGAAGGATCCAGAGGGTCCTAGAATCTACAAGAAGAACATTATGATGGGCAGATCTTGGCCCAGGGGTCCTGCTCAAACTATGGCACCAGCCAAGGACAATACATACAGTAAACTTTGAACCCCTACCTAGATCTAGCCAATGGACAGGATATGCTCCAAAATTGAGTGGAGAGTGGGAACTGACTTTCACACGAACTCTGGTGCCCCATATTTGACCACGTCCCCTGGATGGGGAGGCCTGGTAGCATTCAGAGGAAGGATAGCAGGCTACCAAGAAGAGGCTTGATACCCTATGAGCATATACAGGGGAAGGAGGTCCCCCTCAGTCACAGACATAGGAGAGGGGAGTAGGGGGAAAGCAGAAGGTTGGGAGAAATGGGACAATACAAGGGATGGGCTAACAATTGAGATGTAATATGAATAAATTAATAAAAAAATTTTTAATCTCTCATTTCAGCTAACCAATTACAATTTCCAAAACTAAAGGAATTTGGTTCCCATAGCTAAGGTAACTCATTTTTCTATATTCTTGCTTTCCGTGCACTATCTACCCCCAGTTGTGACCAGCCAGCCAAGAAGTTTATTTATCACATAACACTGTTTAACTCTGGTTACTCTTTGGTTCCCTCTAGCTTTGTCCCATCTCCCCAGCATTCTGTTTCCTAAGTTCACATTGGGAGGAATGTATTCTTGGGTTCAGGAAGCCATGTGACTGAAAGAACCAAAATTCTCAAGAGAAGACTCGTCACCTACAGTTCATTACTTCAGTAGAGCCTAATCCATTCTGAGTGATGGAATCTTCCTCATATCTCTATTATTTAATTATCTACATTTAAGCATCTCTTCTACATTGGAGATGCTCCAATGTACTCTCCACTCCTCAATATGTGTCACATCTCTAATTTAAATGTCACTGAAAACTGCGTATTTTTGCATCATATTTTACTACCATGATTTTTTTTTGCTCACTTATTTGTCTAAGGACACAAGATTATAAAGTGAGGCCAGCCTGGTGACTTTAGACTCCACAGTAGCAAGTGTTGTAAAACTCACGAGCAATTGCTGAATGAAGATAAATGAGAAAGAAACAGAGGACCATCCTCAAGGAAACAAACAGGGATGCTCTGCATGTGCAGGCCTGGACTTCTATACTCACATGAGAATGTAAATTATCATTGCTATTATAGCTGTGGAAGCTTTAAAAAAAAAACTTAAAACTACCACTTTTATGTGGTCCAGCCACTTTCCTTCTCAGTACATACCAAAAGGTTTTGAAGTCAGGTTACCACAGAGATTCTTCCATATGCTTGATCACCATGAGACTATATTCAGTATAGCAAATTAATCAAACAGCCTTGGTGCCGTGGACTGAATGGACTGAGCAAATGTGGTATAGATACATTCTGTCATAAAAGGGAAACAAAATCCACTGTTAGGAAACATTATGGATTCAGAGACCATTATATGAAACAAAGCAAGTCAAAAAACTGCAAGTATCACATGTTCTTTTTATATGGACAACAGGTTGGGAGGGCATGAAACTGAAAAAGGAAGTACAAGATGTGGAAAGGAAGAAAAAAAGTGAGGTTTCCAGAAAGGGGAAAGAAAGAGTAGTGTGATGGCTCAGCCAACGAAGGTACGTGCTTCGCCAGCTTGAGCTCTCTCATTGAGTAAAGCCTAAGAACCTGAATTCAATTCCTTCGACTCGAGTTGTCTCAGGCTTTCTATTGCTGTGAAGAGGCACCATGACCAAGGACATCCTTATAAATGAAAACATTTCGTTGAGGCTGGCTGACACTTTCAGGGTTTTTATTAGTTCATTATCATCCTAGTGGGAAGCACGAAGGTGTGCAGGCAGACATGGCGCTCGAGAAGGAGCTGAGCGTTCTACACCTGAATTGGCAGGCAGCCCACCCCTAGTCACACACTTCCTCCTTCTACAAAGTCACACCCACGCCAAGGCCACACCTCCCAGTAACGCATCTCCCTGTGGACTTATGTGAGCCATTTTTATTCCAACCATCACTCAAGTCAAGGCAGAAGAAGAGTTACTGCACCTGTAAATTATCCTTCGACTTCCATACACATGCTGTGGCACATATGAACACATACCACACCCACACCCCACACACACACTCAGAGCCAAATATTTACCATTTCTACTTGAAAAGCTTAGGATAAATGCAAATAAATATTAATAATGCAATTAAATCAGCAAGGAACACTTGAAAGAAAATTCTTTACTCAATAGGTTTTATTTATAATGGAATGAGTTAAGTCAATACTCACCACATAAAATCAAGGGATGAAAAGTATCATATTTCACTTAGCAGATTGCTGGGTGTCGTTACTAAGATGACTAAAGTTGACTAAAACCCATGTGCAGGTTGCCAATATTTAGAATTAGAGAAAGAACAACTCACAGATGAATTAGGAGAGACCTTGAGAGAAACAGCAAAGTCAGCTTATGAAAGAGACATGCTTTTCTGTGTGTGTGTGTGTGTGTGTGTGTGTGTGTGTGTGTGTGTGTGTGTTTTAATACATTGGTCTTTTTATTTATTTTTTAGTTCATTCCTTTAATTAATACGAACAGTATCTGAGAAGAGCCTAAGACAACATCGCCGCTGAGATGTATCTGGATCCCCTTGTAGTTCATGGAATCATTTTGAAGCAGTCCAGCCTCAGCACTGCCATGCCTTGTTGAATAAAAAGAGCTGAGCACTCCCATGCTGTCTGATCACACAAGCATCATATAAGATTGTGACTGTTACTCCTCTCATACCTTAGTCTGCCTAAAATCAAACTTCTTTTTTTAATTAAACATTTTTATATTTTACGTATACATTTATAGTATTACATATACATGTACATATATATGTACAGAGAAGAACTATGACACAATCAGGAATTATATAAATGTTACATTCTTAGTTTTGGCTATTTGTATTTGACAGCATTACTTTTCACAGCCAATATGGATTAAGAAAAAGAGCAAAGAGGATCAAAGCCCTGTTATCAAACAGTAAAACATTTATTTTTAAAAAATGAAGTGAAAATAGCTAGTCATGGGTTTAACAAACTAAGAAACAATTTTATGTTTTGCTTTGCTTGATTTTTATTTATTTGCTGAGCACAGAGTTGGTGACTTGAGAGTGTGGTGTTCTCTAAACGATGGAAATTTCAGCGCCTTGAGGAAGAGTTTGGAATTGTCGGATGAAGCTACTGAGCAAAGCTGCAACCTTGAGACATGGGATTTGCACACAGGAGTTGATCAATCATTGGCTGCTCTGGTGCAACAAGGGCAGAAGCACGGACTGTCATCAAAACAAGGCAGAGCACATGCATGTGAAAACAAAGAGGCCTCTGCAAGGTCCACAGTGTGAAAAGTAATCTAAGTACCCCACATCACAAGACACTGAATATTCAGGAGCCCAGAACTTGGGTTTTTCTCACTACTTTGCTTGTATTATTTAGAAGGGAGGACTCAGTACTGGGTAGTGCAGACTGTGGCTCTATAAAACCCATTTGTACAGGGAGGGCATTAGGAAGTAAAGGCATTGTTGGAAGATTATGATTGAGAGAATTTGAGGTGATGAGTGAAGCCATAGAGCCAGGGAAGTCAGTTACCAGGGAAGGCCCAGTCTTTGCTGATGCTCCATAACATGTGATGCTGGCTGGCTCCTGCTCTTGACCTTGCTCTTTACCATGTCTTCATTACTCTCCCCAAACTGAACTTCTTGACAAAAACACTTTACAAAAGCATCAGTCACCAGACCGGATGCCAGCTTAACCTTGCATTGATACTCTGTATTTGAGAAGCAATTTAACTAATAAATTCTAGGGTTCTCTTTGGTAGAACTGAAGGAAAACCCTTAGCCTTCTAACATAACAACTTCGTGGTATTTCTATCCATTGCATTCAGTGAGATAATTTATTTCTGTTATTAAACACTGCTGAAGATCTCTACAAATGTTTTGTAGTCAAAGATGGGGAGTAGAGAGTCAATTTATTTTGCTTGTTGTAGTAAAGGCAAAATAAACACAGATGCCCCAGACATTAGTGAAAGGAAAAGAACAGGTTGTTTATTAGGGTGTGTTTATGCAGATTGATGTTCTGGAGGGGTTCCATATGGATACATGGAAATTTACAGAATCTTCTTTTAGGAGGGCAAAGCATAACTAAGAATCTCCTTTATGAGAAGAGTCAGTCCAGTCACTCAAACAAAGAGGTTATTATAACTCATTTTTCTATGACTGAGGTTCAATTCCATAGACCAACTTAAATGGAAGAAAGTTTTCCTTTGGCTCAAAGATTTGGAGATCTCAATTTATGGTTTCATGGCTCTGTTGCTTTTGTGCCAGTACTAAAGCAGCACACAGTAAAAAAGGATGTGTTGAAGCAGGTGACTTGAAAGGTAAAGAAAGCCAGAAAAGGGTCTAAATTCCAATGGCCACTTATAGACATAGGCCCAGTGACTTAGTTTTCTTCTAGTAGACCTTGTCTCTTAATGGATCCTCTCATTCTAGGTAGCATCACCACAGTGACAAGTATGCCTTTAGTACATGGGGCTCTGTGAAATGCACATTGCAACCATAGCACCATTGTGTGTAGAAAAGAGTTCATCACAATGTATAAGATTTGCAAGCTCTCTGTTCTGAATAGCAAGGTTCAAATTTATAAAACTTGTTTGTCTTTCTTCTAGAATATTCATTTGCTATCACTTGAAATCTTCTACTAGTCCTCTAGATCCAGTCTAATTGCCTATATATTTAGGCAGACATAAGTGAGGGGGAAAAATAGCTATTCAATATCTCTGGCCCTTATTTTGCTTTATGCTTTCCATAGATCTGGCTTAGTTGCTCAGATAAACATAGCCAGAGCCTTTTCCTGGCATCATTCTTCCACTGCTCTGGGTCATTTCCTCATATTCAGTCTTTCTTTTACCTGATGATGCTTACATCATCCTTGGTTTATTATTTGGGTGATAATGAAGCAGATACCTCATTTTGTTTTCATTTTTCATATAATTGTTTCAACTCTCACTTACAATTTTATTTCACATACATAGAAACACACACACATTTTCCTATACAAAATAATTTACTAATCTTCAAATTCATGGAAAGCATAAATGATCCATATTTACTATTAAAAACACAAGTTTCTTTTAAAAAATATTTTATTAATTTATTCATATTACATCTCAATTGTTAGCCCATTCCTTGTATCCTCTCATTCCTCCATCCTTCCCATTTTCCCCTTACTGCCCTCCCCTATGACTGTAACTGAGGGGGACCTCCTCCCCCTGTATATGTTCATAGGGTAACAAGTTTCTTCTTGGTAGCCTGCTGTCTTTCCTCTGAGTGCCACCAGGCCTCCTCATCCAGGGGACGTGGTCAAAAATGGGGCACCAGAGTTCATGTGACAGTCAGTCCCCACTCTCCACTCAGTGGTGGAGAATGTCCTGTCCATTGGCTAGATCTGGGTAGGAGTTCGAAGTTTACTGCATGTGTTGTCCTTGGCAGGTGCCATAGTTTGAGCAGGACCCCTGGGCCCAGATCTGCCCATCATAATGTTCTACTTGTAGGTTTCTAGGACCCTCTGGATCCTTCTATTTCCCCATTCTCCTATGCTTCTCTCACCTAGAGTCCCAATAGGATGTCCTCCCCTCTGACCCACTTTCCTGGTAAGTGAAGATTTCATGGGACATGGCCCTTGGGTTAGTGCCTAGATATAAGTGAGTATATACTATTTGACTCTTTCTGCTTCTGGATGAACTCACTCATTATGATCATTTCTAGTTCAATCCATTTGTCCACAAATTTTGAAAATTCTTTCTTTTTAATAGCTGAGTAGTATTCCATAGTGTAAATGTACCACAGTTTCTTTATCTATTCTTCTACTGAGGGACACTTAGGCTGTTTCCAGGTTCTGGCTATTATGAATAAGGCAGCTATGAACATGGTTGAGCATATGTCCTTGTTGTGTGGTAGAGCATTTTCTGGGTGTAGTCCAAGGAGTGGAATAGTTGGATCTTGAGGAAGTCTTATTTCCAGTTTTCTGATATAGCACCAGATAGATTTCCAAAGTGGCTGTACTAGTTTGCATCCCATCAGCAATAAAGGAGTGTTCCTCTCTCTCCACATCCTCGCCAGCATGTGGTGTCACTTGTGTTTTTGATCTTAGCCATTCTGATGGGTGTAAGATGGAATCTCAGAGTTGTTTTGATTTGCATTTCCCTGATGACTAAGGAGGTTGAGCATTTCTTTTTTTTTTTTTTTTTTTTTTCAGTTTTTTTTTAATTTATTCATATTACATCTTGATTGTTAGCCCTTCCCCTGTTTCCTCCCATTCCTCCCTCCCTCCCACTTCCCCCCTTCTCCCCTCCCCTATGTCTGTGATTGAGGGAGACTTCTTCCCCCTATGTATGCTCTAAGATTATTGAGTCTCTTCTTGGTAACTTGCTATCCTTCTTCTGAGTGCCACCAGGCCTCCCCATCCAGGGGACATGGTCAGAAAAGGGGCACCAGAGTTCACGTGAGAATCAGATCTCACTCTCCACTCAACAGTGGAGAATATCGTGTTCGTCGGCTAGGTCTTGGTAGGGGTTCGAAGTTTACTGCCTATTTCTCCTTGGCTGGTGCTTTAGTTTGAGGAGGACCCCAGGACCCATATCTGCCTGTCATAAAGTTCTTCTTGTAGGTTTCCAGGACCCTGTGGATGCTACTATTTCCCCATTCTTCCATGCTACTCTCGCCTAAAGTCTCAATAGGAAGTCATCTCCTCTGACCCACTTTCTTGGTAAGTAAGGTTTTTCATGGGACGTATCCCTTGGACTAGTGTTTTGATATCCACAGCCCAGGCCTTAATGTCAACAATTAATAAATGGGACCTTATGAGGCTGAGAAGCTTCTGTAAGGCAGCAGACACTGTCAAGAGAACAAAGCGACAGCCTACTGACTGGGAAAAGATCTTCACCAACCCTTCATCTGACAAAGGTTTAATATCCAAAATATATAAAGAACTCAAGAAATTAAACACCACAAAACCAAACAACCCAATTGCAAAAAGGGGCTTAGAACTAAACAGAGAATTCTCAACAGAGGAATATCAAATGGCTGAGAAACACTTAAAGAAATGCTCATCCTCGTTAGGCATCAGAGAAATGCAAATCAAAACGACACTGAGATTCCATCTTACACCCATCAGAATGGCTAAGATCAAAAACTCAAATGACACCACATGTTGGCGAGGATGTGGAGAGAGAGGAACACTCCTTCACTGCTGGTGGGAATGCAAACTAGTACAACCACTTTGGAAAGCTATCTGGCGTTTTCTCAGAAAAATGGGAATAGGGCTTCCTCAAGACCCAGCTATCCCACTCCTTGGAATATACCCAGAAAATGCTCGAACACACAACAGGGACATATGCTCAACCATGTTCATAGCTGCTTTATACACAATAGCCAGAACATGGAAACAGCCTAAGTGTCCCTCAGTAGAAGAATGGACTAAGAAACTATGGTACATTTACACTATGGAGTATTACTCAGCTATTAAAAACGAGGAATTCCCGAAATTTGTGGACAAATGGATTGACCTAGAAATTATCATAATGAGTGAGTTCACCCAGAAGCAAAAAGAGACAAAAGGTTGAGCATTTCTTTAAGTGTTTCTCAGCCATTTGATATTCCTCTGTTGAGAATTCTCTGTTTAGTTCTGAGCCCCATTTCTCTATTGGGTTAATTGGTTTGGTGGTGTTTAAATTCTTGAGTTCTTTATATTTTTTGCAAATTAGACCTTTGTCAGATGTAAGGTTGGTGAAGATCTTTTTCCAGTCTGTAGGCTGTCGCTTTGTTCTGTTGACAGTGTCTCCTGCCTTACAGAAGCTTCCCAGCCTCATCAGGTCCCATTTATTAATTGTTAACCTTAAGGCCTGGGCTGTTGAAGTTCTGTTCAGGAAGTTGTCTCCTGTGCCAATGTGTTCCAGACTCTTCCCCACTTTTTCTTCTAACTGATTGAGTGTCTCTGGTTTTATGTTGAGGCCTTTAATTCACTTGGATTTGAGTTTTGTGCATGATGAGAAATATGGGTCTAATTGCATTTTTTTTACACATAGACATCCAGTTAGACCAGCACCATTTGTTGAAGATGCTATCCTTTTTCCATTGAATGGATTTGGCTTCTTTATCAAAAATCAAGTGACCATATGTGTGTGGGTTCATTTCTTGGTCTCAATTCAATTCCATTGATCAACCAGCCTATTGCTGTGCTAATGCCATGCAGTTTTAATTACTATTGCTCTATAGTACAGCTTGAGATCGGGTATTGAGATTCCTTCGGAGGATCTTTTATTGTATAGGATTGTTTTAGCCATAATGCGTTAAAAACCCAAGTTTCAGTGCCTCATTTTTGCTCTTTTCTGAGACAGATTCATGTTAGCAGCAGTTAGCTCTTTCTGAAAGACCAGGAGGCACCTAATACCCAGTGAGGGTGTTGCTTCTCTTGCATTTGAACACAGTGTGCTACACAGACCCTCATGTTCAGTCTCATCTACTTTCCTCCCAGCCAATCAGCTAGGCGTGAGAAAACTGGGGACAAGACTTGAACCCTGTTCTCACACAATTCTTGAACTTTTGGTTATGAGTTGAAGCAATGCTAGCTCAGTAATTAATAACTGAGTCAACTTTCTAATACCCACATAATTCCTTAAGCCAGAACACTACATTTGCCTTGGCATTTAAAAAAAAGTAATTATTATCAGTAGAAATTTTTGTCACTTGCTACTAAGCCATTAACCTAATTGAAAGTGCTACCGGAGCCATGCACATGTTGGGTTCTATTTTTTCACCTAGATCCATGGTGTTTCTTGTACTTTATAAAGCCACTGTCTATGTGATCTGACCTTATCTCGGTTCACATGAGCATATTCTAACTAGATTTCCTGTTCTAACTTACTAGGGTTTTCTGTTCCATTAAGTTAGACTGTATATGGAAAATGACATTAAGGAGTTCATAAATAAAATAAAATCTAAAGTCCAAAATACCGCACAACTAGAGCGATGGTGAAGCACTCAAGAACATTTGATACTCTTGTAAAGGATCCAAATCTCATTTTTCAGAATCCACATGGCAGCTTACAAACATCCACAACTCCAGTTTCTGGTGGGCACAGTGCCCTCTTCTGGCCTCTACAGACACCAGGCACATACACAGCTTGTGCAGGTATGCATACAAGCATTTGTGAGGTAGAGGTCACAGGAGCAGGAGTCCAAGGACATCTTTAGGTATATAGAGAGTTCCAGTTTATCCTAGAAACAGAGACCCTACCTTTTTAAAAATGTTAAGAAGAAGAACCAATTGAGAGAAAAAAAGAAAAAGTCTATGAGGCCCTCTAATGTGTGGATGTATAAAAGTATAATTTTGTCATCTTTATTATAATTGTTTCTTAACTGCAAATAGCAGTAAATAAACACCAAAGTAAGATTAAAATAATTTTAAATCAATTAAAAATTTTAACACTAAGATTGTTTCTTAACTACTGGAAGAACAAAATGACTGAGATATCAGAAATCATGAACTCTTTAGGACCAAATAAACTACAAAGAGACTACATTAGCTTGTTAGGGTAAATAAAAAAGAAAATATGAGAGAAATAGTAAAAAAAAAAAAAAGGTTACATCTTTATATGCTGCAAAAATGAATATTCTAGTGAAGTATGTATGCAAAGGCATGAGAACCTATTAAAATATTTTAAGAATTACTTCTAAACTAAACTTACAGAGAAGTTTAATAAACAATAACCAATAAACAGCATTCTTAGGATGCTCAACACATGTCTGATGATAATTCAGCAAGCAAGCAAGCAAGGGCGCGAGTGCGCGCGCGCACACACACACACACACACACTTTCTTGGAAACACAGCTCCATTGGGCAACTTTAATCCTTTATCTTTTAGCCACTAATTGTCTTTACCTGCCAACTGGAAATGGGATGTCTTTGTGAGAGTTTCCTTTTTATTGCTTTATGGAACAGTAAGCCTAAACAATTGAAAAGCAGCAATTGTAATCACTGTGGAGGAGATTCAATCTTGTAGCAGGGGTTTTCAAAGTTGCTCAAAGAAGATGTGATGTTACAGAGTAAAACTTTGCCACAGATAGCAGCCTGGTAAAGGAAGACAGAAGTGAACTCACCACAAATGAGGCAGGTGTGGAGGTGTGGAGGATGAAGGGCAAAAGATACTGGAAATCTACAGTTCAGGGCAGCTGAATAGAGAAATAAAATTGGAAATTGGTTAGCAACAGAAGATGAAAAATTAGCTGTGATCAATAAGGTAATAATCAATTAAAGCTTCAGAATTTCAAAAGGCTTTATAATAGAAACACTGTGGTCATTTAAAAATAGCATTAGCATTACTGCAAAGAAAATGCTGGAAAGGACAAAGTTTACCATCAAGACACCAAATTAGCAATGAAATGACAGAGGAGAAAGACATGATAGAACTTTATCCTGAGCACTGTGGTTTAGAAATGAAACAATTGAAAGGAAGAATAGCAGATAACTAACTGATTGGGATGTACATGGATGCATGGATGGCCAATGTGAAAGCACAGTACGACAAAGGTCTTCTAAAGGATGATGATATGTCAGGGCATCAACTAATACTCTAATGAAATATATATGCAAGTACAATAGGACATTATGAATTCATCAACAAGCAAAGGGCTGCAGAAATGCAAAGCACTCCATTGTTACACACAGCACTTTCATATATGTTCTATATGTTCACACATATAGAACCACTGTCTTGCTTTTATTAAATATGTCCCATTTTTTCCGTATGGGTAGGGTGGAGAACCAACAGGGTGATTCCTGAAGAATTAAAATACCAATCCAGTGAATAACTGAGTACACATTTCCAGGTCATGCTGTATAAGAAGTTGAAATTAACAATGTAGAAGACAGCCAGGCCCCTTCCCTTAAAAATTAGTGTTTAAAATATGTGTATTAAGTAGATTTTCAGTATTTTATATTTTGTTGAATTCAAACCATAAATACTCTGATTATTAGAGAGTTTGTAATATATATAATTTCTCAGAAAATTATAAGATGTATTTTTCACTTATACACAAGGGAAACATACTATTTTCAAATATAGTTTGATTGAACAGGTCTATCCAAGTTGTAATATTGCTCTGGAAGGCAGATAAAACTGTAAATCGATGCTACAGCACTGAGTGGAGTGTGAGGAGAAGTCAAGTGAATGCTGTGCAGCAGTGGGGTGGTCCTAAAGAAAGCCAGCAAGGTGTAGTGACATTACTTATCCCAGTGCTAATAGAAACTAGGCAAAAAGATACGCTGCTTTTGTGAAACAAAGAAAGGATGTAAGGCATTTGCTTTTTACTGAAAGGACCTGTTAAACTGCAGACTCATTGCTGAGAATGAAAGACATTGAAGGCTTCTGTGACACCCTCCCCTCACCCGACTCCCAGAGAAAAGAAAGAAACAGTCCAGACAAGGAGCTATTGAGAAGAGTTCTTAAAATGTGTGATAGAGATGCTGAAGTGTAGCTCTTTACAGTTGATGGCTTCTGGTAGAGTGTGTCAGAGAGGGCACTCAGCTTTAAGGGGCTGACCACTAGGTGTTTGACCATGCACTATAGAAGAATTTTAATCCAGCAACATGGCTGCTCTGGCAAGGAATCAGTCATGTTGAAAGACCTTCTAGGTCTATGTGACCTGGCTAGAATACAAACACACTCTGGATCACAGTATGATGTGGCTGGAATACAGATGCTTCCTTGGTACACACCTTTAATACCAAACAATAAAGGTATGGTTAGCTTATAGAAGAAAGAAGCTATGTTTGAAAGCAGCATCTAATTGAGGCACAGACAAAGTGACAGCTCAGAGAAAGATTTGACAGAGTGAGTCAGAGATAGGATACACCCAACTCACACAAGGACAGGAAAGAAAGCCGTTCTGGGAGAGAAGAAAGGAGTTTTTTACTAAGAGCTTTTGTTTTTTTTTTTTTTTTAACCAGGACAGTTTTACAAAGACGAGTTACAGAGAGAACAAGGTAAACACAGGTGAAGACAGGCTGAGACAGAGTAAGAAAGAGCCAGAAGATGAAAATATAGACCTAGAAATAAATCCACACACCTAAGGACACTTGAATTTGCACAAAGGCGCTGAGTGGGAAAAAAAGACCATCTTCAGCAAATGGTGCTGGTCTAAGAAGGTGTACATGTAGAAAGATGCAAATAGATCCATATTTATCACCCTGCACAAAACTCAGGTCCAAGTGGGTCAAAGACCTCAACTAATACTAGATACAGTAAATCTATTAGAGGAAAAAGTGGAGAAGAGCCTCAAACTCATTGGCACAGGAGACAACTTCCTAAACAGAAAACTAACAGCTCAGGCTCTAAGATGAACAGTTCACAAATGGGACTTTTTAAAACTAAAAAGCTTCTGAAAAGTAAAGGAAACTGTCAATAGAACAAAATGACAGTCCACTGACTGGGATCAATGCTACATCTGACAAAGACTAATATCCTATATATATATATATATATATATATATATATATATATATATATATATATACATAAACTCAAGCTAAACACCAACAAACAAAATAACCCAATTAAAAAAAATAGGGACAGAGCTAAAGAGAGAATTCTCAACAGAGGAATCTCAAATGGCCAAGAAGCACTAAAAGAAATGCTCAACATCTTTAAGCATCATGGAATGCAAATCAAAATGACACTGAGATTCTATCTTACCCTGGTCAGAATGGCTAAGATCAAAATCTCAAATAACAGTACATGCTGGTGAGGATATGGAGAAAAGGGAACACTCTGCCAAATTTGCTGGTGGGAGCACAAACTTGTACAACCACTTTGGAACTCAATCTGGCACTATCTCAGAAAATTGGGAATAGGGGAATAGCTCTACCTCAAGATTCTGCTATACCACTCCTGCTCCACAATACAACAAGAACATTTGCTCAGCTATGTTCATAGAAGCTTTATTCATAATAACCAGAATCTGGAAAAAACCTAGAAGTCCCTCAACTGAAGAATGGATAAAGGAGCTGCTGTACATTTACACAATGGAATACTACATAGCTATCAAAAACAAATAAATCATGAAAATTGCAGGCAAAAGGATGGAACTAGAAAAAATCATCCTGAGTGAGGTAACCCAGATCCAGAAAGACACGCATGGTGTGTACTCACTTATAAATGGACCTTAGCCATATAGTTATTGGATAAACCTACAGACCCAAAGAAAGTAAATAGCAAGAAAACCCAAAGGAGGATGCTTAATCTCACTCAGAAGGGCTAATAGAACAGACACAGGTAGTGGTTGAAGAGAAGAAACAAGATAGAAGAGAGAGCAGGAAGAGAAATAAGGGTGGAGATCAGACCTTGGGATGGAGGGGTAGGGAGCAAGGAGGAGGAAAGGAGCCCTGCAAAGAAAAGAGAAACCATGTGCAGGAGCATCTCTGTGATAAGCTGCAGAAGATATGAGGGGGACTCTAACAGAGGTTCATAGTAGAGGTAGCCATAGAGACTGAAGAGGACACTGTATCACTAGACAAGTCTCCTAGTAGAGGGAGGGAAATACCAACCCATCCACAAACATTTCAGGCCAAAACTCACCTTGACTCCAAGATGTGTAGGATAAAGATAGACCAGTAGAGGAGAGATCAAGAGAACATCCAAGCAAATGCCTGGTCCAACCTAATACCCACCCCATGGGAAAGAGCCAACCCCTGAGACTATTAATGATACTGTGCCATGCCTACAGACAGGCGCCTAGCACTTAGCAGCATGGTCTACTGAGGGGCTCCAGCCAGCGCTTCAAAACAGATGCTTAAATTCACAGCCAAACATTGAGCGATGCATAGGGAGTGTTGTGGAAAAGTGAAGGAAACTAAAAAGGTCCTGCAGAAGGCAGGAGCTCCACAAGAAGACCAATGGAGTCATCTAACCAGGCCCCAGAGGGGCTTGCTGAGATTGAAGCATCAGCCAAGGACCATGCATGGACTGGATCTAAGCTCTCTACAAAGATGTAGCTGATGAGCAGCTCAGGCTTCATGTGAGTCCTCTTATAAGGGGAGCAGGGGCTGTCTCTGACATGGAATTTGTTGCCTGCCTTTTAGTCACTTCCCCCAGGTGGGGCTCCCCTTTTCTAGGGAATAGGGGAGGAAGATGGGGGAAAGAAAAGAAGGGTGGCGTGGGGAGTTGAGGAGGGATGGGGCTATGACCAGGATGTAAAGTGAATAAACAGATAAGTTAATTATTTTTTAGAAGCTGCCATATTTTTCACTCATATTTTATATCTTTCACATCTATGTGTCAGACTATGGTGCAACAGTGACATCACTTATTGGTGGTCAGTTCGTTTACCAACTTTTTGACCACCACACACAATGTAGCTTACAGTCATTCATGTATGGTAGGTAAGACTGGAATAGAATGTGAAAGTCATGGGGTTCGTGTGAGTATTCAAACCTGTAGGCACCAGTGTGGTGTGAGAGCTCTAATTATGCTGTTTCAGTGTGGACCCATTAGTGTAACTCATCTTCACATTCTGATTCCTGTGTTGTTGCATCTCTCCTCTTGTGATTTTTAGCTTTTATCTCCCGAAGGATGATGGAGTTCTTCTGGATTCTCTCCTTATCCTTCTCTGGCCAAATTTATTTCACAAGAAACGAAAACATCATACAACACCCATCCACCCTCAAATCAAACAAACAAACAAACACGTACACACACACACACACACACACACACACACACACACACACACACACAAACTGCTACAAAAAATAAAAAGACCCTGTGGAGTCCATGATGTTGTTGGTCGACTATTCCTGAACTTGAGACCTGCCCTGGGGTAGCTAATATGCTCAGTGTCACCCCATTGGAAAGAACTGATTTTTCCTTCTCCCAGCAGGTACAAATGACAGCTTGGTTCTTAATCATTATCAAAGTAACTAGGTTTTTATTCATTCTTTTTTTTTTTTTAATATGGCAAAACAGACTGTTAGAGGATGAAGCAAAAACTATCCCATCAAAGTTAGACAAGACAAATCAACAGAAGGAATAGAGCCCAAGAGAAGGCACAAGAACCAGAGACTCACTTGCTTACACACTCGGGAAATCCCAACAGTACACTAAACTGGAAGCCATAACATGAACTCAGGAGACCTGGGGCAAACTCATGCAGTCCTTGCCCATGCTGCCTCAGTCTCTGAGTTCACGTGATCTTTGCTCATTTGGGGGGTGCGGAGCTTTATTTTCTTGGCGCCCTCTAGCCCGACTGGCTCTTGCATTCTTTCTGCCTTCTTTTTTTTTTCTTTTTTTTTTATTAATTTATTCATATTACATCTCAGTTGTTAGCCCATCCCATGTATCCTCCCATTCCTCCCTTCCTCCCACTTCCCCCCTACTCCCCTCCCCTCCCCTATGTCTGTGTCTAAGGGGGACCTCCTCCCCCTGTATATGCTCATAGGGTATCAAGTCTCTCCTTGGTGACCTATTATCTTTCCTCTGAGTACCACCAGGCATCTCCATCCAAGGGACATGTTCAAATATGGGGCACCAGAGTTTGTGTGAAAGTTAGATCTCCTTCTCCACTCACCAGTGGAGAATGTCCTGTCCATCGGCTAGTCTGGGTAGGGGTTCGAGGTTTATTGCCTATTTTTTCCTTGGCTGTTGCCATAGTTTGTGGAGGACCCCAGGGCCCAGACTCGCCTGTAGTTTTCCAGGACCCACTGGATCCTTCTATTTCCTCTTTCTCCCAGGCTTCTCATGCCTAAAGTCTCAATAGGATGACCTCCCCTCTTACCCACTATCTTGGTAGGTACCAACTCTTCATCTGACAAAGGTCTAATATCCAAAATATATAAAGAACTCAAGAAATTAAACACCACCAAACCAAATAACCCAATAGAGAAATGGGTCTTGGAACTAAACAGAGAATTCTCAACAGAGGAATATCAAATGGCTGAGAAACACTTAAAGAAATGCTCAACCTCCTTAGTCATCAGAGAAATGCAAATCAAAACGACACTGAGATTCCATCTTACACCCATCAGAATGGCTAAGATCAATAACTCAACTGACACCTCAAGCTGGCGAGGGTGTGGAGAAAGAGGAACACTCCTGCATTGCTGGTGGGAATGCAAACTAGTACAACCACTTTGGAAAGCTATCTGGTGCTTTCTCAGAAAAATGGGAATAGGGCTTCCTCAAGACCCAGCTATTCCACTCCTTGGAATATACCCAGAGGATGCACTACCACACAACAGGGATATATGCTTAACCATGTTCATAGCGGCCTTATTCATAATAGCCAGAACTTGGAAACAACCTACGTGTCCCTCAATAGAAGAATGGATAAAGAAACTGTGGTACATTTACACTATGGAATACTACTCAGCTATTAAAAACAAGGAATTTCCAAAATTTGTGGACAAATGGATTGAACTAGAAATTGTCATAATGAGTGAGTTCACACAGAAGCAAAAAGAGCTAAATGGTATATACTCACTTATATCGAGACACTAGCCCAAGGTGTACATCCCTCTTTCTGCCTTCTTTTCTGTGGGGTTTCATAGGTTCTGAGGGGAAGGATTTGATGGGACATCCTATTTAGTGCTGGATGCTCCATAGTCTCTCAATTCCTGTGTAGGATCTGCCCTGTGGTTTCCACATTTGCTCCCATTTGCTTCAGGAGGAACTGTTCTCTGATGATGGCTGAATAAGACACTACTCTACAAATACAGCGGAATATCATTAGGAGTCATTTTATCATTACTCTTTTTTTTAACATGTATTATTTGTTTTTTGGTTTTGACCGTAGGTCCATAATTCTGCTAGACAGTCTTTCTTTTTTTAAATTTTATTTTATTAATTTATTTGTATTACATCTCAATGGTTATCCCATCCCTTGTATCCTCCCATTCCTCCCTCCCTCCCATTTTCCCTATACTCCCCTCCCCTATGACTGTGACTTAGAGGGACTTCCTCCCCCTTTATATGCTCATAGGGTATCAAGTCTCTTCTTGGTAGCCTGCTATCCTTCCTCTGAGTGCCGCCAGGTCTCCCCATCTAGGGGACGTGGTCAAATATGAGGCACCAGAGGTCCCGCTTAAACTATGGCACTAGCCAAGGACAATACAGGCAGTAAACTTCAAACCCCTACCCAGATCTAGCCAATGGACAGGACATTCTCCACAGTTGAGTGAAGAGTAGGATATGACTTTAGACAATCTTTCAACTTCAAAATGTTAATAAACAACTTTTTCTCCCTATGTTTTCTATGAATTATCTTCATATTTTAAGTCAATAAAGATATATGTATAACCAAGATTTTAATTTTTCTATTCTTATACCTTTTATGTTACTCTTTAATTAGAAACTCTGTCAGACATTCTTGTGTGAAATAAAATATGTGATATTTTCTTTGTGTGTTTTTTTCTTATTATTTCACAGAAGTTTAAAGTCATTGGTTATCAGATTTTTCTAAAAAAATAATAATAATAATAAAATAGGTGACCTTCTCATGTTATGTAGTAAGAATTTAGAGGAAAAGGCAGGCTGGTTTCACTTCTCGCAGGCTATGGGTGTCAGGCAGGGTAATGTGGTTAACACAGAGATCACCTAGTTCACTGGCCGATCAGTGAACATGATGTACGGAAGTCAAAACAAATGGACCACTAAAGATCTTCATAAATTATTGTGATATACAGTTTCTTAAGAAACATTGCTGTGCTGCAGGAAGATAAAACAGGCCAAGATTCAAGAAAGTTTTTTTTTAAGAAACACATATGTAACGTGTAAATGAAAAATGATTTCCCATCTCTCTGTGAGTTAGAATGGCTTCATTATGAAGATTAAAATTTACTGCACCTTCAAGAACAGGTTGGTGTTGCTGAATTCTTAGGAATACACGGAAAAGGAGAAAGCTATGAATAAGCTCACAAAGGCAGAAAGGGCAGCTAGGTGGGAACTGGGGCAAAAGCTAAATAATTACTTGAAAACAAGCTCCATGAATATAGAAATAGTTTCTTTTTCTCTGCTGCTATCCTCTGTTGAGTGGCCAAGTGAAGAAGCGATGGAGCCAGTCAGCCTGGCTGTCAAGAACCTGGCATATTGTCAGGATGCAGTGAGTGGCCCTGCACACACAGAAATAAGTCAGATTACTCACCATCTGAAAAGGCAGCAGAGACATCAGAACAGGAAAAGAAAAAAAGCTAAAAATTATACCTAAGGTAAACTCTAATCAGGAGTTCCCCATAGTACATTATAGAGATCTCATCTTAAGGAAAACAACAACAACAAACAACCTGAGAACAAGGGTATTTGATAGTTAAGGTCTTGCATCATTTTCAGGCAATTAAAAATACATAAGAAATAGAATATAAATGGTGAAAAAAGTTCTAAACCACAAAAATCTCAGTTATCACATGACTCTATTTCACAATTCAACTTTATACTGTATTTTAATTAAGTTGGTGACCTGTAACCCATCAGCTATACTTGGCCTGCTGACTGTCCTGTCCTTTTGTCTTTCTTTATCTTTTTGAAACTTTCTTCTTGCCCTCTGAATGCTCCAGTCTTCCATTTTCAATATATTTACCTAAAAAAAGAAAATGAACTTGCACTGCGTTTGCAAAGCACCATTTAGACTTCAGTACTACATCACAATAGAGTTATCCTAGAACAATTTTGGGAAAATAAAAATCAAGTTTACCAACAAGTTTCACTTGATCTGCAAGATGTCACCACTTTTAGATGCTTTAGTATGTAAGGTAGTCTAAATAAATATCAGAAATTTATAGTCCATTATTTGAAGAATTTTTTAAGTCTAAACAATATTTTACGAGCTTTATTAACAGGTATTATAATTTACAAAATGTGACTTGCTTCACGGGAGCCACATATGTGCGTTTCCATAAAATTCTGACTCTCAGCAATCTTGTTTAATGTATGTGTTTACAGAACACAGGGATTGCACACACTTAGAATTCATGATATAATGACCGTGCTGTGACATCACGGCCTCTATTATATAGAATTAAAGCTATGAGTCTGAAGCCAGAAAGCCATAATTAGCAGAACTTTAATTGCTAGGATTAAAAAGAAGAAGAAAAAAATACTAAGTTACAGAATACCATCAGCCCCACAATTACCTGAAGCAAGACTGAGAAAATTATGAGAGAAGAAAACAAAATACAAGCTCGCTGCCACAGATAATGAGCTTGTACAAGGAACTGCTTTCACTCTTTTGGGCCAGAGGTAATAGTGCAACCAACACTAATTCAATTTATCCTGCCCTTCTTAATGGCCTACATGGGTGGGAAAGAAGAAAAGAATATCTTTCCTCTGCTTTATATTATCAGGAAGTTTTACTTGCAGTGAAAAAAATCTCAGGAGGAGGCTAAGAAGTTTGCATTTCATAGTTTAGGTCTGCTCTAATGAGAAATTTTTTATTTCTGAAGAAATTTTGGAAGAAGTGACATATGCAGAACTATTGCAGTGCTGAGATAGCTTGAGAAACCAATTTTCCATTTTTTTTACTACAAGTTATACAACCAATTTATTACTATTCTATTTTTTAAAAGTTCTGATGTAACATTGCTTAGTTGATAGTATGGTAATCCTAAAATAGGATTTTAAAAAATATTTTATATGTGTGTAATAATATACATATATATATATATATATAAAATAAAAAATAGTCAAATGTTTTTAATCTCTCTGTGTGCATGATATGTGTATGTGTGCATATGTGTGTGTATATACATCTGTGTGTGTCCATTTATACATAGCATGTGCTCACGTGGTGCTCAGAGGATAACTCAGATATTAGTTGTCAAGTTCTGCTTTGCTTTCTCATATTCCTGCTGCATTTTCCTGGCTGTGCCCCAGACCTTCCAGTGTTCTGAGATTGCAAACATGGCTGAGATTGCAGATACTCACTGACTGCCGTGTTCAGCTCGGCATGTGTTCTGGGGACCTAAACTTGGGGCCTCATGCTTATATGGCAAATGCTTTACAGACTGAACCATCTCCCCCAGGTCGTTTAAAAGAATGCTTATCTGTTTCTAAGGTTGGCAGCGTAGCTCAGTGGTACACAGTTTACTAGCATGCATAGGTCTTGAGTTCAAATTCTATTACAAAAAAAAAAAAGAGTAAAGGGAGGGAGGGCATATCAAAATATTCCTAAGGAACCAAATACATTTTCCAAAAACTTGGTCTCTCTCAGTGTTCCCTGTATAGACTCTGTACCATCACAACCCAACACCATGTGTGTGTATTGAAAGCATCTATGAATTAAACAATTGACCTTTAAAAGAGAAAACACGGTGAGCTGAAAACTCAGGTTCATGTCTTACTGTGCCAATTTACCTAGTCTTAGATGGAATGAGGGGAAACTGCTTGTGCATAAAAAGGCTTCATTAACTAGAGCATCCCCATGTTTGTTTTTGAGTATAGGCTTCTATCAAGGATTCGGAGCGGAAGTGTGACAAGGCAAGTATTTAAATAATGCCTGGGTTGTAGAGATAGAGAGAGACATCTACTGGTCCATCTACTGCCGGGTCTTAAGCCCCTCCCCCTTCTCTGCAATTAATGTAACGTTTTCTCTCTTACAGCTGACAGCCAAGAGCATAATTAGAGTCTAATAAAACACGGAAAAGTCACAAATGCAAAGTGGAATAAACAGTAAACAGCGAGGGGAGAGGAGACCCGGGGACGTGATGGCTGGGTAATGCCTCAGATAAACTGTGTGCACACTGACACTGTCACGCTCTCAGCAGCCCCAAGTGTGCTGGTAGCCTGGTGCAGACAGACAGCTCGAATTAATCCCAAGAGAAGCGCATGACAGGCGAGTGAAGCAGACAATTAGAATGAAGGAGGAAATTGGAAATGGCAAAGGTGTGAACATATGTCAAATTACAACTAAATGATAAATTACAATTCTGTCATCGGAATAAGCGGTAATTAAGAAAGATTTCAGCTATCCCTCTTGAAAAAAAAAATTAGAGCACCGTGTTTCGCCCCCAGTTTAGATTTGTTTGCAGAATTGTTTCCATCTATCTCACACTCGGGGCTGAGTCTTCCTGACTTTTGAGCTGCATTATTTGTGTACATTAAGGGTAATTCACCTCCTTCCTCTTCCCCGTTTTCCAGACTGGCAGAACGATAGTGTCAAAAATGAACAGGAAGCTGATAGTATCTGCTATAAAAACCTGCACGGAGGCTTGCTGCTGAGGCTGCTGCGGCAATCTAATTATTTTAAACAAGCCCGCACAGTCCAGCTGACAATTAGGAAAGTCTGCTCTGTGGCTTGGGGGACTCTGAGGAAACCGGGTAATCACCGCGCACTGGTCCCTTTCGCTTAGGCAGTAATGAATGTGGGTGGGGCCTCTTGGCAGTTTTCGGCCACTTAACCACAATTTAAAACAGCTGTGTAATTAGCGCACGTTTCTGCATCCAATATCCAATTCCAATTTAGAGTTTGTAACACCTGTGGTTTTTGTTACAAGCTCTAAGACCACGGCAGGGGGATGACAGAAGCAAAAGCCTAAGGCTGGCAAAGGCAGCTCCGAAGAGGGCATTGTGTCCATTGGGGCCCTGTGTGCCCAGACTTGATGAAGAAGGAATCTCAAGTGTAAACAGAAAGTGCCTCTCTTGAAGAGAGGCTTTCTATAGCAGAGTCAACACAAAGCATTCTGGCCTTGAATTCCTTAAGAAAGCAGACATATCTCCGACTTATAGAACCCTTATAAACTCCATTTAAAAAGAAAAGAGAGAGAGAGAGAGAGAGAGAGCGCCCAAGGTGACAACCTTATTTAGCACATCTAGAGAAAGGTAAAATTGAATTGGTTGGTCATCTCCCATCTGTTATTTAGTGACCATGAAAGCATTGATTTTAGAAATGCAATGCGAACTATAAGGTTAATAGTGATGATTTATGTTTAGGCTTGATCATAAATAAAGTGTCTTAATCTATAAACAGCCCCCAGTTTGAATATGTATAAGACAGGGTTCTACACTTTCCGTGCATCGTATCAGTTGCCAAATGGGAAGGGCAGTAGAAACTGGCAGCCCTCAACTCACAGAATAGTGATGGTGCAAGGGGACCCTGTTGAAAAGGAGCCTGAAGCACTCAAAAGGTTTTCTCAGAGCATATGTATATATTTACATCGCCCCTTTAATGCCCTCCCTCTAGAGCAAAAGAAGCAAATATCCAAAAAGCTAAATAAATAAACTTCTCTAACAGGGATGTCAGAGGCTCTGAAGATTTTTCTGGGAATGTATCGATTTCTAGCAGCTACAACCCAATACTGTAGTCCAAGGCCTCAAAAATCTTAATTGGGGCGGCATGTTAAAAGTTAAAAAGGCCAGTCCTGTGAGGGGAGGGTGTCTCTACAAGCCATTGCAATCTGAAGAGGGTTATTTTAAAAAGCAATCCATACACATGCACGCACATGCACACGCACACGCACACGCACACGCGCGCGCGCGCGCACACACACACACACACACAGAGCAATCCATTCTCTGCCATCTCTTCAGGAGTCATGTAGAGTCATGTGTTCCTTCCTTATAGTCTTACAGTTTGGAATATACGGACTCCTTATATTCACTTACAGAAGCTTCCAATAGTGAATGGCAGGGGGTGTTTAGGTGGAGCTGAGGATGGAAAGATGATAACTCGGTTTCAGCTCTTCTGGTTCAAGGGTAAGTAGGTGAGGGGGTAGGGGAGGAGAATTTCTGCAGTAATATGGGTTACTCATCAAAACTGAAGTGCTATTGCAGAAACTGGAGTACAGGCATGTGGCCTGAAAAAGTGTGAGATCTTCACTCCAGTTGGGGGAGAATATTTATAAACTGTGACCTGATAAAAAAGAAAACAACTTAAATTTTGTTAACTATCATCAAACAATTGAAGAACAGTTTATTTCATAGAAGTTGCAAGTAGAATGATATCAGCATTCAGATTTTAGTAAGGTGGTATTGAATTGTTGTTCAAGTAATACAGGACAGCTAGGACCTAACAGAGCCCTGAGTAAGAGGGAGCAGCACAGAGTTAGAGGGGAGAAGGTATAAAGGATGAAGATAGGAGCAGTCATCCAGGGTCAGCTTTGGCAAGCCAAGGTAAAACTACGATGCCAGGAGTAATCAGCTATGATCATGTGACTGCTAACGGGTGACAACAGAACAGAATAGTCAGCCTCTAGACAGCTTCCTGAGCCACCTAAGGAACTGACATCTGAAAAGTCCATACCTTTTGGTATGAGAAGACACCGAAGAATAGCTGAGTTCAAAAATGATATGGAACCATCAAAATAGATAATAAAGAGCTGAGTGTGTTGCCACATGTCTGTAATCCCTTCACACTTGCTAGATAAAGTCATCCTTTGCTTTATAGAGCGTTCAAGGCCAGTCCGGGTCACAAGAGACCTCATCTCAAAATAGACAAGCAATAAACAAAAGAAAGGATAACAAGAAAAAAGAAAGGAAATGACAGTAACTAAGCTGCCTTCTACAACAAATTGAAAAAAAAATGCCAGAAGGGATGGAGGACACTAGGGAAACAAAGATTTCTAAACACAGCAGGACTGCTGCACAGAGACTGAGCATGCACAGAGCTTCCTGAGGTCTGCACCAGGTGGGGTCCTGGAGAAGAAAGAAGTAGACAGACCCTTGGTCCCTAATCCAGAGCTATCTCCAATTGATAACCACTTGCACATGAAAATTTAGTCTCTTAAGGGCAGACTGAGTGCCTAGAAGTAGACAGCCTGACAGAAAGTGAATTCAATGTCATTTTTGGAAGTTCCTTGCCTCTTAATGTGGTATCAGGCCTTTTTCTTTCTTTCTTTCTTTCTTTCTTTCTTTCTTTCTTTCTTATTTTATTTTTTTCTCTTCTTTTTTTACCCTGCAGGTCCCTTTCTATCTATGTTATAGCTTTTCAGTTTTGTGGGTTTTTCTTTAACCCTTCATTGATCCAGGCCAGTCCCACTCACCTCCCTTTCCCCTTGTATATGCCCTCTGCCTTTATGACACCACCCACAAAATGAAATAAAATAATAAAAACATACAAACCAAAAAAAACAATAAGTAAACAAAACCAAACAAAGCATAGAGAATACCTCGCTGTGGAAGATGCAGTGTGCCACACTGTGTCCCACACTATACCCCTCTCTGTCCATGCATCTTAACTTGCAAATGTTCAAGATCTCTGGCTTCTATCACACAATCAATATTGGATCCTCACCAGAACTCCTCTTGCTTATCCTGTTGTTGCCCTGTGTTATACAGATCCTGTGACTGTCGACCACCAGGACGGGTTCTATCACACACTCCAACAACTAACAGATGATGTCGATGTGGGGGTTGACCAACTCAAAGTCCTGGATCTGGAACTGGGTGGTAACTGAGCAGGTCAGAGCACAGGCTTCTGCATATGCACCACCAGGGCAAACTCTCCAGTATTGTTCCAGCCAGATACCTGATACTGCCATCAGCAGGAGGCAGAGTCAGTTCTCCTGCTCTCATGCCCTAGAGGCCAGCTCACCAGCACCCTTACCTCCAGAGATAGCCCCACTGTGCTGCCAGCCAAGGCCTGGCACTCTCCCAAGTGCTATAGCGGGCACAGGACTTAGCCAGGCCTCCAGTTCTCAGCCTAGAAGCTGGTTCACCCATGACTTTGCCATCAAGGATAGCTCCACTGTTCTGCTCAGGCAAGGTAACAGGGCCCACTCTCCTGAGTGCTGTAGCTGGTGAGGGGCAGAGCCAGCTCACCCAATCCCATGACCCTGGGGCCAGCTTTCCAGCCTGACACCAGTGCCAAAGGGCATCACCCCTGTGTGCACGCCACCTCATGACAAGAGTAGCAGGGCCAGCCCTTCCATATTCATGCTTTCCGTAGAGGCTCACCCATGCCCCTGCCACCAAGGCCAACCCCACTGTGCTACCTGGATGAGGTGTAGACTCTGCTCTCCTGAGTGCTGCAGCCAGTGAGGGGCAGGGCATCTACATGGTCCCAGGAAGCTGCCCAGACCAGGGATGATCCCATAGTCTCTAGTGGTTATATGAGCCATGGACATCAACGCTGACCCTCTTTTTCTACATGGTCACAGACCCAGCCATGCCCTCCTCAACAGCAGAAGCTGAGACTTAACCATCACCTTAGGTGGTGGGGCTGGCTACTCACAACAGGCCATTGCTATTCAGCCTTGAATATGCATCTCTAGTCCCACCTTTCTTCATAATGCTCAAACTTTCCTACTTTTCTTTCTCTCTCATATGTCCAACACATCCTCGCACATTGTAGTGGCTGATGGTCCTCTGGGTGGCCTCCTCTGCCTGTGCTGTGTGGCATGGAGTGGTGGCAAGTGGGCCTCTAGGTGGCTATAGCCTGCCTGTGTGTCATGGTGGTAGCTGGCGGGTCTCTGTGTGTCTACTACCAGCCCAAGTCCTGCAGTGGCAGGCAGGTCTCTAAGCATCTTCCCCCACTCTGACAAGTGGCATGACTGTGGGTAGGTCTCCGATGTCTTCCTCCCCAGTTTTGTGTTTTTATGGGAATTCTGAGTGTGTGAGTGAGTAGGAAGAATAAAATGGAAACCTTAGCCAGGATATGTTATATGAAAAAAAATCTGTTTTCAATAAAAGAACAAAAAAGTATAATCAAAAGATGAGTTAAACAAATGTACTCTACAGTTTTGCCAACTTGCTTTGTACATAAGTTTATTTTGGAACACAGTAATGTGAGTTCTTTAAGTATTTTATGTTGCCTACATCTCACTACAGTAGGAGGAGCTGGTTATAAAAGACAGCTCTAATCTACAAGATAAAACGGCACATGTGGTGTGCCTTAGCCTTTTCCTGAGAAGCTCTTCTTTACCCCTGTGCTTAAATCTATGTTAAAATTTCATTCTGGTAAAGTCTAACTCTGCTTAAGATAGAAAGAAAGAGAGAGTAGGTAGGGAAAGAGAGAGAAAGGGACAAAGGAGAGAAGCAAATGAGCAAGAAGGAAGGAAAGAATGAAGGAGGGAGGGAAGGAAGGAAGGAGGGAAGGAAGGAGGGAAGGAAGGAAGGAGGGAAGGAAGGAGGGAGGGAAGGAAGAAAGGAAGGAGAGGAGGAGGGAGGGAAGGAAGGAAAGAAGAAGGGAGGGAAGGAAGCAAGGAAAGAGGCAAGAAGGAAAGAAAGAAGGAAATGGTTGTAGCCCACTATTACAAATGATACTGAGTCTACTATATCTAACATACAAAGCAAAGTCACTAGGCTCATCAATGATCAGTGTGACTAACTCTAAAACAGCAATCAACAGCCAAGGAGCTGGAGATGACTCAGAGATAGAATTAGATGTTAAGGAGTTTTAAACCAGTTATTGCAGATACATGTAAAAACTTGCAGAATAAGACCTTCTTTATGAATCTTGACAGATAAACGGCAACTATTAAAATGACTTGAAAATTCTCAAAGCAAAAAGTATATCTAATATGATCTATCCATTTGGTAGTATTAACAGATAGTAGAAGGCTCAGAGAATTACTGATCTTAAAAGCAAATGAATATATAATCAGCATTATTTTTTAAAGGCAGAAAAGAGAAAACAGATCAAGAAATATTTAGAACTTAAGGATTAGACAGGTAATATAAAACAATATATGAAATGAATACATGTTGTAGTAATTTGAAAGAAAATGATCCTCTTAGGCCCATAGCGAGTGGAGTGGCACTATTAGAGGTGTGGCCTTGTTGGAGTGGGTGTGGCCTCGTTGGAGTGGGTATGGCCTTGTTGGAGTGGGTGTGGCCTTGTTGGAGTAGGTGTGGCCTCGTTGGAGTGGGTGTGGCCTCATTGGAGTGGGTGTGGCTGGGTTCATGATGTTTCTTTACAGCAATAGAAACCCTAAGGCACATGTATACATATATATATATATATATACACACACATATATATGTATATATAATGTAGATATGCACACACACACACACACACACACACACACACACACACACACACACCTATCTTTCAGCTCCCATATGGGAAATGAGAAAGCAAAACCGAAAAAGCATTTGAATAAATAATAATTGCAAGTTTTCAAATCCTTGAAACTTGTAGCACCAAAAACCCCTGTGGAACCTGAGCAGCCCAGCTGCCTAGACAACTGTCCTCAGAAAACCTCTAGTGAGGCTGAAGGGCGTGGAAGAGAAGCAGGAAAATCAGGCACGAGCTTATCCTCATCGAAAAGAAGACACATCACACAAAATGTAGCAATGATCATATCAGCAGATCTTACTGCAGCAGTTGTATCTAGAAGGCAATGAAAAACTGTCATTTATTAGTATATAACATATGATAATGTAATCAGCATAGTATACAATATATAATTAATTATATAATATGTGAGGGGGTAAATAAAAATATGATCAACATAATATTATATTAATTGATATTTAGATATGTAGCCAAAAGACAGAAGACAAATGAAATGGGAGTGCATGTCACTACATAGCATATAGTGAAATTTAACTAAATGTTCATCACTAAGAACATTGCGATATATCTATATTTTAATTTCTAGAGAAGATTTAAAATGACAACACTAAGACAAAAGATGGCTTAAAAGGCATACTAAACATGTGATTTGTAAAAAAGAAATAAATGAGCAATTAAAAATAGTCTAATGGTAAATGAGCAATTAAAAATTGTCTAATGGGCAGCTACAAGTAAAGAGCTAGAAGAAAAAGCCTCAGTAAAAACAGATGAATAGTTATATTAGATACAAACCCACTATATTTTTATATTTAGAAATCAGTGACAGCCAGAATACCTTTTTTGTCTTTTAGAAAGAGTTTTATTTTTTTTTTAACTTACTCACATTATATCTTGATTGTTACCCCCTCTATCATATCACCTGTTCCCACGCTTCCTCCCTCTTCTACCCTGTTCTCCTCCCCTAGTCCTCTGGTGGCAGTTGGGGTGGGGGTTGGGGGGGCCTCCTCTACCACCACCTGATCATAGCCAATCAGGTCTCATCAGGATAGCTTGCGTCACCTTCCTCTGTGAACCCACAAGCCTGCCTTGTCAAGGGGAAGGGATCGAATTGCTGACACCAGATTTCATGTCAGAGAAAGCCCCCGCTCCCACCACCACCACATAGAGAAGGAGCTATCCATTGCTTATATCTGAGCACAGGATCTAGTTCTTGGTTGGTGCATCAGTTTGCACAGGGCCCGCTGGCTTCATATCAACAGGCTTTGATGGTTTCCTTGTGGAGATCCTGATCCCTCCAGGTCCTTCTATGCCCGGACTCTTCCATAAAACCTCAAGTCCCCTGCTGCATGGAGTCTCTCAAAAGACATCTATGTTGAGGTAATAGTCACTAGTAAATGAGTATATACAGTGAGTGTCTTTCTGGATGTGGGTTACCTCACTCAAGGTATCTTCTAGGTTATCCATTTGCCTGCAAATTTCATTATTTCCTTGTTTTTGATAACTGAGTAGTATTCCATTGTGTAAATGTACCACAGTTTCTTTATACATTCTTTGGTTGAGGGACATCTAGGTTGTTTCCAGGTTCTGTCTATTATGAATAAAGCTCCTACGAACATAGTTGAGCAAATGTCCTTGTTGCATGGTGGAGCATCTTTCTATCCTATGCCCAAAAGTGGTATAGCTGGGTCTTGAGGTGAAGTTATTCCCAGTTTTCTACTAAAGAAGAGTGTCACAGAAGCCTTCTACCTCTCTTCTCTCTCTCTGTCTCTCTGTCTCTCTGTCTCTCTGTCTCTCTCTCTCTCTCTCTCTCTCTCTCTCTGTGGAATTTTTTTTCAAAAAAAAAAAAAAGAAAGAAAAAGAAAGAAAAGCTGTCTTGATTAGATACTTGTCACATTGACACATACTAGAGTCAATGGGGAAGAGATGTCTTCAGTAAGAAAATGCCTCTATTAGATTGCCTGTAGACACATGTGTACAATGTTTTCTTTCTTTTTTAAATGTTCTTACTTATTTGTTTAAGAATTTTATAAAATACGTTATGATCATACTTTCTCCTCTCCCCAACTTTGCCCAGATCCTCCTCCCTTCTCTACCCACACAATTTCATATTCTTTCTCTTTCTTAACACACACACACACACACACACACACGCACGCACGCACGCACGCGCACGCACGCACGCACGCACGCACACACACACACACACACACTTCCGATTCATGTTGGCCAACTACTCCTGGGAATGAGGCCAGCTTTAGAGTGCGTTCTATATACCCAGGCCACCCCCATCGAAGAAAACTGATTTTTTTTCCCTCTCCCATTAGCTATGAATTACAAATAGATTCTTGGCTACAAGTAGAAAAAGCATTGTCATCATCCCCAGTGAGATAATCCAGACCTAGAAAGAAGATGTGGTTTTTTTTTCTTATATCTTTAGATGTATATGCTTTACTTAGAATATTCACAGAGAGCTGAGCACAGTAGCTGGTGCATGCCCGTAATCCCAGCACTCAGGGAGGCAGAGGCAGGCAGTGAGTTTGAGGCCAGCTGGTCTACAAAGTGAACCCAGGACAGCCAAGGCTACCCAGAGAAACCCTGTCTCTAAAAACCAAAGAATATCCACAGAAGTTCCACAGTTAGTCAGGGATCAGGGAAGGAAGGGATCTTCTACAGTGGGGTTATTTTCTTGATTAATGATTGATGGAGGAGGACCCAGCTCAGGGCAGTGATGCCACAGCTAAGCAGCTGGTCCTGGGTGGTATAAAGAGACAGGCTGAACAAGCCACAGGGAGCAAGCTAGTAAGCCGCACTCCAGCACCACCTCTGCGTCAGCTCCTTCCTCAGTTTCCTACTTGAGTTCCTGAGCTAACTTGCCACTGTGATGGACTGTAATCTCCAAACTGAAACAAACCCTTGTACCTGAAATAATAACACGTAAACATCCTCATTAACAACGTTGGGAATTTCAATAGCACTGTTAACTTTTATAATATGCTTTCATTCTAAACTGGAATTAAATGATTTTTTTTTATTTTCAGCACACAGAAATTAAACTACATACTAATAAATAACATAGGGTCAAAGAAATAATGTGGGTTTTTTTTTTCTATCCAGGGTTTCTCTGTGCACTCTTGGCTGTCCTGGACTCACTTTATAAACCAGGCTGGCCTCGAACTCACAGAAAGCTGCCTGCCTCTGCCTCGCCACATGCTGGGATTACAGGCATTGGCTGGCCGGACTAGAAAATCAAAAGCAAGACCAACGCTTCACCTCTTGCCATTTGAAATTTAGCATGGGAGAGCACAAGCTGCTTATGGAAAACTGTGAAGCATGGCTGAAAAGAATCCCAAGCACCAGACCTGGAAAATCATGTGTATTTATGCAAATACTCAATTCTTAAATTGCATCCATTCTTCAGGTGTTTATTAATTCAACACAATATGAACTCAAAGACAAAATATTGATAAACTGACTCTAATTTTCCTGTGCAGTGAAAAGAATCAGACTACCCAACGCAACACTGAAAAATGAAGTTCGAGGCCTGACTGAGTAACTTATAGCTTTTTCATCAAGCCATAATGATCAAGAGAACAGAGAACATGGTGCTGGTTAAAAAAAACAAACAAACAAAAAAAGAAAACGGAGCAACACAGTTCAATAGGACAGAAGAGAGAGCTAAAAAAACAGGCCACATCAAAAGAATTCACTGATAATTGACAGAGCCACAAAGGCAGAACAATGAGGCAAATTTAATCTTCCACAAATCTAGATAAACACATTGCAACCTGCACAAATATCAACTTAAAGAAGACCAGAAGCCTAAATGTGAAAAACTGCATATCTGGATGTTAATGGCACAAATCTTGATGTTAGGTTGGCTCTGGCTTTTTAGACACAACAACCCAATCTGATTCCTAAAGGAATAATTGATAAGCTGAAGTTTGCATTTAACAGCTTCTAGTCTGAAGAAGGCACAGTCTTGGGAGGAGAAGGCAAACAACAGATTTGGAGAAAATATTTTCAGAAGATATCCAATAAGTGATTTGCAGAGAAGGTTTGTTTGTTTGGTTGGTTGGTTGGTTGTGCACATCAGCATTTACTTGTGTGATAAGTTTCACTGGTCTTTGCCAAATGACAAACAATGTGTAGCCATCATCAAATATCCTCTATAGCAGCTTCACTCGCCTATGCTTTAAGAATTCATTCCTTCCCTTTACTCCAATCCTCCAATTGCCAGAACCACCCACCATCTTAACTGTCTGTGATTTTACCTTTTAAAGAGTGTCTTGTAGTTTAATCATACACGGCACAGCTCTTTCAGGCTCAGGATCTCTCACATCTCTTTCTGAGAAGACAGTTGTTCATGTTTCTATTCACTGAGTAATATTCAGTTTCATAGATATTCACCATCTTGATCCCTGTGGTTTTATTTGAAAGTTGAACCGGCTTTGTTCTCCAATTGTGTTCCTCTTTAATATTGTGTTAGTTTATTCTATATTTTTTGCCTAAAAAGACAAACCTTAAACTTAACTTGGTGATGTCCATAAAGTAACTTGTCAGGATGTTGATTGGGGTTTCACTGAATACATGGATAAAGCTGGGAGAACTAACATTTTCAACAGAGTGTTTCTCCCCTTGTATCCAGAATATCTGACCATTTATTAGAACTTCTGCTTCTTTGTCAGAGTCTTATAATACGCTACTTATGCTGGTTTCTATTAGCCAAGGCTATATCTGTGGACCTCAGATGAATCTGTGTGTTCTTATTTTTCACCTATTATGCAAGAATAATTTATCGTACTTTTAGCTTTTCTTTCAGACTCTGCTGCCATAAAAATATTTATACAGAACCAGCAGAGTGTTGTTACACCAAGACTCTACACTGATTTAACTCCACATGCTTGAACAGTAGAACTTTAATATGCAACTAATGTGTTATAAAAACTGAATTTATTATAAAATGCATATATAAATAGATTTTAATTTTATTTAACATTTGGATTAACATGTTAAAGCACTTTTTTTTTTTTTTTTTTTTTTTTTTGCTTTTTGAGACAGGGTTTCTCTGTGTAGCCTTGGCTGTCTTAGACTCATCTTGTAGATCATGCTGGCCTTGAACTCACAGTGATCTGCCTGCTTCTGTTTCCCTGGGTGCTGGGATTATAGGCATGTGCTACCATGCCCAGCTAAAACTTTCCTTTCTTTCTTTATTTGTTTCTTTCTTTCTTTCTTCCTTCCTTCCTTCTGTCTTTCCTTCTTTCTTTTTGTTGTTGTTGTTGTTGTGGTGGTGGTGGTGGTTGTTTGAGACAGGGTTTCTCTGTGTAGCCTTGACTGTCCTGGACTCTATAGATCAGGATGGCTTCTAACTTACAGTAATCTGCTTCCCTCTACCTCCCTGAGTGCTGGAATTAAAGGTGTGCACCACCACACCCAGAATTAAAAGTACAATCGACAAATATGTTCAACCCATATAAGCAAGGTTTTGTTCTTCTAGGAAGTGACAACATTTATTACTATTAATTTTATTTAACATTTGAACAAGATATTTTATGTTTATTTTTTACTTGAGTGGTGACTATTAAAGTTATTCCAATACAACCTTTAAACCACAGTGATACATATTTGAGGAGAGTAATTCACTTGTAATGAATATTTTCTGCTCCCTGATAGTTTTCATTATTCTCATTTCAAAAGTAAGAGGTGGGGCCTTATGATATTATATTATTGTATGTATAAGATTTTTTTGTATATACATTGCCTGAAATATTTGAGATTATGTTCCCTGCACTATATTGTGAAGAACTAAATACCTTAAATAAGCCACAAGTGACACCTACTTGAGCTTGTATACATAATGTTTAAGTTGATTCATAAAGCTTTTTTCCATATTTGCTAAATCAGGAACTTAAAACCCAAATTAACACTTTGTTTTCTGGATCTCATACTTAAACTTGGAATCAAACCACTGGGTAGAGAACAGAAGTAAGTAAATAACAGGCAATTATGTTATAAATAAAGTGACGTGTAACTGCAATGCACTTTAAAACGCCTTACCCGCTTCAGCACCATCCTACTAACAGTACGAAACTCTAGCTGATACTGACCTTTAAAAGGAACCAAGGACAATCTTTTTCGTGGATTAAAAGACCATAAAAGTGATGGTCTGCCACTGCCAGAAGCACTAGCTGAACCTCTGCAGAGAATTATTTGCCAAAAGGGAAAAGGGGAAATTAAAAATGATTCTGTAATGTGCACCGTTCTTAATGAAGGAGTTAAAAAAGAAATCGAATCTGCTATTAGGAGAGAAGAACCAGGAAGAAAGAATGGATGCTGTACTAGCCGGGCAATGTTGTGCAACTCTTCCTGTAAAAAAATTCTTTATGTGTGGTCAGCAGGACCCTTGACTTTCACCTTCTAACATGCTTCTCCATTTAAACGATTCTGTTCCACTCTCAGCTAGCTGTCCACAGCTGCTGGAAATTGATTTATCCCCAGATAATGGCTGAAGCTGATGACCAAAATGTCACTGTGCAACTCTTTAGCAATTTAAGGTGTTTGCAGCCTAATGTAACCTGATATTAACCCTACTTTTAAATGTATTAGCATCTGCACAAATTCGAAAAAGGACTTTCAAAATCTCCTTAACACACAAGATGTGTTTTTTTTTTTTTTAACCCCCACAGCAATTGAAGAAAGCAATGTAGAAGCTGCTGGAAAGAAAAATGCTGCGTTAGCCAGAGCTGGGAGCACACAGGTTACAGAGAATGCCAGGCCTCGATTCTGAACAGAGCGTCAATTCAGATCCCATTCAGGATTCTGCAAATACTACAGGAGGCAGGACAGTGCTAGGAAAACAGTCTAATGCGAATGAATATAGTCTCAATCCTCTTGAAAATTTCTATTTCTTAAGTAATCTTTAAACATTCTTAATATCTCACAGATCCGTTAAAAAGAAGTACGGTGGTGGGAATAGATGGATAAACATTTTTGAAGTGTAAATACATTATTATTCATGGAAGGAATATTATCAGTTGAGGTTGATTCTTGCCATAAATCCAGGAATGTTTAGTAAAGACACTTCTTTTAAATATGTCTAGCAGAGTAGAATCACACTAGCTCACTGTTGGTCACTGATACCATTTCAGGCCCACGCAACTTGCTTATGAAGTACTCATGCATGGCTGGAGAGCAAAAGGCTCCTAAATTTAAAAAAAGCACATAAAATTGGGAATATTAATCTGACTTGCCGAAAACGAAATGCCATGCTTCTGTTTTTCATACTTTGCAGGTCTCCATCGAGAACTAAGGTGTTAGTAATATTCAAGCTCTATGCTAAAGGTCTTGTGGTATTGTTAACACAGACTTAGTTTACACAACGGTCAAATCAAAATGTGTGAATTAAAGAAATGGATTTACTTACGATCCCCATGCGTAAACTGACATTTTTTTATTTCTTCCATAGATTCTGGATTTTCTAAAATATTAGTGCCTAAGCCAGTTTTACATATAAGTTGAATTCAGCCACACCTAATTCTTAATAATTTTATGAGAAACATAGCTGTGTTCTATACCTGTTATTTTATATGTCATTGTTTACATTTTAAACATGTAAATAAAGACCTCATTAATGTGTTTTACTCAAGGCGAATTTTACTATTGTCTAATGGTGCCGATTCTTTTTTAGTTCTAGATAAATGAATTAGTTGTCAACTGATAACATATGTATAAAATTATAATTCATGTAAAAGTTAAAAAATCCCCACCCAGTCTTCAATCATTGTAATGAATAAAAATGTAAATATGTTTTTAAAGAAAGAAAAGGAAGGAAGGAAGGAAGGAAGGACGGATGGAAAAAACGAAGAAATATCTGCAGTGATGGATGTTACATAGATAGAAAATTAGGTCACTAAGTGGAAACATGTGTAATGAATCATCTGATGTCCTATGTAAAAGAGCATTCAGTGTTTATTAAAAATTATCTTTAGATGGAGCATGCATATACAAAACATTCATTTTAATCTGAGGAAAGCAAGTGATTCTGCCATAATTAACACATGTACATGGAAAATATCATAATTCATTCTGTCTGTTCATCACAATATTAACAAATACCCTGCACATTGAAATTCTAGACTCTAAATAATTATGGAAAAAACAGTATAAAGAAGTTTAGAGTTCTGAGATTTGATGGTAATATATTAACCAATCAAATTTCCAAATACTGAGAGCTGGACATAAGATAGTCATCATATTTATTGTTTCTCAAAAAATAGATTGTATACTTAAAGATTTATTAGTTATTGCTTCTAAACATAATCAGCTGTGGGTTTAGTTAGACAATTAGTGTGTTTAAAATGTAACATATTGAGATGTTAATCACTGTGTGTATTGATATACTGGAGAAAAAAAAACCTTTCAGTCTACATTGTAATCTGCCATGAACCTCTTAGTAATGGAGAATCAACAGCAAACACTCTATTGAAGGGACAACATATTTAACTCTTTCACGTAATTGATTTTACTTGGCATCCATAATTCATTTAATCATTGTGGAAACAAATTCACTGGAATTCTGAAACTGGCAACATTTTAATATATATGTCACATAAACTTTTAAAAGTAGTCTTAATATTTAAATTGAAATTACATGATTGCATACTTTGTTCCAACTGATGCTTAATTACAGTAAAAGGAAGGGAGTTTACCTGTGAGGAGCAACAAGATCCTATGTGTGTTTTTCTGCAGTAACTGTTTTCCTTCTGAGTTATGGAGGACAAGGACCATGGGGGAACCCTATTGTTTCCTGTTCATTTAGTAAACATGTTGACCTACAGCTTGACTCTGTTTCCCCTTTCCATTTCTGTTTCTCAAGACCACAGAGTACACGTGCCTGTGCATCAACACCTGTGACAGGGTCTGAGGCATGTCTTTGGGTGAATGCACTGCCCAGGGCCATAGGGAATGCATGCTGATGCCAGCTGAGTAATATAATGTGGTGCCATTTAGACCATTATTCATAGTTGATGAACACATACCTTTTCTCGTGAAACACATACATTTCGGTAAGAAATGCATAGATCATTTACTGAAGCACATTTATTATAGCAAAATGTGTACCTCGACTAATGAAACACATAGATCACAGAGTAAAATCATTATACTTGGAGTGAACAGATTTCACTACTTCTGGGTATTTTTAGGATAAACCAGCTTCAGCTAAAAGAGCAAAATTGGATTTAGAAACAAAAAAAAGGGGTTAATTTGCTAATTCTATTTTGTAGTTGACATATTATTTAAAATAAATCTATGCTGTATGTCTTGAGCCTTATGATTTCTTCTGTGATTATATATGCATGGTTGATATGATATAGTATTTAGCATCTTTTCCACGGTGTTAACCAGCGTTGAACATACGTAGCAGGGAAAATCTGAAATATGATGTTTAGGAAAGGCAGGAGACATTTGAGGGTGCCAATTTATTGCTTCTTTTCAAATAGAATTTAGTACTTGCCATTTGACACAACTGTATTCTGGGGACTAGTGGTGTATCTTGACACATCTACCTTTATCTGAAGTAACAAATGCCAAGGAAAGCCAGAAACAGGATGTGAGCCAATGCCCCTGCCCCTGCAGGGTCAGCAGTAAGCTATCAATTCCCACTGTACAAATTCAGTTAGCCCAGGCTCTCTGATACCCCGGGGGGTACAGTGGGTCAAACACTTTGTTTATGACTAAGGAATCCCTCCGTACATCCAGCTTGAACCATAATCCTAACTCAGCAAGCTGGGAATAGATGTGAATTCCAGGCTCCTGCCTTATTGAGAACATAATTCACACAGCCTAACACTGGACTGAAAAGCCTTGCAAGACTGAACTGATTTGTATCATTTCTATGCACTGCATGTGAAAACCTGCCTTACCCTGGCCTCCTCTGGTAACTGCACAATGGCCTAGGCCAGCTTCAGCCCTTATTTTGAAAGAAGGAAGTTAAGGAATTATCTTCTTTATTTTCCTCATTTTAATTCTTTTAATACATTAGTTGAACAAATACACAGAGAAGCAGAAAAGAGTAATATCCAATATGGGAAATGACTCATTACAGTAAACAGAGCCTTGCTATGCATGTAATAGAAAATGAATGTTTGTGTTCATTGTTCAACGCAATATATCAGCCCAAATTGTTTATCTGCAGAAGAAGCCAATCTTACTTTTTCTCTCTCCAGGATCATCCCCCTGACAGTCAAGACACTCTTCATTTTAGGAGGAGGAGGCGTCGCCCTGTTCTTTACAGCTGGCTGTTGAACTGCTCTACCCTTGACTGCAACCTGAAAACCTGACTACAGATGTTCATTGTACTTGAAAGCTGCTATTTTCTAAAATTTACTTACAGTGCATCATCATTCAATCTTTCATTTATAGGTGACTTGTTTATTTCCCCTCCACCCCCCCCCATGCTGTGCAGTGCAGTGCTTGGATGCAGAGGTGTAAGAGATAAAACTGGATTAACTGGAATATTCAGTGTGATGCACAATGGGTTTTTCACTGAGATGCTCCACTCCTCCTTAAGTTATAGACGCTCATTTCATTATTCAGTGAACTCTCCAGCGACCCTGCAATTTTACTATATAATTTATGTTTCCTGATACAATTCAACAGTGTAATCTTATGATTTATGTGCTTCATTTATAATTTGATCATCTCAGTATAATGTATGTTTTTCTACATGATTTATGTACTTTATCCTATAATATATGTGTTTTTGCTATATGATATATGTTTTCATCAGCTGTATGTTATGGCATTGGTGATACAGTCCTAGCGAAGGAGGCAGAATATTCCAGCCGGAGGGGAAGTCTGGGGGCTAATTGCAATCAATTCACCTTTCACACCATTGCACTTTAATCTGCCAGGGCTTGTGAAGTGAGCAAGCTTAACATGGCAGTAGCAGGGAGGCACAGTGCCAGTGTCCCTGTTCCCTAGATCCGAGAGAAAGAAAATCCCCGCTGCATATCAGGCCATCAGAGGCCCATGCTTTGGTTTTCTCTGGAACAACAACAAAAGGTCATTAATCATACCACAGTCCCTCCGATATAACCTGATTCCTGCCATAGCAAACACATTTATAGATATGCTAGAAATGGTAAACTTTTGTTGTAAATAAGCAAATTTGGGGGGGGGGAAGAGTTATTGAAGAATAATATTGCAACAATCCTAAATCCTTGCAGAAAACACTTTGAGACGAACATTCATTAAGGCCATTACTACATCCACTGAGCTGTCTGTCAGGCGTTCTCATTTAGGAAGGCTTCTGTTATAGTTGCCCACTGAATACTCATGTATTCAGCAGACATATTTTAAGCAATTCATTTGTCCCAAACAAGTATAAATATATAAGGCAGACCAAAAGTCCCGACTTCCCAACAATATTTAATGTTCTGTTAACACAAAATGAATTAAAAAAGCAAAATAACATGATAGTCCTAGATGGTGTGATGCTTTTGGTTATCAACTTAAGTGTGTATTTTATTCAGATTTCTCCAGCTTTTTCATTATTCCCCAGAGTCTCATAATGAAATATGATCCTATATATCCACTAATTTTCCCCCCTCCAATTCCCCATTCCCTCCTCCAAAATGTTCCCCTTCCAACTTCATGTCTTATTCAAAAGCTCCCCAAGTCTGGTGGTGCTGGTTATATGTGCATAGGAACACTGTTGTTGTTGTTGTTGTTGTTGTTGTTTTAATTAAGTAGGAACTTGCAAATCATTGCTAAGGGGGAAGCATGTGAACAAAAGATTAGGATAGAAGACGTGATTAGTATCTGGTAGGAAACAGGACGTTCAGAGACCTTAACATGAGGACCCCGTGTCGTCTCGAATGAATGAGATCAACTTGACAAGAAGAGGGTGAACACGGGTGGAAGCAGAAGAATGTTCAAGAAAGCATTAAGTAAGACTAGATCAAGAAGGGCCATGTAGGAGTTGTAAATATCCCGAGGCCCACTCTGCACCAGAACGGAGGCTTGAAGCTGAGGATGAGAAGTATCAGCCGTGACCTGAGCTGCCTGGTGCTTCGCGGAAGCACTCCCGTGGGCTACACGCGGTCAGAGACAAAGACAAGCCAGGTGGGCCAAAAGAGTGTAGGGTTATTGCACCAGTCTGTGCCAAAGTGCAGTGTCAGTGGGTCAATTAAGGCTGGTAGCCATGGAGATAGTGAAAATTATTCAGAGTCTGGATATTATTTCAAGTTAAGCTGACAGGATTCTCTGAGGGATTGACTAGAGTGTGAAAGAGAGGCCAACTTTATTCACGAGGACATTAACGTAGCAGATGAAAGCAAATACTTCAGTACTTGCTTAATATATTTATTTTACTGTTAAAATTAATAAAAGGAGATTGGTGCGTGGGTTTTCACATAGAAAGTATATATCAATAGCAGGAGAACTGTTAAGTCAGTTCAGCGCATGTTTTCTTGATGCATATCCATATCAAATTATTCCCATCTCTTTGTTCAATACATTTCTATTGCCCTACCCGATTTTGTTTCCAAAAAGATTGGTTGTACACATGCATTTATATGTGTGGTTATTTTTAATATAGAAATACAAGAACAGAATAATTGCGTTTTTAGTGGTTTGGTTTTATCTAATAAGTTGATATCACTTCAAGCAATTATATACTTATTTTTTTCTTTCATCAATGCATATACCAAGTACCAATCATTTCTTATCTTTATAAATTATTTTCAATCATTGCAAACATTTAAACATTCCATAGAGGGAATTATGTTAACTCTTCTCCTTAAAGTATGATGATGTTCCTTTAGAATTTTGATTTTTTTTTCATTTGATTTGTATGCAGGTTTAAGGCAACAAATAACATTTATTGTCCGTACAATAAACTCAAATAACAATATTTAATTTGACATTTTCACCTAAGACAAATTTCCCTTAGAATTTCATACTTGCATATAATATGTTTTTATTAAATCCACCCCCATTTTGGCTCCTGTTCCACCACATAAAATTTTCTGTTTTAAGTTCATGCACTTTTTAATTTTTAAAAAATTACGTCTCATTTATTCTTGGAGAATCTTATGTAAGGCATTTTTGCCCTAATCTTTCCGGTTCCCCAACTCCTTCTTGATTCTCTTGCCTCTCTCCCCACCAAACTTCATGTGTTCCTTCTCTAAAAAGTAAGAAAAGAAACTTTTAAAAATGGAGTACAGTTTGTGCTGGCCTGTCCCAGAGTGTGGTTGATATACACAGTATCATTTTGTTGAAGATTTTTTTCCTCTCCCATTTGCCAGTAGCTTCTTGGCTAGCGGTGGGAGTTTGTGTTTACCTCTTCTCTCCTCTGCGCTGGCTTTAGCTGTTACTGCTTCTGCTTTGTGCTGTTGCGCTGGGTTTAGCCTGGCTTGAGTGCCTGTAGATCTTGTGTATGGTGTCACAGTCTCCGTGAGTTCATGGGTACATCTACCCTCTTGTGTCTGAAAAATTCTCTTTATTTAAACTCACCTACCACCTCTGGTTCCTACAATCTTTATGCCCCCCCTCATCTGCATAGACCTCTAAACCTTGTGGAGAGTTGATAAATACAGGGCTGAGTGCTCCAAGGTCTGCCACTCACCGCACATTTTAGGTCTCTGTTTTAATTACCACCTTCTGCCAGAAGAAGTTTTTCTGATGAAAGTTAAGCAGTGCGTGAACAATATGTCATTAAGAATGATTTCATTGCTATGTTTATTAAGCAGATAATATTAGTAGGTTCCGTGACCTTATCTAGTCTCTGGTTCTTGATTTCATTAACAGTATCAGGAATGGGTTCCATTTAATGGAGAAGGCTTTAAATTCAATTAAAAAGAGTTACTCCAGAAAGAAGGGAGCAGAGTCTAGAGGAATCTGATCACCCCATGATCCTGTGCATGCTGAGCAGCGCTCTGCACTCTCTGAGCCTGGCATCTTCAGCCATTACCACCTGGTTGATTCTGACTCTACACCTTGCTGCCCAGATACTGAACCATGTCCTCTTTCAACTGCCCACTGCCTTGATGTCGCCAACCGATGCCTCTGTTTGTGGACCATAGTGCCAAGTTTCTGTCCTGGAAGATCCATACCAAGTATACAGTTAAACCAGTAAAGATGAGGAAGTCTTGGGGTCAAGATCGTACATGTTATTGGTAGTGGCCACAAACAGAACTATTGAATGATTGATTTTCTATGGTTCTGGCTGGAGAAGGAAACCAAGCCAGGACCCTTTTGAGGAGAAGGTTTCCATGGTCGGCTAAGATCCTTGTAGGGGGTGTGTGGGGGACTGTGGCACCCATGTGCCACAGCAGGTGTGTGGAGCTTAGAAGGCAACCTCGTTTGCCAGTCCTCACTGCCACCTTGTTTGAGACAGGGTTGCAGCTAGGTAAACCAAGCCAGTTCATCAACCTCCGGGGCTTCTCACGGCCCCTCCTCCCACTTAGCAGAGAGGGTGCTGGGATTGCAGCCTTGCACGTCCCACGAATCCTACAGATTCGAACTCATATCCTCAGGCTTGTCCAGGATGCATTTTACCAATTATGTCATCTTCACCCCAGTCTTATTCTAAGTCGTTAGCACATTTTTACACCAAAGAAGTTGGGTTGATAGAATCTATAATTCTTCCAACTTTAGAAATGAAAAGGCAGATACAGAGTGGTTCGTGATTGTAGAAGTTTACACAGCTATTAAGTGACACAGCCAAGATCCTAGCTGTTTCTTTGGCTCCAGAACCTATTACTTGTATATTGTCTAATAGAGTGCCAATGTCTGCGTAATGTGATTCAAACATAACAGAATATAATAACACCATAATTAATCGAACTTGAGACACATGTTTAGATACAAGAATCTTTCAATTACTAGTATATTCACTCTCAGCAATGTCACTCTTGGCAATCTGATGCAGAGAGCAATAGAGAAAACTGCCTGAAATAGTAATAATTATACGCAACCTGCATTAGCCTACATGAAACCTTCCAGAAGTTTCTCATGGCTCATAAAATTAAATGTGCAGTTGCTATTATGGTAGATGAAATAATCTGCCCACCCTAGTGTATGCCCAAGCTCGCTGCGTCTGTCATTGCAAAAAGACACCCTACTGCATACGTGTTCTTCCTGCAGCAGGGTCTTTGATGGCTTCTGCCTCATTGTGCAGATCAGACCCTAACACTACATGTTTGAATCCTTCCCTGTTTGCTGGATAGATTGTTTCCACATCTTTTTTTTTTTTAAATGTCCATCATAATATTTATCTTTAAACTATGTTATTTGTTCACATTTTATAACTATTCATTGCTCGTGCCTTCAGGGGAATCTTGATAAAATAAAGGGAGAACGTCTGTCCACTGCTCATTTAAGTGTGAGTGTGCTAATACCCAGAACACGGGGACATTTTCTAGGACATTTGTGCTCAATACTTTGCCTTTAAATAAAATGAGTGGATTATCCAAGAAAATAAATTAGCTGAAAGCTCCCATTCAGTCAATAATAAAATTCTGTTTACCTTCTGAAAAATTTTCACTCTAATGGCGAGCATAAAATGAGTGATTTATGAAATTCCCTAACCGTTAGAGAATCAATATAATGCAATGCACAGAACTTTGAAGTCAAACAGACCTGCTTAGAATCCTAAAATCATTAATTAGAGGCTTTATAAAGGAGGGCAAGTTATCTGATCTATTTGTGCCACACATTCTTCCAATTTTAAATTAGGATAATTATAAAAATGCACAATGTATAGATTAAATAAAATAGTTTATAGTATACTTATGATAGAATTTGGTATGCAGAAAATGCTAGCTGTAGCTATTACCACTATAAGGAAATTAAAGCCAAATTTACTTTCTTTTACATTGAATGAATGAATAATAAACATACAACCAGAATTATTAGTTTCAAAGTGAAATCACTCTTTTAGTTACCTAAAATATTTTGTGGTGGTTTTTATTAAGACAATCCAGGTGAGCAAAGGTGTTTCCTGAATACAGCTTGACATTTTCTCTGAAAGTGCAAGAGCAAAGGAATAGTTGCTCAATTTTAAACGATAAAACGTTGAAATCCATATCCATAATCAGATATGCCTTATGGATGGTCTTAGAATAAAAGCAACAACTAGATCATAATTTTTTTCAGTGAAATGTAAGCATGTAAATATCAGCCAACATTCGCATAAGCATGAATCCATCCTATAAAAATACCTAAAACATTCCTATTTAATATTCTCAACATAAATCAATACTCAACTATAAACATTCACAAGGCTACATAATGCATAACAATAATGCCATGCAACCAGTGAAAACTCTATGGATGCCATTATTTTGGTGACATCATGGTTATGTAAAAGGAGTAAAAAAAAAAGAGTATAAAGTTTTAAGAAGAATTGTCTACTCCCACTTAAGTGACACATTATATAATTTAAGTGTTTTATTTAGAATATGCCTAAAGTGGTCATCCTTCAGAAAGCTTAGAATTTATACTTATATAAAGAATATCTGATAGATCTGAGGATTTATTTCTAATCAGTATGACAATAGTGATTATTGTTGCCGAAGCTCATAAGTAACACATTGGTCAGCATTTCATGTACAATAAGCATAGAACTTAAAACTTTCTGTATTTTTAATCAATTTCAACCCATGTGTCATTACTCTAAGAATAAAAATAAAATATCTCTTAATTTCTTTCCAAATTAAATTTTTACAGAGACTACAAGTTAGGAAGAAAACCTCATATTCCTGTACCAGAAATACGCATTGACCATTAGAACAGTCAATTCATTGTGATTGACTAATAAGAGCTGAAGATAGAAATAGATTAGCCTGCTTAGGGATAGGGTCTTCCATTCATGCTCATGCTCAGAAACTGGAAATATCCTTTGTTCTCTCCTGGCCATAGGCCAGAGGTACTGGAATAAGTTCTGGTTCCTAGTCTGCATTCCTGTCATTTCTCTTCCTCTACCTAACAGAAACTGGAGACTTGAGGGTGTGACCGAAAGTCTAGATCAGGGGATGGAGAGATGGCTCAGCTCTTAAACACAATGTTTGCTCTTCCAAAAGTCCAGGGTTCAATTCTAGCACCCACCTGACAGCTCAAAACTATCTGTTTGTAACTTCAGTTCCAATGGATCTGATGCCTTCTGGCCATGTACAAATGTAGTGTACAGACATACATGCAGACAAAACACCCACCTACAAAAAAAAAAAAAAAAAAAAGAAAGAAAGAAAGAAAGAAAAGAAAAGAAAAGTTGAAAAAAAAAAACCCAAGACATTCTTGGTCACACACTAAGCCCTTATGGAGAACAGCTTTGAAATGGAGCTCTATAACTTCATGGTAAAAATGTATTATATGGATTCTTCAACTTTAGCCCATCTTATAAACAATTTTTAGGGTCTCAGCTCTTGAGGGGAAATGCTATAGTAGCAGGTCATTAAGGAATCACTCTTCTCTAAGTCAGCTTTGAGCTACATCTCCCATTTCCCTGATGATGCTAGCAAGGTAGACATTACCTTTGTCACTTCTTAGGACTCCTGGTCAAAAGAATTGTATCTACTTCTGACCCTGGGCTAAGATGCGGTATTCTAATCTGCTCCAAAAATGTGTATATCTCATGCTATTATCTCTTCCCTCAAGAGTTAATCCAGCTAGGCCTGTCAATCATGTGGCCAGGAGTCCACTCCCACCACCACCACAGGCCCCTCCCCACAAGAAATCTGATTCACCTGGAGACCTGCTTAAAGAGATAGGAGGAATAATTATCCCCTTAATGAGATAGTGTACCAATCCCTCCTGAACCCCACACCCACGTAACTGCTTGCAAAGCTTCCATCATGTAATGTTGTAGTTTCTTCCCATCCTTCCTCTCTTTTGGATATTGTCCAGAACCTGGTTATGCTTTCTGTAACATCCTGGGATCTCTCATTTGTTTGTTGACACTCTCCCTGCTCTCTGCCACGAGGATGCTTGCTGATCTCCATTGCTGAACTTGCCTGCTCTCTTGACCCGTGTTGAAAAGCTGTAGCTTTCTCTTTTCCTCTTCCCCAGGTCCTTCCTCCTGCCTGCTGTTAGAACATCCTATCTTGGTGTTTTCTTCCCAGACTCTTCCAAACACATCCTCAAACTTTCTTCTGAGTCTGTTTCTAAAGTTTTATACTACTGACAGCAATCCTTCGAATGAAGGATCCCCAGTTTTCCCTGTGAAACATTTGACAACCTTTTATAATAAACATCTGGGTAACAGTGATAAGCATAACTCTTAAGTGCACATAGCTAGGAAAGTCTCCAAAACAAGATGTTCAGGATGATGGCACAGACGCAGCCTCACTGTTTTGTAAGTAGTGATGCAGCACTGTGGCTATCTGTGTGCGACATTCATTATCTGTGGTCCTATGACTCCCAAGCTGGAAGACTATAGAGACAATGTCAAGACCTCAGGAGGAAATGGCCTGGGGTGGATTTTCCATTTCTTTGCTTATTTGTCTATTTTGGGAAAGCTGCGTCATCAGAGCTTGTAAGCCATGATTCTGTGGAGCAGAATTTCAGTGGTAGAGCATGCATACAACGGGTTACCAGTTACTTTCAACATTTCATACCAAAGAAGAAACATGCCCTTGGCTCATTCCATGACTTCAGGTCACGTGGTCACACGGATCACAAGCAGGCCTCTTTTCCTACAGAGAAAAGCCTTCCTACACAGATAGTTTCTTCTCCAAACTGAATCTCACCACCCACTAGGAAAAGGCTCTTAAGGGCAAATTTGTTTGTTTGCCTGTTTTAAAAAAAAAAAGACAATAACCTAGGCAGGAAAAAAGCTGATGGCTCGTGGGTTACAGTTATCAAGCTAGCTACGAAAACTTTCTCAAAAATAAAGTCCTCTTTTGTGCTCCTGACAGACTTCCGACCCTGGCAGCTGTGTGCACTTTGTGATTCTAAGTCTTCTAGATTTTCTTGCATTAATCAAATTGTCTTCCTCCTCCCCACCCCTATGGTTTTTTTCATTGATCAGAAGTAAATGTGAACAGGGGTTGATTTTTATATTATATTTTATTTTATTTTAAAGTCTGTCCAAGAAGTAAGGAAATATTTAAAAAGGACCAAGCAAACAAACTGTTAAACGCCAAGCAGCGAGGCACAGCACAGCTCTCTTTACAGGAGGCTTGGGAGGCATTTCCCTGAACTGTCTGGGAAACAGCTATGTAAAGCTCGGGGATTGAGGGAGTTGAAGTGAGAAGGCACAAAAACTGTAATGCTTCCCAGAGTGGTTGAGCTCAGCTCTGTCCCCCAAGGCGCCTCCCCCTCCCCCTCTGCCCTTGCTCCTCTAATGAGAGCACATTAAACCTTTCTCAATGCCCTGATGTGCTCTTACACTGCAGAATCCTCGCATTGCAATGCACACCACAGTCCAAGAATTTCTAACATTATAAAGCGAGAGAAAAATGCTTTCTCGACAGCTCACCCAGCCCTCCCCCGCTCTCAGCAGGGATGGAAGTGTGTCTACTTCCACAGAAAGAGTAATGCATGCTTTTGCCCCCAACTAAAAGGGACTTTTTCCCTGGATTTTTTCCTTACAGAGGCATCTGTATATTCCCCCTGAATCTCACTTGTGCACTATGGACATTGCCAGAATTTGGAATTGCACACCGCACACACACACACACACATAGTTTATGCCCCGGCTTATAACACCTTCACATTCTATTTCCTCACACACATTGCCAATTATTGCGAAGCTCTTTATGGAGATAAAATATTTAGCACAGCTGAGAGTGCAAATTAATTTGAGAAGTAATTCCATCATTTAATTTCAACTTTAGTTTTGCATTCTCTTAACTGAAGGAATCAGATATTCTGTTTTCAAAACCAGCTTTATAAATTCCTCTGTCCCACTTGAGACTTCAGTGAAGATGACGTGCAAGTAATTAACAATGGGGACTTGCTCTGAGGGATTTTTAGAATTACTTGATCTGTTCAGAGTTCCAAATCTCTGACTTTTCTGTTCATGGGAAAAAGTTTCCTAAAGCCTTACTTTTCTTCTGCTATTCAGCCCCAAGAGTCTCAGGGACACCAAGCAACACCAGACTTAACAGGCAACAGCGTTACACTCTACTCTGACTAGTGTCTAAAGGCTGCTAGGAAATCAGGCCAAACGCTAAGATCCATGCTAGGATCCTTGACCACTCCCCTGCTGTCAGAGTTTCAGCAATTCTATGAAACAGCACCCCAATAAAAATGAATGTCTTTAAGCCTAGAGGAAGTTTGCTTGCCCTGGTCCAGAAAGATATGTGGAGGTTTATAGTTTCAGGTTAGCTAGGTGCCATCTTTCCAGCCATTAGACATTTAAAAGGAACTTCTACTCCTATAAGAAATGCTTCCACTAAAACAAGCTCAGAGCTGCACATTGGAAGAAATGCTTTTAAGCTCTCAGCTGACTAATGGCTTGCAGGGATGATGCAGGCTGGGATCGTATGACAGACATGTAGTTGGCTTTGGGTGAAAAAAAAATGGAACATGAATTGTTAACTGCCACCTGGGCAGTGGGACTCCAATCAAAATCAGGAGACCAACCATCAATACTTGTTCTCTCCTTGCCTTGCACTTCCCTAGGCTTGTTTTTGAGAGAGGAAATATGCCCCTCCCCCATCAGGCAATAACCTAACAGCTCCATCAGCCTCAGACTGTCTCCCTGACACTGATGGGGCCAGTCCAGAGAGAAGCAATCAAGCAGAGTGTTGGCTGCCTCGAAGACAGGCCTGCTGAATGAATGACTTGCTGGGGTTTTTTGTTTTGTTTTGTTTCATTCGCCTTTTTGCCAATTATTTGTTGGTCTCCGTTCGACCGGCACAACTTTTATCTAATATAATTTATTCACACCAACTGATATTATTGGCTAACATCTACGTACGAGGAAATAAGGAAATGTGTGGACAGTTGGGAAAGGTGCATAGCAACATAGGCAGGTTTTCCTTGCCTTGGCTTGAGCAGAGATCACCCCTACTCTCCCAAGCAGGTCTATGGTGAGGGTGATTAGTCCAGGCCAGTGCGCTGACACTCTGCCCACTCTGCCCAGATGTTCACTCGGTCCTAAATGTGCCCTTGGTTATTTCAGGCTCCCAGAGTGGAGTCCATCTCTCATTTACAAAGTGGAAGAAAATTCACTGAGCCCAAGATCATAAGGAGAAATGTAAGTCCTCACAATAATCTAGTGTGAAAGTCGGTACAGTTCGCAGAAAGTTCCCAAATATAGAAATGACTACTTCTACTTGAGACAACAAAGGAGGAGAAGCAAATGGGAAGGGGGAATTAATGCTGATGCCTTTGCTGGTCAAACTCTTCCATTAATTCAGAGAGAGACAGAGAGAGAGAGAGACAGAGAGAGAGAGAGAGAGAGAGAGAGAGAGAGAGAGAGAAGAGACAGAGAGAGAAAGAGAGAGGAGGGAGAGAGATAGGAAAGAGACAGAGAGAGATAGGAAAGAGACAGAGAGAGAAAGACAGAGGGGAGAGAGGGGAGAGATGAGAGAGAAAGACAGAGGAGAGAGAGGGGAGAGAGGAGAGAGGAAAGAGAGAGAGAGAGAGAGAGAGAGAGAGAGAGAGAGAGAGAAGGAGGAGGAGGAGGAGGAAGAGGAGTCTTCTTTTCAAGTAGTAGAAATGTTTAAATTCTGCAGTCCCAGAGATTTCAGCAAATAGCTGCCCCAATAAAACCTCCTTCCTGGTCCAGGGTTCTCTATTCCCTGCCTCTACCTTCTTAACCCTGAATGTCTTCGTGGGCTGAGTGAAACGTTTATGGGTTATCCAGCATCCAGGTCCTTCTTTACCCTGTAATCTCTCAGGCTGCCTGTTGTAACTTTCATTTTAGGGGCTCACTATGATTGTCATCTGGCTTTCAGGAAACAAACAGGCAAGCACTTCAGACAAAGGCATTGGCCAAAAGCAGATTCTCATAGTTTTCCAAGTTTGCTTAAAATTGGCTATGAGGTTTTATTGCTCTTTGCTTGTCTTCCCCAGAACATAATGGCTTTCTTTTATTGGCTTGTGCTCAGCTTGAACGTATTAGAAAATAAATGTAAATAAACGCATATCACAGGAGATGGGCCTTAAAAAATGATGTGTTTGGCATATTTTAGTTAGATAGTTTCACAAGGGAAAATTCTGGTTTTCATTGGATGCTATAATCATTTCTTTTTGCTCAGATAACTCAGATATACCTTTGGCTGGCTTGCTGTGACTGTTCCTGTGTTGCCAAGGCTCAGTCATGATGGCTTGTCCTTTCTCTCTCTCTCTCTCTCTCTCTCTCTCTCTCTCTCTCTCTCTCTCTCTCTCTCTCTCTCTCTCTCTCTCTCTTCATTTCTGTCCTCAGCTTTTATGCTTGCTCAGGATACCAGGGAAAATAAGAGGGATTCAAAAAGGCACTGCACAGATGTAGCTCCTTTCTCTGATTATTAGTAATCATGGGAACTTTGTATGGAACACCTAAAATTCAAATGCAGCCAAGGGGAGACAATGGACCTTTGTGTGTGTTGAGTGAAACCTCCCACTCCTCTTTGTTGTCCGAACGTATTTCACCCTTCTGTCAAAGTGTGGCCACTCTAACCTCTCCTCTGGCACTGCTGGCCGGCTGGCTCCTCTCCAGCCTCCAAAACTGTGTTTGACTCTCATCTGACACCTTTATCTGATACAGTCACAACACTCCTTTGCATAATAAGCAGGCGTTCCCTCCCCACTAGAAAGGTAATTAAAAAAAAAATGTTTAGATTTTTGTTTTCATAGCCGTAACAGTATAAATGAAACTTCTTGCTCAATTAAGCGCCTGTGTCAGTGAGAGGGGGGAGGGGAGGGACAGGGTCTTTTAACAGAGAGCAAGTTCTGTGCTTCAGCCTCAGCCCCAGGGATCCCGGTCTGTGATTTTTTTTCCCCTCCCCCACAGAAAGGAATCTTTAAATAAAGATGTCTTCATCTGAATTGACCACCGTTTATAAAAGCAAATCTGGCTGGGGCTGGGCTGCTAGTGCTGAAGGAACATTCCTCCCCATTACAGCCGCATTTGCACATTTATAGGAAGAATAAAGGAAAAGATGCACGATCCACGTGAAGCAGCCCTCTCTCTGCCATGCAGAGAGGGAAGAACTAAAAGGATTATAAAAGTTCAGATTAAAATGATATAAAATCTAGCATTTGGCTCCAGTACTAGCGCCTTGGTCCTCTGAAGCTAATCTGTATGCACTCTGTGACCTCCTCGCAGCGAACCCTGCTAAATATATTATTCCCACGGGGGCTTTCACTGCTGCTTGGTGTCAGAAATCAATATGTATGAGGCGCGTGGATGGGAATTTCTAATAGATCTGCCTGGCCCTGTGCTGCTTTTCAATATCTGCCTTGGACTATTAGTGCCGGCTCGGTGCCTGTGAAATAACCGAGATAATCTTTTAAGGTGCACTGTTAAGGTGGAACCTAAATGTTGCTGTTTCAATTAAAACAAAAATTATATTCATAAATCAGTCAGTCAGGTCTGTGTAACCTTGCACAGTCACTCTGGAAAGCTGATTAAAAACAAGGTGGGATTTAAAGCTTTGGGGGAATGAAATGCTATTTTTAACTTCTATTTAGAGTTCAGAGAAAAATTTTGCATTTTTAAGGCTAATGATGTGTTTGGGGGAGGGGTATCAGACTAGAAGTGAAATTTAGAGGGCTCAGAGTTCTCTCACCTAAAAACGCTTGTCTGGTCATCCTATGTAAAAGAAAAAGAAAGAGCCATATACAGGAATAGCAAAGCATTTCCACCATATTAGATGAGAATGCATCTGTACGTTTCCTTTTATGTAATCTTTCACACTGAAATTATTGCATGAGTGAATTTCTTAGACAGTCCTATAAACTAATTTCATCACCCTAAGCAATTGTGCTATGTCATTCTTTGCACTTACATATGAATAGTAATTTGGAGAGAGGGGTGAATGCAAAAATGGTTCATTACAGCTCCATATTACCTACCCTGACCACGAGTGTCTTCCCTGCAGCAGCTAACTGTCAAAGCCCTGTAGGAAGCCCTGTGGGTCTGAGCTGTGTACCAGGAGTGTGGACCCAGTCTCTTGTTTCCCATTGTTTCCATCTCTGTTTTAAAGACACTACTGGTCCAATTTAATGCATAGGCATGCAGCACCCAAACCTGGCTGCTAAACATGGTTTATCATTCCTGGCAGTAGTGGTATCAATACCGGTATGAATGGAGAGGCTGGACGCAGTCTGTAATCCACACATACAAGCACCCAATTCTTGGTGTACTGCGGCTGGCTTCAATTCGCCACAAGGCACAGAGATCTCTCACCCAAGCAGATTTGGGATCTGTTTTCTTGTGAACTTGTCATCCCACCAATGGGTGAAGAAATAGAGTCTAACCGCTTCCCCCACAATTCCTTTGCTTCACACTTGAGTTAACAAAACACAATCCAGAGGACAGCTTTTCAACCACACACCCTGGCTTCTTGTCTGGTCTTTTCTGCATTGTGTGTGAGGATTTAGCATCCAGCCGCTGAGGTAGGACTCTAAGTTTACAAAGCTGTCTTTGTAAAATACCTCAATCTGTTTAGACTGTATAATATTAATTGTTTAAAATGACTATTTTTATATACTAATTTTTCTACTTATTTATGGAATAAAAAATATATGACAGGAATTAATCTGACAGGGATGTGACAACTGTCACTCAGCACAAGTCTAGACAGCACATAGGAAACCTTTCCTCTGAGTGTCTCTTGTACATTTGTATTATTTTAGGGATGCACTTCTGTGGGAGCAGAAACTGCTCTGCAGAACTCTAAGAAGGGAAGAGAGCATGCTAAAAGCACCAGAAAACCAACTGCCCTGTGGTGCTTCCTTTGTGAAAGAAATGGAATTCCATTGCCTCCTTTTATTCAGACTATCCACAGACCACGAGAATAAAAACCATAAGTGTTTAAAAGTCACATACCATTAAGTGTTCCCTCTTCTCTTCACTATCATGCAGGGGACAAAAAAAGGGGGTTCAGTAGTGACTGGGTACAAACAGCCATGATCTAACCTGGGAGATCCTCAGCAGCTCAATTTCTTCACAGTTCCTCCTTTCTCAAATTATGCCCTCCCTCAACTCTTCAATTAGACAGTCCTGAAAACAAACAGAGTTCTATCTGTTTACTGTGTCTCCCAGCGAAGTGTGCGAGGCCACATCTATTAAGACTCAGCAGTAGGAAGGGGAATTTGATGGAATTTTATAAACTCCTAATGAATGTAACACTTAGAAACTGAGAGGAAGAAAACGTGTTCAGTTTTGCCAAGAGTACATATTATTACATCTCATAGATCACAATATTGAGATTAAAAAGTAATATTTTCAATTAAAAATATGTGATGTGCATATATATATATATATATATATATATATATATATATATATATGTGCACATTTTGTGGGTGAATGCTGGAGCCATGTCTCTTCCTCCACAATGTGGGTTCCTGGATCAAATTCACCTTATTAGGGTTAGCAGCAAGCACTTCTATCTATGGAGCCATCTCGCCACCCCCAAAAGAATGAATATATATATATATATATTGATATCAATTTATATATCCACCCTTATTTTCATTTCCCTCAGCATTCCCTTTTCTATCCAGTTCTCTCTCTTCAAGTACTCCAATGTCTATCCAGAACACAGTAGAAGAAGAAGTGTTCAGCCTTGATGCTGGGCTGAATGTTCTGGGGTGGGTTAGCGTGGGGGGTGGCTCCCCCTTTCTGAGGTGTAGGGGAGGGAGGGATAGGATGAAGAGAGAGGAAGGGAGAGGTTGGAACTGGAAGGAGAGGAGGGAGGAGGCTATAATTGGGATGTAAAGTGGGTAACTAAAATAAATTTTTAAATTTTCAAAAGAAGTGATTAAAATACGAACAAATTTTCACTATAAAAATATAATTTGTCATATCTGAGTAAGAGTGGGATATGACTTTCTCACGTACTCTGGTGCCTCACATTTGACCATGTCCTCTGGAGGAGGAGACCTGGTGGCACTCAGAGGAAGGACAGCAGGTTACCAAGAAGAGACTTGATACCCTATGAGCATATACAGGGGGAGGAAATCCCCCTCAGGAACAGTCATAGGGGAGGGGAATAAGGGGAAAATGGGAGGGAGGGAAGAATGGGAGGATACAAGGGATGGGATAACCATTGAGATGTAATAAGAATAAATTAATAAAAAAAGAAAAAATATATAATTTGCATATATGTGTTTGTAACTATGTGAGAGTAGGTACAGATACTCTCAGAGGTCACAGTGTGGGATCCTCAGGGAGCCGGAGATATAGGCAGTTGTAAGGCATCCCATTTGGGTGGTAGGCCCTCTGTAAGAGCAGAGAAAGCTAATCCCTCTCTCTGGCCCCAAGAATAAAATATAAGGTAATTTACTTTGGTCTGTTCATGTCTAAACCTAAGTAAACAAATCATGTTAAAAAGTAACAAAATATGCAGTTAAAATTATTATAGATGTAATATACTTATGAAAAGAAAAATACCATTTCAGCTTAATGCCTTTACCTCCACCATTGGAAAGTTCATAATGAGCTTGCAATTCTCTTATTTTTACTATTTTCTTAAAACGTATTGTGTTGTGTCACAAAATATGCCATAAAACACTTACGAAATTGTGCTGTGCTACTAGAGTCTTTAAAACGCGTGGTGCCCTAAGATTCTCTACCTGCACCCAACTGGTTTCCAACACACTACTCTAATTCAAATCTTGACTATACAGTCACTATCACCAGAATAAATCCCACTACCTAACCAAATAAAATAATGTATATTGTTTCTGCAGGCCTAGGATTAGAGATAGGCAAATAGAGTACCAACCACCAAATTAGAAGACAGTCCCAACTTGCATTAAAAGGGAAATTCATATCTTGACGTTTTGTGCAAATCAAGACAAAAGGGCTTCATTTCACCGGTTCTGCGCTTTTCTGGTGAGATAGGAATTTCCTCCAAGGAGGTTTAAAATGCCTTAACTTTCTGTCAGTGTAGATCTTCTTTCCATCTTTCTGTTTGACTCTCATCTCTTCAGTCAGCATTCCAACCAACAAGAATACAGTCTTCGACTAAAGAGATCAAAACTAAAGGAAAGTATAGAAAGAGTATGCGCTAAAAAGGTTGCTCCCCTTGTGAAGGATAAATCCATTACAGCTCCTAAACCCACCTTCTTCCCCTGTTTTCATGGATCCATGGGAACATTTTACTGATCATCTGAAGGTTTCCCTCAGTATATTAACAAACCAAAGACTACAGCTTAAGGATTGCATAGAGTTTAAATTCATGTGGTGATTGGTACATAATAAAGTATTTATTAGTGTCCCGTAGCACTATGAGACAAAGTTTTCAGGCTGTTGACCATGGTGGTCACTGAAATGTGTAGCCACGCAGACACACAATAGTTATTCCTGAGTTCAGTCCAAATGGAGGGAAAAAAACCTCAAGGTAGTTCTAAGAGAGGTGGTTTAACATCAGAAACTAACCACAGAGGTCTCGGAGAATCCCAGCAGCTAAAGGAAGAGCATAGAAAAAGATAATGAGTGACAGCCACCGAGTTGCCCCTGCCCTGGGCTGAAATATGGAGCCTGGGTAGGACCCAGGGAGGCCATACTGATGAGACCCTGGAAAACAGAGGGGAGCTGAGCTGGGGAGACCTCACTCCACTGGGAGCACACCTGGGATGGAGCCAGGATCCTCTCCTGAGAAAAGCCGGTCCTGAATCCTGGACCAAGCAGGAACAGGCCTCTTTTCTTCCTTTTGTTTCCCAGATCTGCACTGTGTAGACCATTGGCTAAAAGCCACTAGAAAGCAGCTGACAGCCAGCCAGTCAAGAAAAGGAGATTGTGGGCTTTCAGCCTATGGCTTGGCAGAAGAACCATGCGGCTGGAAATGGAGCTGGGAGACAAGAGGCAAACCTACAGCACAATAGCTTTCCAAACATCATGTGTTCAGTGAACTACAGAACATATCAACCTCGCCAAGAAAGCATCAGTGGCTCTACCTAGAACCACACGCTCAACTCCAGTCATGTCCTAGTCGGCAGCAAAACAAATTGATCTTCAAAGGAAATTTTAACAAGAAATATTAATGTAGATTACAGGACAAAAATCATCCACTTAAATTATGAGTGAAACTTTATTATGATACATGCTGCAAATTATCCTGGTTATTAAAAGTAAATGAAGCTGTCCTGACAACAAAAACATTTGGCTTTAAAGATTCAGGAGAGCAGGGTCTGCTTCTGACATGAACTCTGGTGCCTCCAATTTGATCACTTCACTTTTGTGGGGAGGCCCAGCAGGCACACAGGAAGGAGAAGCAGGCTATCCTGATGAGACCTGATAGGCTGTGGTCATAAAGTGGGGGAGGAGGTCCCCTTCAGTCAGAAGTCTAGGGGAGGGGAATAGGGCAGAAGAGGGAGTGAGGGAGGATGGGAGGGTGGGAAGGGAAGATACAAGTGAGGGGATAACAATCAGCATGCAATCTGAATAAATCATAATTAATTAAAAGAAATAAAAAATAAAAAGATTCTTCTGACACTTGCATTGGTGTTCCATAAGATTCCAGCTGAATATTAGCACTTCCTAATGAAGCATCTTTGTTTATCAAGGAGTTTCAAAGAACATTTAAACTTTTCTGTTTTAATTTTTTTTTAAAAAAATGGTGCATTTGAGGATTACTCCCAAATTATGACATAAATAAGAAGGGCCATAGCAATAATTGTTTAATAAATAAATCTTATTTTTATATTTTTTTCTTCAGATCTGAGGATGAAACCCAGGGCTTCATGCCTGCTAAGTAAGCGTTCTACCACTAAGCTAAATCTTCAACCCCATTAAATTTTACTTTTAATGCAATTCATTATAACAGAGACTTACATATACCCAGACAATATTTGGCTTTTCAAAATATGTAGTAAAAGCCTTAGTATGCAAAGCCCAATGATATGTTATCCACAAACTGTGTTGATAAACAACATTTAGAATGATCCGCCTAGCTTTATGGAACTAGACTAGATAGCCTGGCCTTACCACAGTAATCCTCTGCCCAAACAATTTCAAGGAATGACCAGCCAGGCTACAATTCAGTGTTTTCTGACTGAAATATAACTACTACTACAATCACATCCTTCAGGATGTCTGCCCATGATACTTTTCGATCAATTCATCACTCTCTGTGTATTATTCACAGTTTTCTGTATTTTCATCTTTAGTCAAACCATCTTGTTTATCAAATTGTGTCCCTTATGCTACTACAGAGGCTTCTTCAAATATCTATGACTCCATAAACTTCACTTGCCTTTATGATAGTCTACAGTCTATGTGTGCATGTGAGGGCATACTGTGTGTGTGTGTGTGTGTGTGTGTGTGTGTGTGTGTGTGCGCGCGCACGCGTGCACACGCGTATGTTTGTATTTCAAAAGATAGCCTGAATTTTAGAACACTATCAAAATTCAATTTCAAGTCAACTTTAAAAATAATAGAAAGAGTACATGTAAAATGTAGCAAACCCATGGAAATAATTACAACACGCTGCAAAACATATTCAGTATTTATTGAATTAATGAAATGGGAAAAACCTTATAGATGTTTGAAAATATTGTAACACACACTGATAGGACTCTATTTAGCTTTCCTTCACCCAGAGGCAGGCATGGAAAGTCAGTTCATCAAAGCATTTACTTACTGTGATTAGTCTGACCAACACAGTGCCCTGAGCACTGAGTCATGTGTCACTTAGAACAGAATCGGAGACAAGCATGTACCATCCACTGAGTCTTTCAAATACAGCAATTAGTGTTTTCCCTTATCACTTCATATATACCTTATCATTTCAACATTTTGTTTCAGCAACTGGACCATAATCTATGGGATGACAGGGGCAGAATGTAGATCCTTAGTCTACACGTGTTGTTGGTAATAAATGTTTACCTAATTTGATGAAATGTGTGTTGAGTCAGAGAGAATTTTGTGATACCCTGATTCATTTCTCCAATGTACCCAGTCAATCAATACACTCAGGAGGACCTGGAAACAGGTAAGGTAAAACGCATTCACATATTCTCTTTGTTGGACACTTGGTTTCTACAGAACATGCTCGTTCAAAATTTCCCAAGGATCACAAATGAGAGAGGGAGAGAGAGAGAGAGAGAGAGAGAGAGAGAGAGAGAGAGAGAGAGAGAGAGAGAGAGAGAGAGAGAGAGAGACTTTTCCTCTGGGCTAATGCAGACTTTCATATGTCTAAGATATAGCTGACGCAGTCAAACCATTCCTGTGTGTCTTTGAGTCACAGGTGTGTTACCCACTATTGCAAAATGACACGACCAGCTTTTTTAATATCATAGCAAGATAAGCCCTCATCAAATGAGCCTACAACTAAATACTATGATTAGCAGGGCAAGTCAGAGTTTTAGAGCCTGTGCTCACAGAAACAGAATACTGGGTTGGCTGTGAGTGATTCAGTTACCACTAGCACCAAACAAAAAGTCTCTGGACAGTTTTGCATCCAGAATGTCAACATTTTTGTGGGTGCCACAGAAGATCCGTGACAATGTGACTAAAAATGCCATCTTCCGTATGTACTGAAAATGGCATAACTCCCTTCAAAAACAGAAGAAAAAATATTTAACTTAATCATTTTTCCAGTCTTCCCCTACGATATCTGGAGGAAACCAGGTGACACACAATGTGTGGAATGACCTGTTTTGCCTACAACTTTTCTTCCCCCCCCCCCAAAAAAAATCCACCATAATAATAATGAATTTGATGGTTAGAGCAGCAAGATGAATCTAGCCAGGAGCTTTGTAACAAACCCTCATTCATCATGCTTGGTCCCTCTGTCATATCACAGTGTAGCTAGATAATCCCTTTTCCATTTTGGCTCAGAGACCTTTATATACACTACCTCATTAACTCCTCAAATCTGCGTAAGCTGAGGAAGACAAGTAACCCAATGCTGGCCCTGGGAGCCAGTCACCAAGAAGCAGGCAGCACACTAGATGCTTAGATGTGCCTGATGCACACCTTCTGAGGGCACAAGCCCAGAGTGTGGCTTCTTTCTTTGTCTCTTTTCTGTTCACAAGGGCTCACATAATTGTCCTGGAAGCAAACAGCAAGTAATCAATTCCCTAGGAACGATGTTTAGTGCAGAGATCACACATCAGAATAATCAAGTAAAACACAATCTTTATGAACTACTGTGGTCTAGCTCTGCACCAAAAAGTGTAAGATTAGTGGCAGCAAGTACACATTATGCAAATTGGCTATATATGGGCACAGTTTACTGTATCACTGCTGCCTTCATTGGGATACGCACAATCCTAGAAGACACCTATCTATGTGTAATGAAACTTTATATTTGAGAATCTTCTTGCCTCCTTAGCTAAACTTAGTATTAAGAAATGGCTTCAGGTCTGGATTCAGAAAATAAAGTGCTTGCCATGTAATACTGGCAACCCTAGTTAAATCCACAGAACCCACCTAAAGGTACAAGAGAATGGGCCCCATAAAGTTGTCCTCTGAACCCCTTTGTTGTTCTGTGACATGTGTGCAGCACCTACCACAAACATCACATTTGCGGACAAAATGGTAATAAATTTAAATTTTTTAAGGAATAATTTAACAACAGATCTTTGAGAAAAGTATTGCAAAAGAACTGACTCGACAAATACTTGTATTTCCAGTTGTTCACACAAATATGGAACTTACTGGAAGGAAGAATCCTAGGCTGTCCTCCAAAAAGATGTAACAGATATTTCTGAGATACATTTCTAAGGTTACAGCTATAGTATTAGGACATATACTATGACAAGATTTCACAATGAAAGTGTATGCCCAAGCCAATCCCTGCAGGACTTAGGTTAACATTTGTGACAAACTTCTTTATAATACTCTCAAATACACTTCTTTTATTTCCAATGCTGGAAAAAAATTAATCCCAAATAACCAATGATTTCTGAACAAGTGAATGACAAATTCACATCAGCTGGGCTCTTGAATGCAGTCAATGTAAGGACTAGAAGTGGAGGAACGCAAAGGTAAGAAAGACCTGACACCTCATTCTCCCTGAACCTATTGGCTACGTCTCAGTCTCTCATCTATCTCTATTTTCTCCCCACCTAAAGAAATGCCATAGCCGTTATGGAACCAGACTGCTAGTAACAACTTCCTCATTTTCCCTTACATACCAGAGAAATTTCTAGTTAGAAAGCATCTTTATCAGTTCTGGTCTCAATTGTGTAGCTACTCTCAATGTCTAGACCACTATTGTGTAGTCTAGAATCTGATAATTCTCCATTTCTAAGTTAGCCTCTACTCAATATATTCCTTTTATTCTAAAACACAAACAAGTATTTAATGCAAATAATCTTCAGAATTAGGGAGTGTAGAATTCCATAATTTTCTTCTGTGTTCTTCCCATCTCTTTGATTGATTTTACTTTTTGAGACTGGCAGTCATGTAGTCCAAACTGAATTAAAACTCACTATGTATCTGAAGATGACTTCAAAATTCTCACCCTCCTTCCTCTGCCTCCTCAGTGCTGGGATTACAAGCATGAACCAACATGGTAGTTTTATTGAACTCAGGCAACTTTTCTGACCATTTATTTAAAAAAATATTTACTTATTTATTTATTATTGTCTCACATGTATATGTGAGCACGCATGTGCCATGGCATGCATGTGATGTAGGAGGGCAAATTTTTGGAGTCAGTTCATTCCTTGAGTAATGAATTCAAGTCAACAGGCTTATGCTGCAAGGACCTTTACCCACTGAGCCATCCTGCCAACCTCTCTTCTCTCTATTCTTAGAGACAGGCAAAGTGGTCTAGGAAACTCTAAACATTATATTCACAAATCAACTTTAAAATTTCCCCTATGTAAAGTCTAAACTTGGAATAACATGTCCTTCATAAACTAATACTGCTTTGACTCCCCAACTTTGTCATTTTTTAATTCCATCATTAACTATGTTAGTGCAGCCATAGAAGCGGCAGGTTTATCAACTGCCCCTAATTTTCAATTGCTCACATAACTAGGCTACCATTCCTAGCATCCCTTGCCATATAAGGTGAGTATAACAAAATGTTGACCAGGTATCTTAGTTGTGTTCAGTTGCTGTGAAGAGACATCACAACCAAGGCCACTTATTTTTTTAAAAAAGCATTTAATGGGTGGAGAGGGAGTTGCTTACAGACTCATAGAGTGAATCAATGACCATCATGGTGGATAGCATGGCAACAAGGAGTGAAGCGGGGTGCTAGAGAGAAGCTGAGAGCTTACATCTGATTCCTAGGCAGCATGCAAAGAGAGAGAGAGAGAAAGACACTAAGCCTGGCATGAGCTTTTGAAATCTCAAAGCTCAATGCAAGAAACATACCACTTACAAAATGGCCACACCTTCTAATCCTTCTCAAAGGGGTCCACATGGAGCAGGAGGGATGTGCCTTTTCTGAGATAGAGAAGATAAGAAAGGGGCATGTCTTTTCCTTGACTCCTTTTCTGTTCATCTATCACATAGAGAAGACTTTAAGGAACAAGAAAAGGATTAGTAGGTGCTCTATAGTAAAACGCTTGCACACTTTCCCTACGCCTAAGATAAATCACCAGGATATCCAAAGTATAAAAGTACAAAACAAAGGCAGGCTGGATTTCTGTATCATTATTTGGAATGGAGTTGCACCAGGAATATTGGCAGTACATTAAATTTGTACCTTTATATTTAATAGTGAGTACTTTGTCCTTAGGTCACTCACAATCTTTAGCCCAGTTATGTAGTGTTCCTGAAATGTTAGTGTCCACTCCACCCTAGGTATTGCAAGTGCTGTTGACTGTCTAGTATAACCTGCGAAACTTTGCTGCTTCCATTTCTCTTTACGTACTTATCTGTCAATTTTTAGGCTCATTTAGACTTCATTGAAAGCCTTAATAATGGATGCCGTATCCTTTCCCAGGTCCTGATCTATGTCACTTCCATAAGTGACTAATCATCATAAACATGTACTCTTCTCTTCTTTCTCTTTCTCTCTCTTTGTATCTGTCTGTCTGACTCTGTCTCTCTCTGTTTCTCTCTGTTTTCCCCCGTGTGTGTGTGTGTGTGTGTGTGTGTGTGTGTGTGTGTGTGTGTGTGTTTGCGTGCTTGTGCATGTACGTGCATGTATGCGCATTTGTGTGTGTGTGTGAGAAAGAGAGAGAGAGAGAGAGAGAGAGAGAGAGAGAGAGAGAGAGATTTTTGTAATTTCCACACCACAATTAGCAAACCTGTCACTGAGTACTCTTGTCACCTAACTAGGGTTATCAGGTGAGCAGCTTCACAGGGACTAGTTCCCAGTGGGCATTTCAGCCCATTGTTGGGATTCTGCCACAAACCTATCTTCACTTATTTTCAAATTGGCAAATGTCCTGTATTTATCATTGTAGTCATTTGTGAATAAAAAACTTACTACTTTTAAACTATATTTGTGTTTTACTAGTATTGTAAATGATTTTTGTTCATGTGTTGATTATAAATTTTCAAAACATTAGAGTCACATGAAACAAATCTTTCACGTGATCTGCCTCAAATCTACCCCTTTACAGTCTCTGTTAATCTGTGCATTTTATGGAATGGGGTGCAGCAGCGGGGGGGGGGGGGGGAGGTCAGCCAGAGGAGAGGTCTGCATTATAGCAGGAGACATTGTCTTGCATGACCATCATCTTCCTTTTAGAATACTCCGTCCATGGAGTTTCTTCTGTATCTTAATAGGGGCTCTGCTCTTCTTTCTAAGCACAAAACCCCCTCTCACATCACATGGTTCCATCGGTGCACAGAAAATGTGTCGAAACCTACTTGCCTAACTGAGCCTAGCCTCATTCCTCAACTTGGAGTTTTCTGTGCCAGGCATTCTAAACTGTGTGTCGTGTCACTAACAAACATAAAACGCAGGGAAGACAATCCACTTATCATCTTGCAGTGACAAAGCTCTGTGCCTGGTTTCTTTGTCATGCTGGTTGATGCCACTGTATCAGCAGCCAGCCATGGAGGAAATGGTAAAATAATTGTGAGCTCTCCACTGGGCTCTGCTCTAGATCCACAGTCTTCAGCACTCAGCGTAACCTCCCGCACACGGCCTTTCCTTCACCACGCTTGCAGCCTGTGATCATATATGGCTCATGCTAAAATATTTTCATCTCCAAATGCTGTGTGTCTGGTGAAACTGTCACACGGGAATGACTTGATTAAGATTGTTGCTTTGTGAGTCCTAAAAGAGATTATCCAATATATCTAAATCTCAATTTTTTAATATAAAATTTGTGAAGAAGAATGTTTACATGCTGAATTGCTTTGATTTTAAATAGTAAGGTATACTTTAGAACTATCTTTTGATGTTCAAATAATCAAATTCTGGATAATGAATTGGATAAATATTTTAAAAATCCAAATATGGATGCTGTATACAAAATTTTGCCAGCATTTAAAAAAGAAATTGAAATGCTAGTTGAAAAAATATGTATCATTTTAACTCACAAATTTGATATAGTTAAAATAAAAAATATATAAGAAACTCCCCTTACACAGATGTAGCAGATGAGCAGCTCAGGTTTCATGTGGGTCCCTAAGTAAGGGTGTGGGGGCTGTTCTGTGGCATGGACTCTGTTGCCTGTTTTTTTTATTACTGCCCCCTGGTGGGACTGCCTCTCACCAGGCCACAGAGAAATACACCTGATGTCAGGTGATGAGCTGGAGTGGGGGGGGGGGGGAGTGGTGGTGCTTCCTCTCTTCTGAGGAATAGGGGAGGGATTGGGGAAGAGGAAGGAAGGGTGCGACCAGGAGCAGAGGAGGGGGAGGGTATGACCAGGATGTAAAGTGAATAGATAATTAAATAAATAAATAATACAAGAAACAGTTCTACAGAAAAAAAAATTATATGATGTACTAAAACTAAATAAATTAAAAATTAGTTTTTTATCAAAAGAAGCATACAAGTAATCAATGGAGTGTGTTTTCTAAATACTAGAACTATCATATGATTAACCAATCTTTCTACCGAGTCTGTAATCAAAGGAAAGAGTTGTTATGTGGAGAAGATACCTGTATCCCTTGTATCCTACAGCATTATGAACGTTAACAAACATATGGCGTTGACTAAAGTTATTATTTGTGAATGAACTGGTAAAATATGCAGCATGCATGTGCACAATTGAGTACTAATCAGTTATAAAGAGAGGCCAAGAAGAGACTTGATACCCTATGAGCATACACAGGGGAAGGAGGTCCCCCTCAGTCACAGTCATAGGGGAGGGGTGTAATGGGAAAATGGGAGGGAGGGAGGAATGGGAGGATACAAGGGATGGGATAACCACTGAGCTGTAATATGAATAAATTAATAAAATATAAAATAAATAAATAAATAAATAAATAAATAAATAAATAAATGAGAGATTTCTGTCTGTTACATGAGACAAGTGAATCTAGAGGAAGTCATCCTAAGGGAAAAACCAAAACACAGGCAGCTTACAGCATAGTGTCACAGATATGTGGAATCAATTGGCTTTATAGAAGTAAGTGGAAGACTGATGGCTAACAAACAGGGTTCAGGTTTTTCAACGGGACCATGAGACTGGCAAAGTGTTGGTGAAAGGATCCAACATTTTAGTTAGGAAGAATGTGTTTATTTATGGGCTCCATATACAACTTGGTGGAGTGCAGCATAATAACTAAAAATGTAGTTTTAATTTTTCATTATACATCAATTATGTATTATTGCAAGATTTATTTATTATTCATTGTTATTGTTGTGCATGCATGTGACTATTATGTAGGTATATACGCCAGGATGGGTGCTTGGAGGTCAGAGGCCAACTCTTGGGGATAGGTTCTCTGCAGGCACTTTATGGAATCTGAAGATGTCCTCCATCCATCAGAACCCTGACCAAGAGCCTTTGTCTAATGAGCCAGCTCACCTGCCCAAAACATGTAAGAGTAAAAAAAATGACACTTGTGCAAGGTGATACATATGTAGGCTCGATTTTCTCGTTTCACAACATACATCTATTTCACAGCATCTTACCATACATGAGAAATGTGCACAATTTTTCCTATTACTATAATGAGAAAGAGAATGAGAGGAAGAGCAGTAGCTACTGACTGCTTAATATATTCAATTTCTCTGGTATGTTTTATATTTAGCAATTACATGAAAATATTGTAGGTCATGAAATTATTAAAACGTGAAAGAGTATTGCCTAACTATGAACGCTGTGTGAGTGGAGGTCATTAAATCCTGCAATACAGGTGACAGACTCAACCCTGTCTGATGAACTATCCTGGAAGAGGAGGTGCATTGTGGGAAGACTTCCAGCCTTCATGTACAGATGATCTAATTAATCTATGTCCATTCGTCTCGCACAATTACTATCTTTTTGACCTTAGTCAAGTACTTATCTTTTCTGAGTTCAACTTATAGACAAACAAAACCTTCAGCCTTCATCATTAGCTGAGCAGGGTAAACATGAACAGCTAGGTTGATTATGTACTACACAAAAAGCAGACAAGACAGAGGGCAACTAGGTGAGAGGGGTCTCTCTTCCCCAGATGGAGTTTGAGCGCTGGTGTTGAGCTTCTGTATCAAGAGCAGCTGGACCTTTGTCCTTACAGTCTCCTTGAGCTTTCAATGGCTTGTATCTGCAGGGCTGGATCTGCCCACACAGGGTACATTTTCTGATTCATGAAAAGGTTTAGCTAGCTGAGGCTCTGATTGTGAAGACAAAAATAAAAAACAGAACAGGACAAAAACTGTAGAATACCATATACATACATTCAACCAACCAGCAAACTAAGCACAAGATACTGAGAACTTGGAAAGTGCTTAACCACTTTAACAGATACCTGTAGATTAAAATATCTGCAAGGTATTGGTTTTCTCATTAAATTAGTGAGTAATGAAATAATAAAAGCCAACACTGACATGACAACTGATTGAACAGAGACACTGTTAGGTTAGGTGGTATAAAACATCTTAAAGTAATTTTTTTATTTACCAGAGCCTTCAAAAACATTCCCAGCTTAGAATATTTGCAGACATCTAGCACTGCTCTTCTGTGAATTTTTCTCCAAGAAAGAAAATAAAATATAGGGTAATGTTGCCCAAAAATGTATTAAGAAAGCCACATTAACAGGGTTATATGGCTAAAATAACATCTTAGCATCCATTGAAAATGAGATCAATTTAAAAGACACTTTACATGTCTAGCCACCTCTTTATGTGGTAGATTTACTATACACAAATCAATTTGAATCTAAATGTGTGATGTTCTTGCATTTATATGCATGAAACAAAGTCAATTTGTTTAGCAGATAATTGCAGGAATACTGATCAAATAGATACGTTAATCAGTTTTACCAGTTATCTGGCAAAAGGAGAGAAATATTTCTTTTATACGCCTTCATATACTTTCACCATAATAGTCTCAGGTTAAACCATTACTAATGAGACTATCTGGTCTTCTACTTTTTCCTGGTGATTATCTTGGTCTGATGCTTTAAAATTACAATATTTTTATAACCCATCCAGGGAGAGCCCTATATCATCCATTTTTCTGAAATTATCAATATAATCCAGCAGTCTTCCCTCTTTCTTCCCTATCCTGTCTCTGCTCTTAGGTAGCTGGGAATCCAGTCCTTCATCACAATCATCATGTGTTGGAAATACCTCCTTTGCCCCTCTGCCTTCCCACGGTTGTTTGCACTAAAGTCTGAATTTCTGCTTACATGAATGTAAACCACTAGTGATGAATATGATTGGGGGAAATTCTCTGCAGCATTGAGAGATACAACAATTTGTTAAGAACCATGCCCTTCACAGGACTCCCCAGCCCAGTCTGAGAGGGGCACAGATAACACAGCCCACATTCCTGTTCTCCTAAACTTGGACTTAGCTGCACGTCTCCCTCCTCTTTTCCAACCACCAGCACCTCGTTGCCATTGCCTCAATGCCTATCATGGCTTTGCTGGCTCCTTCATTCAGAAGATGGAAATTATTGGGAAAATCTGCTGATCCTGTATATGATTTCATGAGGGAAGTCTTTTCCCTTACTAATTTCTCTTCTGATCAAGATACATGTTCTGCGGCACGCCCACTTTCATTCATCCTGTTTCTTTAAAAAGAGCGTTAGGGTTTTGGAAAGTACCCAGAAATTGGCATTGGAGAATGCATAAGGGCTTTTCTGATAAACTCTTTAACTTTTAATAAGTTTTGAATCTTTATAGTGATTTGTGTAAATCAGCCACAAATTATTATATGGAGGCATCATATATCTAATAAGAGTATTATAGTTTATGAGTCATGTTGCATAATGCATAGCAATAACATTAGTCTAATGACCCTTCTCTCTGCATTTTTATTCACAGGGCATTTCCAACTCATAGCTTATCCAACTCAGATAACAACCATGGTTTTGTGAAGAGAAATCTGATATAAAGGTCATCTTCTGTTTTCAAACTGGCTTCACCATACCTTAGTGTAATACTGAAGTGAAAGTGAAAATTATGGCAGTTCTGCAAGAAGGAAGTTGATAATGGGTTACATATAAAAGAGAATTTAACCCTAGTAAGACAAGGCTAGAACAATATAGAACAGTAGCCAGGGGGATAAAAGATAAATCAAGTTTCTCAAATCATCCCATTGTGTAACATACATACATACATACATACATACATACATACATACATACACACACACATACACATAATTACTTAATTTAAAATAAAAATAAATAAAAACATATCTTGATCTTAAGGACAACCACAAAATAAAAGCTAAATAATCAAAAAGAAAAGAATTGAAATTCAGTGTTCAAACATATAAAATATGGTGGCATTCCTCAAAATGATATGCTCTACACATCACATTGACACATAACTGAAAGTAGACAAGCATTTCTAACACTTGGTGTATTTCTTATGGGTCCAAAAAGTACTTCATCTATATTTTCCTGCATTTTAATTTTGTCCTATATTCATAGAGTTTGCTAAAAAAAATAAGGACAATGAGGAACTATGTGGTAGGGAAAGAATCAAAGGTTTGGATATCATTCTCCTTTTTACTGGTTGGTAGTGTTCAATATAAGTTTACTTCTGTAAATTAGAGTGTCCTCATTTGTGAGATTGAAAGCATAAAATATCTCCAACCTTCAGATATGGCAAAGTCCTGATAAGACCCATGTCAGTGACTTTTTTAAAAAGCCTACCATGTCCTTTATTCTAAATAACTGTTTTAAAATCACATCTTAGATTTTGCTCTACTGTCCCTGTCATCAACAAATACTCATCAACAACCACTAAGCATCCTAGGCATTTTCATGGCTGCAGTGACACCTGCTTTATAGTGATGCTTCAGTCCATGTTACTGATCCAAAGCTTGCATCTGAGAATTCTCCTTGCATGTGGTAAAAAAGCTCAACCACAAGTGAATGAGCTAACTATCTCCCCTTCCTCTTTTATCTCAAAACCTATTCTGTACTTATGATAAAGTTATCAAGTCAGGGACCTGGAGATCACCAGGCCCTCTTTCCTTTACCAGTCCTACCTCACATATCACTATTTTTTCAATCATATCTTTATCTTCTTTTTATCTCCTCACGACCTGTATATTCTATCTTCATGAAGTGCAAACACTGTCACCATAGTAATAAGTCTAAAAACCAAGCTAATCTGTCCACTCAGAGTTAAATTCTTGGGAGTCACAATGACTTATAAAATGACCCACTAAGATCTTTATATTTCTCTAAGTGCATATTAGTTGTCATAATTTTCTTTCTACTGCTGTGATAAACAGCACAATTAAAGAAATTTAGAGTAAAGAGTTTATTTGGCCTACAATTTACAGTTCATCAAAAAGGAGGTCAGAGTGGGAACTCAAGGCAGAAATTTGAAGGCAGGAATTGAAGCAAAGAGCACTGAGGACCACTGTTTATTAGCTTGCTTTCCAAGCTCCTGTTTAACTACCACTGTTAAGCATCCCAGGCCTTCCTAGTCAAGGGTGATACTGCCCAAAGCAGGCTGGATACACCCACATGAATCCTTCATCAAGAAAATGCCTGGCAAACATGCCTATGGGCCAATCTGATGGAGGTAATTCCTCAACAGAAAGTCCTTCTCCAAATTGAATCACTTTGTATCAAGCTGACGAAAACCAGAACATTACTCTCTCATTGTAAGCTCTGGCTAGTGAGAACTTACAATCTGCCTATGCATGAAATAATGGCCCTTCAGAATGTATCTTCTGCACAGCTACAGCCCCATCGTTTCCGTGGTCAATCCTTAGGCAGACGGTGCACCTTTCAAGACATCAGTTTATTTAGCTTTACTCCATGACAGCCTCTCTGCTACCATCTCCATAAAATCAATCGCCTTTTTAATATGGCTTCTCTGAGCTTTACAACTGCTTCTGGCCAATGGCTTATAAGTCCCAATTCCTTCCTGACTTTAGATGGCAGCCTTAATGCTGTCTTGGTGCCTAAAAGCAACAAGTGTATTTAATTGCTCATTGTGTTCTCAATGTCCACATCAGTTTAGCTAAAACCGATGCTACAGTCACTGTGATCTGAGGAGTCTTTACCAATGACACTCACTTTCTCAAGAGGTTGAGGCAGCAGGACTGCAAGTTCAAGGGCTGCTTCGGATTCAAAGGTAGCCGGGGTAACTTAACATGACCTTGTTTTAAAACTGAGGGGAAAAATTAATGAAAAGGGTTATAAATATATCTCAGTGGTGAAGCAACTGCCCAGCATTCAATCCCACACGTTGCTAAATAAATGAATTAATAATTGACTAGACACTTCAAGGCATGCAAGCTGAATTTTGAGAGGTAAATAAAGGATTAGTCTGAATTTGGAAAATAACACAGAGGAAAGGACATCATTCTAGACCCAAGGAGAACAGTAGCACTGAATGAGAAGCATGTTCTGGTTGGATGCTGAGAATCCAAAGCACATCCCACATGGATAAAACAATAAGTAATCCCTGCCTGCCAGTATCTTCCCTAGCCTCAACCCAACCTGGCATGTGGTCTGTGGAAGGAAATTCACAAAGGCCATTGGCATAGTCTATTTATGATTGTCCAGGAAGAGGTGAGTAGAATCCCAAAGCACAGCAGAACAGCAAAGAAAATACATAGTGCAAAATCCAAAGGCTCTCATAGAACTAACTGCTCACATGATATGTGTTGAATGAGGATTCACTGAAGGATTATTTGTGGGCCACTAAAATCTGCACCGGACGGACAGTAAAGAGTTAAACACAAATGCTCTGAAATAGCATTTCTGCTAGCTTTCTGTGGGATTATGTTGTGCAGCCACTTAGCTGCTTCAGCGGAGAAACGCTTTAAAGGGAAAGTGCAGGGAACACTGGAAAGAGAGGTTTTGTCATGTTTCCCAGGGGAGAAATGTGTTCCTGGTGGTGTTACCCAGAAGGCGGTCCTTTCTGACAAAATGGTGAGGACAACAGAGGGTAGACGCAAAGAAAATTCGGAGGGCCTGCATATAAATGCAACTAAACAAGTAGACACATCAAGAGAGTAAGGGTGCTAAGTAAGAAACGCCAGCAGCACAGAGAGGGAAGTGGGCTTCGGTGGAGGAGGGAGGCAGCATGTCTAAGAAGAGAGGAGGAAATGAGGAGGGCCCACAGCGAGGAGATAATAAGGATTTCCTGTAAAGAAGGCAGGCAGTGACAGCGGCGGGAAAATGAGATATCTGCAGGGGGACTCTGTTAGGCTCCCACAAGACTCAGAACAACTGAGATCCCTGCAACAGCATGTCTGCCAGAGTGGAAAGAGTCCCCTGGAAATGACAGCCTGCTCATCCAGCAAAATGTGCAAGGACAGTGTAGGCTCTAAAGGAAAAACAAGGCAATAAAGTGGGAAGACGAAGAGATGGAAGAGCTTGAGACCCATCCCAGCCAAAGCAAGACTAATGCATTCCAAACAATTAGCTAGAAATGCTTTTCATTAACCGTGCATGTACAAATTAATTCTCCACTAAACTGATTATCATTTCAACATTCTGTGTATACAGACCTAGTTTCAGATAAATCAAACCGTTGATTAAGTTCCTAATCATGGGTGGCTCAAAATATTACAGCCAGGTATTGTCTAAGGGACGAATTCGTGACTTCGTAGATGCAACCAAAGAAAAGGCGTGTGAAACCATGTGGCACGGAGCCAGGAATGTGAACTTTGGTGTCAGACAAACCTTTATGTCAATTTTTGCTCTAGTGCCCAGAAGTTATGTAAACTTGGTGTCAGTTTTAACTTGAGGACAATGCTGGCTTCTCCATGAGAGACTTCCCCATCACTGGAGTCATTTTAACTCTTAGATGGTTAATGCAAGTTAATACTGTGCCTGGCACACACGTACACCTACGTCCTAAGTTGTGATGCCCATGGTTCATTTGATTTCCAAATGAATGAGATACAACTATTAATATCTTACAGATTATAAACTATTTCACACATTTAAGATCTTCTCATTATATCCAATTATTTGTGAAATATGTGGGTTAACTTTGTAAGTGATTGAGGAGGGCAGTTCTTACAGCATCAAGAATCCATGTATGGCTGGGCCCAGTGGCACATGCTTGTAATCCCAGCACATGGGGAGGCAGAGGCAGGAGAATGTAAGTTCGAGGCCAGCCTGGTCTACAAAGTGATTCCAGGACAGCCAAGGCTACACAGAGAAACCCTGACTTGAAAAAAACAAGAAAGAAAAGAAAAACACCACCAGCAACAACAACAAAAGAATCCATATGTATTCTGGCTTGGTATATAAGTTCAAAGCCTTGTAATTATAGCAACAGATAAATACAGGTTATTATTTTGTAAATTAGTTATATTTTAGTAATGTCATAAGGGATCCAGCTATTTCAGCCATTTTAAATCATGTTTTTCCCTCTAAGGGAATAATTCTCTAGTACTTGCTTTATTGTAAAATAAAGAAATAGTAAGACAAATTATATACTTGATTACACAATTCCAAAATAAAATAATTCCAAAATAAAAATAAAACTATGTACATCAAATATAAGGTCTTAAAATTATAGGAAAGAAAATAATTATTATATTTTTAATGATTTCTAACACCAGAGATATTATACGTGTGTGTGTGTGTGTGTGTGTGTGTGTGTGTGTGTGTGTGTGTGTGTGTGTGATATGTTAGAAGTATCCAAACTAAATTAAGGGCACCTATTTTATCTCAATATAGCAACTAATACTTATATTCACTACAAAATTTTCCACTGTTAGTATCTCTTTTAGCACCTCATTAAACCTTGCAAAGTATGCAGAACTGGCTGCACTAGCACTGATGACAAGAAGTACGTGTGTGTGTGGGGGGGGGGGTGACCAACTCTTTCACCAAAGTAACAGCTCAAACAGCAACTGTGTATTTCACTCTAACAGTATGGAATAAAGACACCGAGTAGTGGTTTCATTTTTTAAAAATGCTTGCATGTTGATTGTTTTTGCTCTGAGAGCTGTTGGGAAGTCTTCAGGCTGACTGTTCCTGAGGTGGACGTGGACGCACCTCACTGGGCTTACCTCTGGGCGGCAAAAGAGAACCCCAAGTACCAATCCCACCATGATTTTCTCTCAACTTCTTTACAATAAAGTGAAACGTGACTTCTGAAACACCCCCTTTTCCATTCCTGCGGGAGGCTGGATCTTCTGGAAGCAGTCTCTGAGAGGAAGGTGGGTGTACCAAGAGCTTGCTAAGAAGGACTGTTCTTGGGATCCATTTCGTGAAACATGAAAGGAGTGTACAAGAACCCTGAAGATGAAGTGCATGCCCAGTGTCAGCCTCCTCTGACTCCACGAACAAATACATTTAAAATCCGAATAATGTTTTCATTAGTAATACATGATTTTTAGAAATAAACTCTGGGCCATATTTATGACATTAAAATCATGTTGTGCCTTAAGAATTATTCCATGTTTAAAGTTGTGCTAAAGTCTTAAATACATATTAGGTGCTTATTAACACCTAGAAGTGGCAGAGTGAGAGGGTGAGATCTGCTGAGACTACAATAAGAGAATCTTAAGAACCAAGCACAAGGAATTAAAATCTTAGTGACCGATTATTTTAGGAAGATAAAAATTTGTAAGTGTAATTGAGGTGCCTTACTGAAAAAGTAATGTATTTTAAATATTGTATTAATGAGTTGCAGCCAAAAATTATAAACATCCTCATCATCTACCACTTCCCAGCTACCTCTCAACAAACAAAACGGCAAGCACTGCCAAAGTCTGTGCCTGTGTAAAGGATTTTCCTTCACTTTAAAATGTCTGATTTTTGAGTAAAGCCATTGCACTCTTTTCTATCCTTTATTTCCATTTTCTCTAGACTTGTTGAGGGAAAAAAAATCTTGAAGTATCCTGTGTTACCAGGAAACCAAATGACTGAAAGCATTCTGGAGCAGCAAACTGGAAGTCTGAAGGGCTGCACTAGCCCAGGGAAAACATGGCCCCCATCCAGGATGGTTTTTCTATTCTTTACAACACCAGCCAGGAAGTAAAGCCAGTAAAGCCTAAGGTCAAATACTTAAGCTCGTTTTAACCAGAAATGAAATGTCTTTCTTCTCTGTCTAGAACATTTTTCAAATCAAAGTCAAGCCTGTTCTGCATTCCTAGATGCCTGCAAAGTGTCATAGTGCACTTTCCTCTCTCCAAGACCATTCGCCACAGCCTGGACTGGTTTCTTTAGAAAAAAAAAGTGTAATAAGGAAGTCTTTATATATATATATATATATATATATATATATATATATATATATATATATTTAAAAATATGTATATATATTTTAATATAATATAATATATTATATATATTAAAATTATATATATATAATTTTAGGAGATTAAAAGCAATCATGACAATAGATGACAGATAGATAGATGATAGATGATAGAAATTAGATAATAGATAAACAGATAATATATGATAAATGCATAGATAATAGATGCTAGATAGATTATATATAGATAGATAATAAATGCTAGATAGATAATATATAAATAGATGATAGAAAGATGATAGAAATAAATGATGATAGAAAGATAGATAGAGCGAGCAATAATCTTACCTGCTTTTCTAGAATATACCTTTTGATACTTTCCCCATACTAATTACTTATGAAAAATAAAAGAAAGAAAAGAAACAAAGGAGGAAGGAAGGGAAGGAAGGAGTGAAAGGGAAGGAAAAGGAGAAAAGGTTATTTTTAATCTCTGCAAGCTAAAACTTTACTGGTGACCTACTATATTACCCAGTATCTCGAATGTTTTAATGTATCACCTTACTTGTAATTTAAAGGGATACTAAGGTACCAGAACATCAGGAGTGAAGTGTGAGGCAAGGGAGGGATGAAATAAGTGGTTATGGCTGGAGATCCAGTTCCTGGGAGAAGCACAGTCTAAACTGTCTGGCTGGAGAATTTAAATCATGATATGTTGCAGCAAAATGTATTTTATATAAAATGTTTTCAACATATAATATATAGCTGTATGGCCACCACGGTCTTGCTTGTGCTACCAAGGCTGAAATTCTTCTAGTTGTTCTTTTCTTGTTCATCTTCTGCACTGCCTAGGACTCGCCTTCCTCACATTCTCCATCAAGACAAGAGCTGTCTGTTCTGCACTTTTATGTCAATACAGATATTGCTACTCCAGGGCTCTTTATTTCGTCCTTTCAAAAAGCTAACACAGACATCCCATGCTTTTTAAACCCAACTGCTTAAAAAAAAAATCTCTAGCCTTGATAGTGGTCCTTTACTCAAACCTGTCTACTGATCCTGGTGAAGCAGGTGGCGCAGTGTAACTGGTATGTTTTAAACTGCCACCGGGTGATACATTGTAGCTAGTTATAGTAACATCAGCTAAGCACAGTAATAGATAAGGCCTGTCTAAGGGACCAAGAAAACATGCATAGAGATTTAGGGATTCCAACAAACCGGAAACTTCTTTATCCATCAACCTCCTGAATTTGATTCATTATTAGATTCTACGTAGTTGAGTACTTCCTGTGTCAAAGGTTGTGCTAGGTACTGAGTGACATATGGGTTATAAAAGCAAAAAACCTTTTCCTCCAGTCCACTAAGAATAGATTATCTAGAGGGACAAAAGTAAAACATGAACCAAACTATTTAAAATGAATATGATAAGGACTAATGCAACAATGCTAAAAGAACGCGGTTTGAGCTGAAGTAATGACAAAATCCTTTCCAGAAGAGGAAGCACCTCAGCTTTGGCCTGACTACATAGGACCCTGACTGGGTTGGAAAGAATTTCAGGGACAGGAAGGAACTCAAACAGAGATGATGTAGAGGGTTAATATATAGAGATATTAACCAAAACCTTCCTCCTATAAAGCATTTCCTTTACTTTTGCCCCTCCCCCATACTTCTCAGCTCACATTAGAGGGCAGGATAAGATTTCATAAGATGCAAAGAAAAACTAAACATTTTGTAAATTAAAAGGCCAGGGCTTTTCAGTGAAAGAACCTAAGGCTTCAACCATTCAACACCAGCTAAGATATAAGCAAGGAAGAAAGAACCAGAGCTCCTTCTCAGACTACATGAAAATTCCACGGACAAAGGGGAAAGGCAAATGATGTAGGAGGAAGCTAGGATTTAGATACTAGTATGTTCCTGGAAAGGGCATTACATCCAGCTATACCCGCTCTGGAAGGTATAATTAAACCCTTACACATGACTGAGACAGCAAACCCAGGATGAGAACCAGGCAATGTGAGGGTGTGGGCAGAAAGAGCAAGGTAAGAGCTAGCCTTGCTAAAATACTTAGTAGGATCAAGCAGCATTATTCTTATCACATTTTACTTGAGCACTTCCCTAATTATGAGAGATTTATCATGAAAGCATCCACTTTTTTTTTTTAGTAGATATTAACACTAGCTCACCAAGCAGCTATGTGAGATGAGTCGTGTCCTTCAATTGAAAAATGGCACAGTTGGTATTGGAATCTTATTACAGACAGAACTCAATAAGCATTATGTTGAGAGGTACCTGGTGTTACTGAAGACATTGCTTCTAATACAAGTTAGGATCAAGGATCAACAGAAAAACAAGATCAGTTACAGAAAAAAGAAAGCAAAGGGTTTTTTTTTCTGGGAGGGGTGTTGTTTTGGTTTTTCTTTTTTCAAGAAAGGATTTCTCTGTTTTATCTCTGGCTGTCCTGGAACTCACTCTGTAGACCAGGTCGGCTGAAACTCATAGAGATCCACCTGCTGCCTCTGCTGGAATTAAAGGCAGGAGCCACTACTGCCTGGCTTAGAAAACTTTTTCTTTAAGTAAAATATGTATAGCATGTAAGGAAAAGCCAGAGTGCACTACATTTTTTTTTAATAGGTAACCTGTTGCAATTATAGTAGCAAAAGCACTAGTGTGAAGGATTTCTTTTCACTCACTTGAAGAGCTGGTTTTAGGAATGAAAAGTTCCAAAAGTCAAGCACCTGCAAATGGTCCACAGTTAACAACTGATCAACCACTAAGTATATGTAACAATGCGATGTGAATTCTGGACCCATGCTCACAGTATATATTAAGTATATTAATTATTATAATTATTATTTGTATATTAATTAATATATTCAGAAAACAACAACCATACCCGAGCTTATATATCCTGTTATGCTTTATCGAGTTCCCAATCACTGTCCTTCTATCTCTACCTTTGCATCCATTCCCACTGGACACCCCTACCCAGGGACTGAGCACAGCTCCATCAGACACCACTTTTCCAAAGTAGATTTTGACTCATCTGGCCTAACCATATCTCTATTAAACTGTATTATGTCTTAGACTCCTTCTAGTCCATTCTGTTGTCTCTTTTCTCTCTCTCTCTCTCTCTCTCTCTCTCTCTCTCTCTCTCTCTCTCTCTCTCTCTCTCTCTCTCTCTCTCCACAACTGTTGAACTTATAACCCAAAGATGCTCTCACTTCCTGCTTTCTTTCTCCAGCAAATCTTCTACATCTCTAACCTATCTTTGGCATCTGCTTCCTTGAGAACCCAAGTAACCTGAGTGGTGTGAGATGAGAGTGAGTTGAGGGGAAAAACATCTTAGATGTGGGTTTGGCTGGCTCGTAAGCCACCCCTACCCCCAGCACACACTCTGCACAGAAAGACAGAGTCTGTGGCTCCAGTTCCAGTCCCTAAGGTTCTCACAGCGTGATGACAGGTGGTGATCTTCTTTGCAGGTGTCATGGTTCAGGCATTTGAAAGACAGAGGAGTTGGCTGGTTAAGTTAAATTACATTTGCACTAACAGTATGCCGAGGCCAAGAAACTGAGAGACCCGTTAATAAGCAGTTGGTAAGTGTGAGAGCCAGTACTACCTGGAGTGGAAGGTTTTGATTTCTATGAAGACTCAGTTGTGTCATGTGGTGTTCTGCTGAAAGCTGTTTTTGTGAGAAGGCACATGATGAGGTTTTTCTGGAAGATGTCTTATGAGAGGGCATGTGATGTTTTGCTGGGGAGCAGACACTTGAGAGGGTGTGTGATGTTTGGAAGGAGCATAAATACAACCCCACAAATGATGGGACAACACTTTTTGCATTGCTGCACTGCTATGCCATGTAACTCTTCACTGGTCTTTGCCAGTTTTCATTGGTCTTCGCTGGTTTTCACTTCAAAGAGAGAAACATTCCAGAGAACTTCCTGTGGTACTCAAGCAGATTCTGGCCCCTTCCACTGACTTGTGTCGATTTGGCGAAGCTGTTGGGTGTTGGCTATTGGACTGGACTGCTGGTATCCTGATAAGGCAGAGTGGATTTGGCCCAAGGAACTATGTCTAAACAGATCAACAACCCCCTTTGTCAATTTACATTCTTTCTCCCCTTCCTCTGTCTAGTAGGTTAGAAGTGATGTTGAGTATATTTTGGGAAATCTAAGCCTACAGGGGGACCCTTCAGAATTTGCCCCAAACTGTATCCAAATGAAGAAGCAACTTCATTTCACAGAGGACCAAAGATCTGATAGACTCAAACTCCAGAGATTTTTAAAAGCATCCATCCATCAAAGGCAGATTTGTTGTGTTTAACTCAAAGGTCAGATTTAGGAAACCCAGAACCCATAAACATGGGATGGGAAGATGCAGATGAGTGCCCCAGAGGCTTGTGGCTTGGTGCAATCCTCAAATCCCTCAGACTTTGGAGAGGAGGCTCACCACAGTCTTCCACTAGAGAAGGCTGCAGAGGACCCTGACTTCAAGAGAACAGTAGCCATACACACATCTTCTCAACTTCAGGCACTCAAACCAAATTCCATTCCAACATGATTTAGCTGACAGTTGTTGGGCTTGGTAAAAGAGGGAAGAGATTATTTTCCAATGGACTTTCAAAAATTAGCTGCCTTATGCCAAAGAAAATAGCTCATGAAGTCACTGTGAGTTATTTAACAGAGTGCTTACCCTAAAGGGCTGGGAAGTAAGAATAGATAAGGAAAAATTTATCTACTTGAGAGCATTTTATCCAGAGCTAATTTTCTTCCAATTTAGCACCCTGACAAGAGTCCTCAAGGAGCAGGCAAGTTTGCTGCTCTTAAAAAATCAACTTTGACAGCTCTCTCGAGGAACCAGGCAACCGCACAGTACTCCCCCAACCAAATCTTCCATCCTACATGCTCCGTTTACACGTGTCAGCCACCATTGTGCTCTGAAGAGTCCTCCACTTTCCACTGTTCCTGATGACATGAGTTTGGTTTTGCATTTGAATCCCATAATAATATTTGTGCCTAAGTGGGCCTACATGAACCCTAAAGGTAAACCTAGCTACATATTTTTATAGGAACAAATACAAGGAATAAGACTCAAAACTAAGGCCCAGAAATGATAGTATACCTTGTAGGATAGAAAGAGAAAACATATCTTAACCCAGAGAGAAAAACTGGTGAAGATATAAGTTTGGTATTTAATATAAACAAAAACTTCTGTCATTAGAATAGTTATGGAATGAGGGTTAGGGGCAAAAACTCATAGGAATCAAACAATTTTGAAAGTAGCATGAAACTTTAAACTCTGAGGTGTTGACATATGCATCTATTGTGTTAATATACAAGACCTCAGTAAGAACAACATGTAACTAAGACATAATTTGTTTTCCTGTTGTCTTGAAGCCTAGTTAGAAGCTCTGCCATTCAGCTCTATCTGCAGTGCTTGGGTGAAATAGGAGATGAAACTAGGGTACATTTAACTTAAGACTGTGTAGTCTGTTTGAAGTGGTTAGTGTATTTGTAAACAAATGTTCTAAAACCGTGAATCTATTGGTACCAGATGAAATATCACTAAGTAATAATTATTTTATTTATTTATTTATTTATTTTTTATTTAATTTTAATTTATGTGCTTTGGTGTAAGAGTGACAGATCTTGGAGTTACAGAGAGTTGTGCCGCCGTGTGGGTGCTGGGAATTGAACCCAGGTCCTTTGGAAGAGCAGGCAGTGCTCTTAAACACCAAGCCATCTCTTCAGCCCTCACTCAGTAAATTAAAGAATCCCATTTGACACTAGAGGAAAAGACATTTCCAATGTTGAATTCCAGGTGAGAGAGGGTTCTCACTAGAAAGGCTTTCAAAGTTGGAAAGAAAGTTTGTTTAGATTTTTTTCTTAAACGATCTCCTATTTCTAGGAACATGAATTTGCTTACAAATTAAAAATACATATTCTATCAGTATTGTCATTATAAAACCAAAATAAATTAACTTAAGTCATGCTTTTATGAAGAGTGTGTAAAACAGATGAGGTTTATTCCAAGGAAAAGAGAGAGAATCTACTTTTTCCAGTTGAAATATGAAGAGTCTAATAGTTTAAGATTACATCAATGCTTATGGGAAATAAGTTAGTTGTCTCTAGGGAGTTGGACATTTAGAAATAAATAGAACACAGAATGATCCATGGAGTTGGCTTCCTTCTCTAAAAGGAGCACTATTTAAATACTCATTCAACAAGGTAAATGTTATGGGTCAATAAAATCAGCAGTGTCCTGATTTGGTAGCACCTGGTGGATGAAGTGGGAAGATGGCAAATTCTATCCATCATAGTCTGTACAGTGAAACTCCATTTCCCAAACAAACACACAACAAAATGCCAAAAATATATATTTGAAACATATAACCTTAAATATTACAAGAATAAGCTTTTTACTCAACTATTCAGTTAAGCCTTCCTTTCAATATGTGAATTTATGAGTGATGTAAACATGAAAACTTTGACTTTAGAATAACACTTCCTTTTGAAAAATTAGCATTCATATATCTGTGCATTTATAATTTACTAATATCTCAAAATGACAAATACTTTGTTAATAAATATGGATATAGAAACAGTATTAAGTCTAGAGGTTAATCTAAGATGCAAGACTTAGATTTATGAACACTGTAATATACAAATGACAAAGTTTTCTACAAATGTGTTTATAGGTCAATTGTAACAATAAATGAAATAAAAACTAAAAATGAAGTAAAAAAATCTCACATGTAGATTTCACAGCAGTATCTCTGCATGAGGGTTTTCACATCAATATCCTTAATAAAATTCTACCTATTTTATTGACTCAAATGGTTTCTTATTACTCAAACTTTAAGAGAAACCTAACTCAAAATTTTACAAATAATTATTTCTAAAAATTGTTTAGTAATTTTATTTTAAACATTTAATCTCTCTACTTCTCTCTGCTACTTAAAAAGACCAAATTACATATACTTCAATAGATTTTTCTTCTAAATTAAAGAATAAGATAGAAGTGCAGAAGAGAAAAAAATATCTTTATAAGGCAAACAAACACTTTTAGTTGCTTTTTTTCCAACTGAACATTTATAAGTGGGGCAACAGATGGGACATAGGTTCCGACCCTTGAGGACACTACTTTACGTATCTAAGAAAACCACAGGCCTCACTTCCTGCGTTCTTATGTCTTCCTTACCTAACGTGTATATGCTGAGACCTTGCAAGTTTCCACTTCTCCATCTAAGAGGTGGGTACTCTGTCCTGTGCTTCCATCCCTCACTGTCTTAATGAGTCTCTATTTGCCTCTGGACACTGACTCTCCCCTTTCCCCTGTCTGATCAACGAGGGTGGTCCATTACCTCAAATCTATGATTCAGAGACAAGTACCAGTACCACACTAAGTCAAACCAGGATATGACTTTTATCCCACTCTCCCCAAGAAATCACTGGAAAATAAGAACCTCTCTTGGAATTGTGGAATATGTTATTACAAGAATGAGTCATGTTGGCATGAAGGGAGGTAGCCTTGAGTAACAGGGGTGTGTAGTGTGTCACTTAACAAGCACCTGTCTGGGCTACTTCTGTGGAGAACAGGAGAAGACAGTGAAATGAATCTGAAATAGACTTTAGAGGAACCACTGCCATGTCTACAAAGCTTCAACAAATAAAAGTTTTATTACATTTTAAAATATATATTGTATAATTTATAAACTATATTTTATAATTATATATTCAAAATACATTATAAAGTACCATGAAATCAAATGCTTTCCTGTGTCTTTATAGCTTAATTGACAGCTATCGTTCAAACAAACCACACAGTCCAGGATAGCTAAACTTTAATGAAAAGGACTTGAACGGCCAAAGAAATTGATACCTTTAATTTCTAAAGAGATTCTGAAATAAGCCTTTCAAGTTGGTACTGCCTTCCAGAGGTTTACAAACGGTGCTCCATCTTCCATGTAAGTGTGCCTTGCCTGTTCATGGACATCAAGTCTGTACTGTTAGCCAATGTCCCTGTTATATGCTTGGCATTCATCCCTGCTGGTGTCAGTCGGTCCGATTTCTATCTGGCCTTGTGGCCATGAATCCTCCTTTCTTCAGGTATATCAAAGTGGCCAGGGTGGCCAATGCAGACAGACTGCATCTGCACCGTGTCTTCTGTTCTGGAGGTTCCACCGGAATCTTCCACACAGTGTTTATCTCTGCTGACGTCACCAGTTAGGTATTGAATGTGCTGCCCGCCTTTTCACTGATGGCTCATTCTGAGCTCCATTTCATCTTGGTAAGTGGGGACTCAAGTCTCATCTTTCTGAGTTTATGAGGGTTTGGGTTTCATGAGCTGTATCCTGGGAGTTTCAAGAATGTGGCTATTTGTCTGGGCTGTTGTTGTTGTTGTTGTTGTTGTTGTTGTTGTTGTTGTTGTTGTAGATTTGACAGTGATGTCATTCTAGTGCTTTGTGCTCTCTGATGAAAACCAGTTGAAGCCTTCTAGGTAGGATTGAGATTTTTTTTTTCACCTTCCTAATGAAGAACACACGTGTGGAACTGGGTGGTACTCACAGCCTTGTTTCAGCTTTGTCAATTTTTCCAACTTTCTCTTGCAGCAAGCGTAGTGTGATGCATTCAGTATTGTGAACTGTGTTTTTACTATTATCAAATAACAGTATCAACTGGGGAAAAAGACTGATTTTGATTCTGAAATAAGAACTTTATCTTAAGTATGAGGCAGTTAAGCTCAAGATGGAGGTATACTGAAACCAGAAAACTTTTGGCGTCAACTTACTCACTGGTAAAATGATGAAACAGCAAATATAATGAAAGAATCTCTATAAAAACCATGTTAAAGAGCTGGATGGTGGTGGCACACACCTTTAACCCAGCACTCATGAGGCAGAGGCAAGCAGATATCTGAGTTCAAGGCCAGCCTGGTCTACAAAGGGAGTTCAGAACAGCCAGGGCTACATAGAGAAACTGTCTCAAAAAACCAAAAACGACAACAACAACATGTTAGAGTTAGTGGCTAAGGCCTAATTTGTATTTTATGATTTTGATGGTCTTCTGTTTGTTTTCTGAAAGCAACTCATTTCCGGTATAAAGCTGTTGCTTGTGCTCTATATAATCAACATTAGCACAGGTTGACTATAACAGATAAAATATGCTGGGAATCTAATCAAAATGCTTGCAAATCATAATCTTCATCTCAGAAACAGTGTGTTCACCCAGCCCTAGTCATGGGTGGAAGGCATTGCACATGTCTGTCTGTTGTGTGTGTTTATGCATATACATGACTAATTAGTAAAAATGAATCTTCTGAGTTAACCAAATTGAATTATCAGTTATGCAGAAATTAATGACCCTATTAGGATTCCAGCTAAGATTTCAGTTTCTCCACCTCCTCCTGCTCCTGTTTCATATCCATTAACCCTTCAATAAAACAACCTCCTGGAGATGTTCACAATCAGTCCTGCCTTCTCCATTACTGTCTTTGTGTTTCCCTTATTATTTCTGTCATCCTCATCATCATTTTTGCTCTCTGCTATAATCCTTCACTCAGTTATTTTTCTTTTGTTCATATTCTTTGCCAGTTTCCTTTGCGTCTTCTCCAGTACTCCTTTTCTTATCAGCCTAGCCTAATTTTCTCTGAATAACTCTTCATGTATCCTCAATGTGATGAAAATATAGGGAAAGGGCATACCACCACCTGATCGCACACGCTGAGTAAGCATAGCCTCCTGAACCTCCTTCAACGCTGTTTAAGTGCTGGGCATATGATCCTATTCAGAACAATTGGACTCCCCTCCCAAAAAAAAATTAATTATTGGGTCGCTGCTGAAATTGAAAGGGATGGAAATGATCAATAGTGAGGAATTCCTAAAAACAGAAAAGTAATCCCAGGGATGCTAGAGGCCACAGTGTGAGCAAGCCAGGGCTCAAAATAAGGCTTGAGAACACTGGAGGGACAGGGAGAGCAGGAAGTGAGGGGCCTCTTGACTTAGCCTTTCCTCAACCTTTCTACCTCAGAAATAACTCCCCCGCCATGGTTTAAGCTCTTGTCTATGGTGTAGTACTTTCTACCTTCCTTGTGCAGTAACTATGACATAAAAACTCTGAACTGGTCTGTTCTTATAGAAACCATTTAATCTTTTAGGAATTAAGAAGGATGGTTATGTGGAATCTAAACATCACATCTGTGGATTCCGGAGCTCAAGCAGACATTGGCAAAATGGAAGACAAGACTGTGGAGATACACATAGATCAATTTTAAAGCACGTTATTGATTTTTTTTTTTTTTACTTTCAATGTACAGTTCTATTGTAAATTAGCATTTCTTCCATGGGCACCCGCATAGTGTGCGTATTCTGGTTATTTCACTTCCATGGGAATGCTCTTTCAAACTTCAGCTTGCCCCATTAGAACTCATTTCTTCACAAGTCTAAACTAATTAGTAAGTAATCTACTAAATTAGACCGACCTGCAAGTCATTTGTTACTTTTATTTTTAAAAGTGATCAGGTGAGATAGCAGTCAGTCATATAAGTGTCAAAACTATGAGGAATGACAGTCCACGGAACGCAGTGATAGCATCCCGGATTAAAGTTTCTGAATAGCCCCTGCCTTAGGTGTATAAAGTGAGACATATAGAGTTCATGCCACAAACCAAATAAAAGCGTATCTCCAACCAATAGGTATCTTAGAGTTCACCTTGGGAATCCACTGTAAAGGTGCCTCCTGGATTCTAATTTAAAGCTTCTTGATGTTCATGATGGCCACAGAAGATGCCACAACTTAATGCAATTTCTGTCTTTTAAAGACATGAGAACAAACGCGTTTTCAAAAGCCTCAAGTAAAAGCAGTTTTCTTTACCTATTATGCATCATTTCCACTAAGAACACAAGGAAGGTACACACAGACTATGATTTGGAGGATATAAACCTACAATATTGGCAATGTATATGATGATTGCTGACAAGAATTAGTCATCACTCCTCCTCCCATACACAGTGCAGTCAGAGAAGACACAATAGATCTGCTGAAGCCATGAAAACAAGTGTTCAAATGCCAAACAAGCAGAAGACTATCATCAGCCATGACTTAAAGCACACCCCTAAGTCTTGTGCGAGTTTCCTTTAAATGCACACGTTTAAGAGCTTTGTATCACAACTGCTATGTCCTCTTGGGCTCACAATTCTGTAACACAGTGGGAATATGTTAAATAATTGACCTTATAAACTAACCCATACGTGTTTCTGTGAACATTTATTAATGTGATGTTTTTCTGAGTAATAGTACCTGTAGGTAACCTTCCGCTGTTCTACAGCCCTTCCCAACTATACATTTTCTTTAAGATCTTTAACAATTTCATAAGATTCTCAACTTCTTCTGCAACAATCATGGCATTGAGTATTTCTGTGCTTGTCATGGTTGCTTTCGTGTTCTGGGTGTAGAGGTCCTTGGGATGACAGTGGACTAATCAATGACCTTCTGTTTCTTCAAATTGGAGAAGATCCCAATTAGGCCCTCAGAACTATGGTGACAAAGATGTACCTGGATCCTCTGGAAACTTGTTAAATGATGGATTCAAAGTCAAAAGAATAAAGAAGTGAGGGCATTAAATAATTCTTTTCCAATACAAAATACAAGCACCTGTCTTTTCCTCATGCTTCCAGGAAACAATTTCAACTCATAGTAAAAAGATTATAATTAACTCTGTAGAGAATGGCAGATGAGAAACAAGAATGCAAATTAATGAACAATTTATAGTGCAATATTTTTATCATCTTGAGTTAACTTTTCCCCTATGAAGGATCACTTGGGCAAAGCTGAACATCTTATTCCCTTCTTTTGTGACTAGGTGTTAACAAAGATTGACCTCAATTTTCAATATCTACCCACTTTCTGTTCCAGCAGTTCTGTCACTAGATGCATCAAATAAATAATGATATCCGCTTTTTAAAAAATAATTCTTTTTCTTTTTTAAAATATATTTTATTAATTTATTCATATTACATCTCAATTGTTATCCCATCCCTTGTATCCTCCCATTCCTCCCTCCCTCCCATTTTCTCCTCACTCCCCTCCCCTATGACTGTGACTAAGGGGGACCTCCTCCCCCTATATATGCTCATGGGGTATCAAGTCTCTTCTTGGTAGCCTGCTATCCTTCCTCTGAGTGCCACCAGGCTTCCCCATCGGGGCGACGTGGTCAAATATGGGGCACCAGAGTTCGTGTGAAAGTCAGATCCCACTCTCCACTCAATTGCTTTTTAGGTAATGCCAACAAGGAATATAAACTCAGGAAGATGAACTGTGAGGTCAAATGCATTACAATTGTGTTTAATTTCTTTTAAACAACAGTTATTACGTTAAGCTTTTGACTCAATATACCTATGCATCAAAGAAAAATTGGCATATATAATTAATTAGAATGTATGTGGGTAAACATTGATAACTCTACCCATTTTGCATGTGATGGAGAGTTGATTGAGGTAAGAACAGATCAAAGTGTATGAGTCCCAAAGCAGGGAGAGTACCTGGAATCATTGATTGTTTATTCTTCCCTTGGATTTCCACTTGTTTTCTAGCTTTGGCAATCTTAGATATGGGCCTCCCATTTAAAAACTGATTAGAATGAAAGTAACAAGACAGTTGTTTTAGGAGAATCCCAGACGTGCCCCTAAGCTTTCTCTCCCAGACCACTGACACTCACTCCTTCAAGAACCCCATGCAGGCTCCTCTTAAATACAATTTCTACCTCCAACCTACAACTCTTCCTTGACCTTTCAACTCATATGTCAAACTTAGTATGTCCAAAACCAAAGTATAACCTTCCCTCATTTCAGCAAATATTGACTTCACTTTTCCAGCTATTTATATTAAAATTCAGGAAGTGATTACTAATTCTTCTCCTTTTTACGTATTTAACTCTTTGGATGTTTACAGGTGTGGTTGTCTTCACTAATTTACATTATAAACTGAGTTAGCCTGATTTTACAGTCTTCACAGTCACTATCCCAATTCCACGTGTATTGCAATAGTTTTACGGTGGTGTCCCTTCCAACCACTTTGACCATCTACAGTATAAAAATTGTGTATAGTTCTTGAGACTCCCCTCTTATCATCAGTGGCTTTGCATTGGCCAGCAAGTCCCCAGACGAAATCTACAAGGTCCTTTGTGATCTGACCCCACAATCCTGTCACCTGTCTTGTTACTCCCGTCTCTGTGATTTCCAGCCACTTAGACTTTCGTGTGGTCTTTCTGTGTACAAGGCAGGATCTTCCTCTCAGCATAGGACAATATGGTCACACTGTTCTTAATACCTAGAGTCTTCTCTGTCAACCTGGTATTACCTTTCCTCGTTAACGCTGAAAATAAAGTAATCTATAAGTATTTAGCTGTGCACTTAAACTTCAAGTATATAAACATCTTAATATAATACAAATATATCTAATATTCAATAACGTGAAGATAAGTAATGCATCTGGGGAGCAAACTATAGTCCCGATTTCCAATACCACTCCTTATGTATTGAAAGTAGGACACAAAGCTGGGCATGGTGGATCCTACCTTTACTCTCAGCACTCAGGGAAGCAGAGGTAGGCAGATTGCTGTGAGTTCAAAGCCAGCCTGGTCTACAAAGCAAGTCCAGGAGAGCCAAGGCTACACAGGAAAACCCTGTCTCACATCCCCCCAAATAGGACACAATAAATCAAAATAGAACCTCAATAAAGAGCATTTACAAAGCCCAAAAGACTCTGCCCAGTTTCTCCAGAGAGGACATTAAGACGCTAATCTCTGCACTCAGTTCAACCACACAGGAACAAAGACATCCTCTTCACCGCAGGCTTCCAGTAGCCTATCCTAATAATTAGCTATTCTGGGGCACAATCTAGACTGGTGAATACACATGCACATGTGTACAGAGAAAGACCTAATTATATACACACACAGACATACATCCACATACACACATGCTCATAACTATTTAATATGTGAGTGAGTTATTTAAATGAATGGTTAAGGGAAATCACAGAAAAGTAAGAAAAATTCTTAAAGTATACATTAAGAATTTGCAGCTGAGCATGTTTTATGATTTTACCAAAGGTTAGCTAGTACAATTTAATTTTATTTGTTTTTTAACACCTCCTCCTAGAGTGTGAAGCTTCCCTTCAGCCACAGGCCCACTTTCCAGAAAGGCTGTAATCAGAAGACAGTGATTTAACCCAGGCACCAGATTCTCCTACCACAAATCTTCAAAACAGTTGTGCAATTCAGGTGTGTATTGAAAATATTTTATACTTAGGTTAGACTTACGACTAGTGTCACACAGCAGCGGTCTCAGAGAGGGAGAGTGAAGTGCTTCCAGCCTGTGAACTGTCACACCAGGACTATGGTCGTGGTCACCACGACTCTGGCAGGAAATATTTGACTGAGCATGTAATTTGGTTAATACCTCACAACACACCAAATTGAGAACCACTAACTTGAGAACTGGCTAAATAAGTAAATAAGTGTTTTTAAAAAATTCTGAGCTGTGAAGGACACAAAGTAGAACTCAAGCGAAGATGTCAGAACAAAATATTGGAAGCACAAATCTCAAATAAACAAGAGAGGATGAGGGAGGGGCTGCCATCAGGATGTAAAGTGAACAAATTAAAAATTTTTAAATGTAAAAACATAGATCCTTAAATTGTATACTGTGCTTGATTTGAATATTTTTCTTCACAACAACAACAACAACAAAAAAGAACCTAAAAGAGACAGTGGGAAAACATGTTCTTCGTATAACCATAAGTAAAAGCTTGTACAAACACACTTGGAAAACTGGTGCATGTGTGTGTAGAAACCATACAAATTATCTGGCTCAATATTAGAAAAGTAAGGAATATTAGAAAAGGCATTCTCTTTCTCTCCAAATCTTTGGGTTATTCAAACTCTTGAAGAATCATCTGCTCACTGTTGCATATGAACCTCCATGCATTCATATTCCTCCCAGGTTAAAGTAAAGAAAATGTACTATTTATCAGATTCCATTAGAATATATTCAGTGCACTTGAAGCCAAATATAATAAAAAAGCACAATGACTTACCTGGGACACTGCCACATATTTGGAAGTTGTTGAAGTCCTCTTTCTTGTCTAGATAGTTCGATCTTGTTGCTGTGTCCCAAACATTTCTCTTTACAATGTTAAGCCATAGCAGTGCGCCCACCAATGTCCAATACACTTATAAACCATCTGAACATGTGGTATTATTCTCTATGAACATGAATGATGTCTTTGAATAGCACCAAGTTCTGTGTGTTCCTATACCATGTATTGACAAATGTTAATACCATATCCTACCTGGGGTATTGTGTGTGTGTGTGTGTGTGTGTGTGTGTGTGTGTGTGTGTGTGTGTGTGTGTGTGTGTTTGTGTGTAGTTTCAATGGCATCAAATAAAATTAGCCCTTTCTCCTGAGAATCAGTGAAATAGGGGCCAGCACACAGGTAATGAGCAGGATGGTAGCCTGCAGCATTTCATTACAAGAAAAACTAACACAATGCTGATATTAGATCAAAACAAAAGGGAGTCGCTTTTTCCCTTGTGCCGCTTTTCTTCATGCACACCATCTTTAAGAGTCATCACTAAGCCGGGCATGGTGTTGCACACCTAGAATCCCAGCACTTGTGAGGCAGAGGCAGGAGGATTTCTGTGAATTTGAGGCTAGCCTGGTCAGCAAAGTGAGTCCAGGACAGCCAGGACTACAAGAGAAACCCAGTCACAAGAAAAAAAAAGTCATCACTAAAGATTTGTGGCACAAGGAAGGCTTGGTGTTTTCTGTGGGTATACTTACAGTGGATGAGGAGGAGGAAACTTAAGGCTCATTTGTCCATCTTCAACTTAGGAAAGCTTTTAAAGTTTTCAAGAAAACAGTATCTTAAGTACCATATTCTTTCTTTATACAAGTTATATATCAAGATAGGTGATAGAGACAGATAGACAATAGATAGATAGATAGATAGATAGATAGATAGATAGATAGATAGATAGATATGGATGAACAAAAAAAGAATAATAGCATATTTTATGAAAGATTTGTACATAGTATCATACCACTGAGATAAAGGCACATATAGTAATAGATACAAACATTTACATCATAAACAATATTATCTTTTCAGAACTGTGCATTCATTAATTTATATGCCACAAATAAAAATATTTGTTATGGAAAAATGGAGATAACTTGAGTACTAAAGTCCTTTATTTAACAACACAGAAATTTCACAAAAACAACTTTACTGGGCAAATTGAAGTGATTTTTAAAATTTTTTTTTACAGTTTTGTACATGCCCCATAAGTGATTTTTCTTAATAAATACACTGTTTTTCCAAAACTGCTTTTTTAAAATAACTGCACAAGCTTACATACACCTTTACACAAATATCTATTAGAAAATGGAACCGTTAACTGCACAGTTCAGAACTGGAGGACGCTGGGAAGGGAGAACACTTCGTGCCCCTTGTCCTGACGTATCTATTTGGCAACTGTGGAACGGAATCCCTCTGAACACAGTAGCTGTGTCTTACTCACTAGGAATACTGATCTCAGTGTGAAATGCCAAATCTAATAAAAACAAAATCTGAAACACTTAGCTGTTACATGAGAACCAACTGTTTGATATTGCTGTGAATCTCCCCATGATCAAAGACCCACTACAGCTTTCTGCTCAATATATTTGACCCTGAATCGTGCATTCATTTAACTGTGTCCCTCGTTTCATTCTCTGATTACTGATACTATCAGCTTCAAGGCTTTATATGCTTTAGCACTAATTGAACAACGTCCATGCCAGGGGTCCTGATGAGGGATGGAACATTCCTTTCTTTTTGTGATTACTTAATATTAATTCATAGCAAGACCATTGTCTCTCACTCCCTGCGATTGCTTAGAAAGAAATTGAGGGTTTGGGGTTAAGCAACCAGGAGACTTCGCATGTAGCATACATTAGGGGGAAATGATTACTATGTGTGTCCCATGGATAAAGTCAGTACCGCCTTGTGTGTGTCCCTCTGCTTGTGTGAGAACAACCAGAAACTCACCTTACTCTGAAGGTCAATAAAGACAGAGGTCTGCATTACGATATCCTTCTGGAGTGCTAAGGAATTAGCTAAGAGGAATATTTGCTTAGGAGACTATGTGCCAATGACCCATATGTTCTCCCGGGCTCCCCTCAAATGCTGTCAGGGCATGGCACCCACTGAGGACTGGACTCTCTCGCGTGTGTTGACTTTTCTAACAACCTTAGCAACATCTGATACGTAGCTTTTAAGTTGTATATATACAACTTAAACCATGATTGCTCAATTGTAAATTTCCTTGGCATGTAAAATAAAAGTCATGTTTCATAGGTATTTTGGAGTAAGGAAAACGCACACCTTTTCTGCCCTAACGCTACAAGTTGTCAGGACACAGATGCTTAGAAAGAAAACTAGAGGGGACCTAAAAGGGTAATTTCTTCACCATTACCAGTGAGAACTCTATCTGTACCCTACATTTTGTAAATTGAGTTTAAGTGAAAACATAAGAAGTGTGTGGCCTAAAAGCAATCAGTGTCAATAATAAAAATGTAAGAGAATTAAAAAAAAAGGCCACACTGTTCATCATGATAACAAACAGATTCCTTTCATTGAAAATAAATGAACTGCCATGTGAAACAACACATTTACAATACACAGATTCATTGTCTTAAGGAAAAAAACAACAACAAAGAAACCCAAAATACATCAAGACATGCAATACCACCTTGAGTTTTCAACTGTCCATACATTGCTAGGAGGTGCTTATTGTGTGCCTAATATAGTCTGAAAAGCAATTTGTTTAATTTATTATCATTTTTACAAAAGCAAGGGAAGCATCCCATTCAAGTGTGGAAATAAGTTTCACTTACAGTTAACTAACAAATTGTCAAAAATAAGAATAAAGTAAAATACTTTTTTTTTCCAGGAAAAAAAAGGAAGGAAGAATGGGACAATCAAGAACTCATACAGTTCTCACTGGTCCAAAAGCAGAAACAGAAATTATACCTACAAACTCTCTAAGGGATACACACGGAGTAGAAAGCTATCTCAGAAGTAATATACAGCGCATTTTAGCTTTTGATGATTTCATTCCTTTTTCTAAACTTAGGCGGGTGTAATACATAATACATTTTCCTCACAAAGACTGCTTGGCTGTACTGCAGACTAAGCATTGGTATGCTAGCTAGGCACATTTGTCCCACGGGTACCCCACACTGGCATCATTGATGCCTGCTAAGTTCCCATCCAGGTACTCCAATGATGCCATACTTAACCTGCCTTTACACACACAAAAAAATTGTCACCTCACTTCCCATTAAAAACTAAAACAAGATTTTAAAAACTATTCACCTGCCAGCCTTTGAAGCACATTACACTGTAAAGTCCTCACTGCCTTGTCACGGTCCTCTCCTGCTGTTTTCCTTCTGGCCTGCTAACCTGTCTGACAGGCATAAAGAACAAAAACGTAACTAACATGATACCTATGTGATTCTATGTGTTTTTCCTAAACTATGCTTTATTCCTGAAATTGATCTTCACAGGGTAGAAAAAAAATTAATCAAAGTATTTCTCTTAATTGGATAGGCCCCTTTTGAAAAAGCACAGCTGTCCCAGGAAAACTCAGTCTTAGAGGACAAGGCAGCCCAGGCTCTATAAAGCATTCTGGGCGATGCTGTCTTGTTTTATGAAACTCCTCTCAGCGTGGCCTTGCTTCATGGAAAGAAAGCGTCCAGTGATAAGAATGGGAAGGGAAGCTGTGGGTGTTCCACTGAGACACTGGCAGAAAAACACTGGACCAACTAATAAGCTATGGAAAGAAAGATAAAGAAACAAACAAAAAAATGCCTCACTTTTAATGAATGTGTAAATTATGCTGAACTGGAAAATATGGCCAGGCATGCCTTAAAGCAGGGTTCAATGCATTTAAGTATTGTTTTAAACCTACCCATTCAATGATATACATGGAATTTAAACACTTGAATACCCTTGTTTTTATTTTTTCTACTCCTCTCCAAGAAAAATAATTAGTAATAATAATAATAATAATAATAATAATAATAATAACAACAACAACAATAATAACAACAACAACAGAATCCAAAAGCTTAGACAGGCTGTGTATGTTAGGGGAAAAAAGTGTCAGGCATGAATTTCTCTTCCTATGATCTGATAACTTTAGCCTAGAAAACACTTTTTCAACAACAACAACAACAACAAAAAATACAGCTGATTCTGCATTTTCCAACTATTCTGAGTACTCCCCGTACAGTGCAACCCAAACAAGTCAACTACGCTAAGTATTTGGGAGGTATACCCTCTGTACAGCTCGTTCGTAAGCAATGCAAGTGCATAACCACTACTCTAATATAGTGCTCAAAAGATTAATCGAAACCTTCATAGTAGCTTCCCTTCTCATAGCGACACAGTTGAAGGTAACTGCTGGATCTAGCATTATCTTTTCGTCTTGTAAAACCAGCCATCAAGTCTCTACAGAAAGATGCATGAGTAATCACCAGTGCTGTTCCTGCTTCTACAAACAACTGGCAAAAAGAAAAAAAATATTTAAAGCTAAAATTTATTGCTCCAGATTTAACTTGCAGAACCATATTGTTGTGTACAAACCGTTAATCTCCATAGCTGCTCAGACATGATTGTCTCCTTGTGTCTAAACACACAAAATACAAGCTGCTATCTGTACAGTTTACAGTACTGAAACACATATATTTGAAAATGAACTATAGATATGTACTTTGTAAAGATACATGATTTTACAGTCAGGGGTTACCCAAACTTATTATTATTATTATTTTTTTTTGTACAGCCACTTTCAAAATAGACAACAACTTCACTAGTATAGCTAAATACATCAAAGGAGGAACCAGCGTATTGAAAGTAAATAGACTGGCCAATTCCCCAAGCTTCCCTGTTATTTTTATGTGTCTTTTTTTTCCCTCTTGTATTTTTTGAAGAAATCCCTATACATAAATGAAAATAATTTCTGGATATTTTCTTCAATGGTGGACTAAGTGGTTTCTTAAAACAAGACATTACTTTGCCCTTCGTTTCCAAATGCCTTGAACATAAGATATACTACTGCTTTAAAAGAACCATCGGAATGCTTCAGCGCTGGGAACAGGCGTTCTCTATAAAAAAAAAAAAGAGCAAGAAAACAGGTTAAGCTTTTTCTCCTATATCAATATAAAATTAGATTTTTCTCCTTTACACTTCAGCAATAGTTTTGCGATAGTCCTAGCCAACTGTACACAGCATAATGACATATACAACAGCATGTAATAAAAAAAAAGAAAATGCTCAATCTTAAAATATGAAAATTACACTATTCGATTTAATACTAATTGACTAATTGTAATGACTGACACCCATTATATACTTAAAATACAGGAAATATAAGGTTGGGACATGTGTAGCCATCAGAATAAAAGATGGTCTAAGGTATTACCAATAGGAAGAGCAATTGGTACCTATATGTAAATTCTGTGGCTGGTTCATAGAAAACCCATGTCATTTTAAATTTATCATTTTTATATCTAGACATAGATGACACAGTCACATTATAACAGGAAGTAGATTTTCCATGATCTTCATTTATATATCGTTCTGTTGTAAAAAAAAATATATCATAAATAGCCCTGCATGCCATCTTTCAGTGTGATATAAGCCTTTCATGCAGCCGAAGTGACTATACCTGAATTATTCTGTCTATTACACTAACAATCATAGCACCAGATAGTAACCTGAAGTTTTATGTACAAAGTTGCAAAACATACAGATGTTTGCAATCTATGTAAGAGTAATGTCAGAGCTAAGTGAAGCCTTTCTTTATGGTGGCAAACTGACATACTAAATGAATGCTGCCATCCAGCCAGCCATTTTGTGTATGAGTGTGTGTGTGTGTGTGTGTGTGTGTGTGTGTGTGTGTGTGTGTGTACATTCTCATAATAGACATATAAATACATATATTAGTATGTATTATAATCATCATATATTAATACGTATTTTTAAGAGAATGTTCATAACACTTGAATTTCCTAATAGAATGCACATGAAAAAATATACTACAAATTATATTACAAAATGCTCTGATAATTGAAGTTGGCTTTGATTTACTTTTCATACATAAGTAATTTGGCTGTCCTTCTCTTTTCATAATAATCTTAATTGAAAATGAAAATCTGTATTGACCCACTACGTTATCAGTGAGACGTTAGACTATTCTCTTTTGAAAATGCCATACTCATGCAGTGTGTGTGTGTGTGTGTGTGTGTGTGTGTGTGTGTGTGTGATTTTACTTCAAGTATCTTTCTTTGTCTTAGACCTGAATCTTAAGCCTATATTAAGATACCTTCAATGTAAAAAAAAGAAATTTAAAATAACTGTCTCGGAAGGCAAATTTTATTCATACTATTGAGCACTCAAAATTATTTTTAAAAACTGCCCTCAAAAATAAACATAAACTTCAAATATTAAAACTCATTAATTTAGTATAAACTGCATAATTCATAGTCACATGCATACGTAAAAAATTAAATTGTACCTTCTCAAAGCACAGAAAAGTACTTTCTCTACTGTCCTCACTAAAATGGCCCCTGTTTCACTGGTCCTAACTCTTCTTACTCAGTTTTGTTCTCTCCAGCTCACTGTGCATACCTGACTCCATCAGTTGGTTTTGTTTGTGAAAAACTTCTTAGCTACTCCTTAAACTTAACTTTTGAATACTAAATGTAATAATTTTAGTTCCAGATACATTTACTTAGTCATTATTGAAAGACATAGAAAGCAATAAGGAACACAACACACCAATTCTAACATTCATACTTTACACACAGGCAACCAGCCATATAGATACAGGCACACACATGTGCAGCAGCATAAACACACACACACACAATGTATCCATGTGCATGCACACACACATGCATGTATACACACACACATACACATGCACACATACACACAAACAGGAAATAAAAACTGAAAAGTTCTACCAGATGCCACCTTGCCTTCTGATGCCAACTAAGAATGAATTCTATATAAGTAAGTTTATTTATATAAATGCAGTCATTTTTAACAAGACACATTAGATCCAAGTATATGCATGCAATTATATATCTACACTCAGATTCACATATGAGAAATAAACATGTGCATATATACTCATATATATGCACATTTATGTGTATATGTATGACAGAGATGCCAACTTACTCTCAGATGCCAACTGGAAACAAGTTTATAAATATATACTTATGCAGTCGTGTATCTTGATAAACAGATATGTTTATGAAGATAAACAGAAAAAATACGGAGTACGTTTCTTAAATGAGATGAAGTCCTTATGCCTTAGATATGCTTTTGAATCAATTTCCTAACTTTGTTCTTCCTGCACTCCTTTCTGCTATTCAATTTTATTTGCACTATTTAATTAAAGCAAGCTTTTAAAATGGTGCCTAGGATCAAAGGTCACTGTTGCAAAGAAAAGATGGTCCTTTCTCAGTGCTTGCTAACACTAAGAATTCATCAAACAGGAGACGTGAGAGAAGCAAGGCAGAGGTTTCTATAGTAATGTGCTCTGGCATAAAACAGCAGCCCAGAGATGCTCTTCTGTGATGTAACTGTATGCTGTGGTGAGGGCAGTGGGTACCACAGGCAAGAGAAGGGAGAAGGGAAGCAGAGAACTTTTATAAATGACTATTCTTTGCATTAAGGTTATTGAAGTCATGAAACTTAAAAAAGCAGGAGGAGGAGGAAGAGGAGGAGGAGGAGGAGGAGAAGAAGAAGAAGAAGAAGTAGTCATAGTAGTAGTGGTGGTAGTAGTAGTTAAACCACCGTGCAGAATTAGGAAAACCAATTATTGACCAGAAACTTACAATTTCCCTCTCAGACTTATTCTGGGATTGAAAGGAGAGAAAAACTCTTTAGCGTCCTAGAGGTGACACAAAGCTAGCATTCTACCATTCTACCATTTCTTCAGGAGCACCAGAAATTTACCTGAAAGTGAGGCTGTGTTATTTGCAACCAAGCAGCTGTTTCCAAAGAATACTGGGTTAACATATGGGTTTTCCGACTACTCCATACAAATTCGGCACACATCTGACTTTGTCACCTAAGGAGGTCGTCTTTGTAAGAAGACCACTGTAAATTGTTTGGAGGCTCAGCACCTCAGCACTGGGGATTAGAGGCCCTCATCTGCTTCCTCCAAGTCAGATAAATTCAACCTCCCAGGGGAGGATGAGGAATGGTACTCTTGATAAGATTTCTGTGACTTCCTGCATGTCAGTGATGCTTGCAGGGGATGGTTATCCTGAGTAACAGGAAGACCACATTCCCCCCTGGAAGAAAAATGGGGCAGGAGGTAATGAACGGAATTGAGTTGATCACATTGTTTAAGTCAGACTTCACTCACGCAGGTGTGAGCAGGATGGCTGCCATGAGGCCTGTAGAGAAATCTGCATGGCCCCTCCCCACCTCATCCCACAATCCGTCTTCCTGGCGTTGCTATAAAGCATGGTGCAAAGAATTCTGACAGAGGTCAGATAGAGAGTGACCTTCGAGCTTGAAAGAGGAGTGTGTGTTTATCCCTTAGGTAACGCTTCAGAGCAAATGAATGTCCCTGAACGAAAGAATGACAGAATGAATGCAAGCTCAAATCCATGTCACATCTACCTAAGACCATAAACACTGTCTCTGGTGAAATGGTTTTCAGTGTAAATTTTTGCTAACTGAGCAACACAAAGCAAACAAAGCTGCCTCAAATAAGGCAGAAGGCACAAACTCTGCTCTGAGACCCCAAGACCATTTCTCAGGTTTTGGCACCTGTCAAGGGAGTGCTGCTACGCTGGTGTCTTTGGGTCAAGCATTCATCTGCACATTCCTGTTAGAAGTACGTGCTGCTTAAGGAAAATTCACCTCCTGAAAGCTAGGAGTGGAGCACCTAAGACTGTACAAATGAGGGCGTGCAGTTTGGTCATTTAGGTCTAGACTCTACAGGTAAACATGAACCTGGCAGTGTTTACCACAGGACAGTTAAATCATTTTAATGAAGTTAGGCCTGAGGTTTCAAATGCCAAATTAAAGATAAACTTTAGCACTGAAATTTACCTCAGAATGCAGACATTTCTAAATCAAGATAACAGAGATGGCATTGGAACTCAGCTGAGAATGCTAAATAATTTGCTAATATCTGTTTGCTTTACTTTCTAAAACAAAGGTTCCCATAATCCATCTGAGTTTTCACATTTTTAGGGTGAAACAGATGGGTCTAACACAATGTCTTCAAAGAGTTAGAATTTGAGAATAACATTATTCTTACATGGATTAAAAACTAATATTCCATGTTCCTGTTGACTAACAGGGAGTACACATTATCAAATCACTTTCTGATTCTCAAATAGTGATGGAAAACTGCTTTCCAGCCCACATCCACGTAGTTTTCAGGGTACGCAGAGTCAGTGATGCCTCTTCTGAGGCCTTCTGGGATGTAGCTCTCCTGTGAAAGCCACTACCAACTTCTTAGGCTCAGGAGCACCTCAGGCCTTGACTTTTGAAATCCTTGCTATATCTGAACCTACATATTAGTACTACCATTTAAAAACTTTAATTAATCCCTGAAAACCTGCAATTAAAAATTACATAAGTGAATAGGACAAAGGCCTCTGTTGTCCTTTAGCGTTCGGCTGTGGCTTTTAATAGCTTTTAATAAAGACTCTCAACTTTAGGATTTTGTTTTTTGAGTAAACAAAATCAAAGGGATTCCTGATAATAAAAAGTTCCTTTTATTTCTGATTTGACTTATAACATTAAAATACCATTACATATGTTGAGGTTTTTTTTCTTAGCAAATTTTAAAATCTGCTTGGTGATCTAAGACATTATATTGCATTACAATATCATGGTTATGAACATATATCTTAATATATATGTTTATATATAATGCAAAATCTTTGAATAGCTAATTACAGTGTAAAGTGATACCAAGCAAAGACGAGCATCTCCCTGGAGTTTAGCAAAATGTTTTTTTTTTACATTTTCTTTTTAAATATTATACTGTAAGAGTACAGTCTATTATTATATCCACTAGAAAGTATAGGTAGATCATACTGAGTATATGAGAAAACCATGGATTTATGACTAATGATCAGCGTGATGCCTTGGAATGCACTGTTAATGAATAAACATACTTTACAGTAAAAAATAACCCCTATAAATTATATGAATGAGAGTATCATTTTTCTTTCTTTTCTTTTTGTTGGGTAGTTTTAGGTAGGGTCTCACTATGCCCCAATCTGGCCTGAAACTCAAGATCCTCCTCCCTAAGCCTGTGGAGTGCTCCCATTATAACAGTAGCTCTTCTCCCAGCCCTCTGGTTTTACCCTACACCTCACCTCCTCTCTTCTTCAGGCCTGTCAAGATGCATGTGGTACATGTGTAATGCACAGCATATCAGACTCATTTCTCTCATAATTGAGTCCTCTAGCACACAACTATTTGACATACTGAAGCCTTACTTTGGTCAATATTTAGATGAAAGTAAAAATGAGCACAGTATTACCACTGACTGATAATACCTAAAGGTGGACTGGCACTAAATAATAAACTTGCGAGTTTAAGCTGCATTCCCCTGCCTGGCTTCCACACTGGCATCTGCCATTACACACTGACACCTGGATTACTCTGATTAACGGTGAGGAACTACCAAGGGCCTTTCCAGCGTCCATTCTCTGTGGTGGCTGCTCCTGTTACTCTTTCCACCTTGGGAATGAATCACCTCCTTCACCTTCCTTCTTATACCTCTAGCACCACCCTCATTACCACCACCAAGACGATAGGATTTAGGAGGCAAACCCAGCTAATGGTAAATAGGACGACACACTTAGATACCCCACTGCAAGGGTGTGAGTTCATATGGTGGTAGAGACAGTTAGGGAATCAAGGTTCAGAGACATGCACCTGGGGAGACAGAGTCGGAGGGAAGAACACTGACACACGGACACCATAGACCCAAGGACACGCCCTTTCTATCCCCAGCATCTAAGGCAAACAACTTCTTTAGACAAGACTCTTGGTTTTAAAAAAAAAAAAAGCCTGAAATCACAATGGCCCGCCAAGTGAGTAAGCTTATTATGACATAGATGAGTATTTGAGTGGTTAAAAGGTTTTCAGACAGAAAAAAAAAATCACTATGAAACAGTAATAACATGCTATAGAGAAGTGGGTTTTTTTTTTCAGTAACCCACAGTTTTTAAAAGCATTTTACAGCCGGGTGTGGTGGTGAACACTTTTTAATCCCGGCACTCAGGACTCAGACACAGGCAGATCTGCATGAGTTCGAGGCCAGCCTGGTGTATGAAACAACTCCAGGACAGCCAGAGCTGTCTCAAAAAAAAAAAAAAAGAAAAGAAAAGAAAAAAGAAAAAAGAAAAAAAGAAAAAAAAACTATTTTACAAAACGATTGAATATAATCATTTTAATTATATGTGTAATCAGGACTATAAAAGTAAAATTGAGATTAAAACTGCAAAATTCACTGGCTATGGTCTTGCACACCAGTGATCTCAGCACGTGGAAAGCAGAGGCAGGAGGAGCAAGGTGATCACAGGCTACAGTTAGGTGACAACTTGGGCTATATAAAACTCTGTCTCACAAAAATAAATGTGTAATGAGTAGGTTAATGAAGCTACACTGTTAATAATTTAAATGTACACAATGTTATTGATATATCTGCAAGCTTATATTAGAGCATACATAGTACATTTCTGGGTTCCCTCCCTCCTTCCTGCCGTCCCTCCTTCTCTCTCTCCCTCCCCCCTCAAACCCTCCCACCTCTCGCTCTCCCTTTCAAAGTTTAACAACTCAGTCTCTCCCTGATGCTACTCTGTTCATTCCTGACTCCAGTCCTGCCACTAGGTGAAAATAGCTATTTAAAAAATGATGAAGTTGTTTAATATTTGTGAAATCTGGGGTGAACTTTTGTTACAACCCTGGATTTTTATCAAGCTCACCACTCTTTCACTGAAAACAAGAAAAGATGGTTGTACAACCATGAAAAAAAAATTGTAGCTCACCTATAGTGTTTAAGACGTTTAAGTTATCCAAGCTAGATTTGAATAGCCTCTAATATTTTACTAAAATAAAACAGAAAAGTTACAATTATCATCCATAGCCCATCTTAACTTATGGTGTTTCTCCGTCCTTGGAGACTGGAGCGATATTTTGATATTATATAGAGGTGCAAGTTGAGTAACATTTTGATGGAGGTCACTGACTTGCCTGTTGTTCAGCATCTCCTCTGGTAACTCTTAGCCACTGAATGACCCAGCCCACCAATCCCAGAGAGCTTTATGCTCCTACACTGATCAGAGGAATTCAGAGGACAATATTCTAAGTAGTTCCACCAATGAGATACCATCACCAACACACTTCACTTGGTTAGAACCATGCTCAGAATACCATGAGGCCTTTGAAGCTGTCTCTTCCAATATTTTTTCCTTTCTCTTTGCCTCTTCTTTCCCTCTTTGCTTCCATTTTGGAATCACCAGAACAAGGAATGTTCAGTTATTCTTTGACTTTTTCACCTTTCTCCTTAATATTTTTTAAATAAACCATCTAAAGGTAACAATTAATTTAATTAAACTTTTCCAAGTTTTTTACATGTGTCCTTGATCACTGGAAGTGTATTTGGGTTTACATACATTGAGAGCATACACACATGAAGCATTCCACTACCTAGACATCAGAGTACCACCACATCCCAGAATATTTCAGTCTGTAGGTTCAAAATCACCCCCAGGAAATGTTCATGGGGTTTTTTTTCTACATCTTTGGGCAGACACAGTAACTCTTAAAGAAAATTAATAAGCCCATTGCTTTAGCCATGGGATCTGCTTATAATAGGTATTAAGCAAGAATTTTTTCACCATTGGTCTGGAATATTTTCTATACCTTCAATTAACTAAATTTCCAGAGGCTTTCCTTAAAGCTAGCTTAAAATTATGCTAACACATTTGAATATTTGGTTGACTATAAGTAGATGCTTTTAGCTCCCTAAACACTATCATTAATTAACTTCGAAGACTCATCTTCTCACGTTGCCTTTCCTATGTTTCTAATACATGAAACAGGAAAAGAAAGGAAAGGAGAAGAGGGAAGGGTAGGTAGGTAGGGCTGGAGAGAATTCAGCAAAGGCAAGGAAAAGCTAAGCTAAACCAGTCTCCATGGAGCTAATTCTTCATGCTGGTGAATAAAGAGATAGAATGCTTCTAGTGGGCCTAATCCCAGATGCACCTGTGACGTCTTCTTACAGATTGTAAGACACTAACAATTGCTAGTCACTTCCAAATTCAGCAGTCTCAAGTGTGACCTGGAGCCGCTCAAGGCTTTCCAGGTCTGCAGTAACCCTGTAGCCTGCTTGTGCTCCTCGCCCCTCCCCTCCCTCCTCCCTCCTCCGTCCAACCTTTTCAGAGCCTCATAATACAGGGAAAGAAAGAATGGAAGGGAGGAAGAAAGGAAGGAAGGGAGGGAGGAAGGAAGGAAGGAAGGAAGGAGACCTAATATGACATCAAGCACCATTCTCAGTAGCATTGCAGTCACCTTATCCCTGCATCCCTTATCCAGGTATGGAGGACAAAACTGTGGTGCCCTGTGTCCACAAGTGTTCAGTTGCCTCTAGGGTTGTCTAAAATCTTAACTCTTCCATTTATGATTAGTTGATTCCTTAGATGAGACTTGGACATAAGCAACACCTAAGAACTTTGGATGAAGAACTAAGACCTGGGTTTAGGGCATCAGAGAGGTACTGACAGAGGGTAGTTGGAAATAAAGGAAAGGGGTTCCTTAAGCCTGGACATACTGCAGCTGCATGTGTACGTACGTGTGTGTGTGTGTGTGTGTGTGTGTGTGTGTGTGTGTGTGTGTGTGTGTGTACAGAACTTACATTCAAGCATTAGAAAGCAGCAGCTCCCGCCTACAGATGTGCTTAGCTGAAACTAGTTTTATCAAGGGTTTCACCACACTCTTACCAGAACTGTGAACGTGCAACACAGAACCAGTGCATGCTGTTCATAGTACACTTAAATTTTACTCCTCATCTTACTAATAAACGTTGAAATATAATTTCCTTCCTCATTATAGACTGGCTCAATTGTGTTATTGCTATTGCTAACGTTTTTTTCAAATTTTATTTGAATGTAGCCAACAAGTTCACGTTTTACACCCCTGCTAATGCAGTTGAAACCATCACTTAACAGCACTCCCTGCCTGTGGCACATCTATATATTTTCTTCTCTGTTCTACTTTATTCCACTTTTAATGTCCTACTGAGAAGCCAACACATTGGTTTCATGGACTCCTGATACACTAGCCCTGTACTAGTCTAACGTCCAGTCACCTGCAGCCTGAAAAACTCAGCAACATCTCAGTCTACTCCCACATCTCACAAATCCATATTCATGTGAAGAGTCTCCCAGGAGGAAAACCCAGAAACATACCACCCTTCAAAATGATCCACAATCCACAAAGGCAGCCTTGCAGCAAATATAAAACATACTTCTTTGGGTATGGGAACAAGTCAGCATTCTCTGCTTTGTTTCCTGTGGACTAAATGTGGAATGCAATATATTTAAGATTTGATCAAAGATTTTGCAACTGGCTTTTCATCCACCTATATCTCATATTTTATCTTTTTTATTTTGACTCCATGAAAATCATTAAGGTATTTCATTTAGCCTACCGAAACATTTCCACATAACAGTCATTCCTCAGAACAGTAATTTTTGACCACTGATCCCCCATCACTAATTCCCACAATTTCCACACAGTTATATTTTAGTGGTTTTCCTTCTTTAAAGAAAGTTATACCATCACTTTCTACTTTATGAAGTTTTAGAGAAAATAGAATTTGCCGGATTTGCTGAAATCCACAAAAATGCCCATCACTCCTCCTCGCCACAGGCATGCATCACGGTCTCGCCTCATCCTACTTGATCTTTATCCTTGGATGCTTGTATCAATCATCCAGTTATGATGTGCTGTGCTGAGCAAGGCGCAGCACTTTTAGTAGAGTTTTCTTCCTGTTCAACACTTTTCTCGACTTTTTAGGCTGCTCTATAAGACATAAATTAAATGTAGATAAGACTCAAAAGGGATTTTATTTTCTACTAATCTTGCAAGTATTTTAGCTCTGCTCTGGAATTATGCTACCAAGTGTTCCAAAGTCGTACATCAAAATAGCACCAGCTGTGACATAGGCCTCCTCATCAAGGATTCATTAACCTAAGCCTCAAGCCTCAGCTCTTGCTCTCAAACCAAACTCACTAAACATGGGTTCCTTCCTTTTGTCCTCCTATCTTATACTCTGTAAAATTTCAAACTTCTGGAAAGATGAAGGGATCCACAATCCATCTTGACAAATGTCCTTCTATGTAGTGTTTAGCATCCTAGTTTGAGAGTTTTCTTTTTTAACTAAAAAAAAATCTTCTGTGAATTCCAGTTCTTTTGGGGCCTCTTGCTTTTCCCTCTAAATCATATTTACCTGTCTCACATCTATACTAAATGAATGCCTGTACATTCTACCCATACTAATGTTTACTAACATATACATTTCAGTTTCCCAACACTAAATGTGTTCTCTAACTGGTGTTTACAGAAAGCAGTTAAGGAAATTTAACCCTTTCCTTAACGTTGATCCTCTTGAACTAACTCACATGAGAATAACCCCCTCAGTGAAGTTGTTTAATGTGCTTAAACATTGTTGATCCAGAGTAGAGTCATTTTTCACAGACTGTCTATGGGACAACATGGCCTCAATACATTTTTAACTAAAACGTTTTTTTTGAAAGGTCAGGAAATTAGTATAATATTTCCTGAATATAATTCATATAAGATTTTACATAAAATAAATACAAAGGAAATCTGACCTATTTGAAAAAGCAACTGTTTTACCATTAGTAAGAAACTGCGTTGAAACAGTTGTGCTAAGTACTACGAAAAATGGAGAGAGGGGCGGTCATGAAGCTGGATCTTCTACCTGTTTAGTAGTCTCAAGCTCCTAAAGGAGACAAAGCCACAGGCTGTGAGGAAAAAAAAATCCTTGTAATGCTTTACAGTAGAGTTAACAAGCCTGCCAGGATCCTGGAACCCCTGCTGAACTAAGTCCTCCGCATTATTAAATGGCTGTTGCATGTGAAGTATGACGCAACATAACTTAATAGAGAGCAGAAAACACAAGGCTGAATGGAGGGAGGGGTTTCGGTTACTCAGTAGAATAACTCAGTTTCTGGACAGAGGTGTCTCTGCATGTGATGGGGCAAGATCTGACTTGGATGAAATCAGCCCTGCAGCCTTCCTTCCACAGGTATCTTGAAACCCCCAAGAAGACCAGAGTAATGGGAAATAAAAAGTACCATGTAGGCAGAAATGCCGAAGCGGAACTGAGGAAACAAAATTACACACGCACATGCCCACAGCACTGACAGGCTCTACAGAGTGTATTCTTGAAAAGAAGCTTTTTACAAAAACTATACTTCCCAGAATGCTCTGTTTCCTCCACCGAAATCATCTAATATCCTCACCAATGACTGAAAAACGCCCTGCACAAAGCATTTTGAGCTCACTTCTGCTTTCATAAATTAACTTATTAATAGGAGAAAATATTTAAACACATCTTCATTTCAACCCATTGCTTACCTAGATATTGTGTATGACCAAATCAAGATTTTTTTTTTTTTTAGCATTTTGTATAATGTAAGAAATTGAAACAGACCTGGCTTGTGGGAAATGCACCAAATAGGACACCATTTACTAAAGTTTTTCAATGAAAACTTAAATTTTTTTCTGATAAAAGTGAACTATATATGTGATCAATTATGATTGAGTAGTAATTTAAAGAAGACCTGAAACATCTTAAAAAACACATCCCTGGGGAAATACTAAAATAAGCAAATGTTTAACTTCATATTCAAAATGAGCATCCCAATAAGGTTTGTAGCAGCTACTGTCTCCAGTTTCCAATATGGCAGAAAATGGTGTACTTGGAGAAAATATAATGGACATCTCCATCTTTTCTGTAGATTCTTAAAATATTCAGTGTTTTTTTTCCCCTTGAGAACAGCTGGAAAGCAAAACACTTCCAACGTATGTTTTGATTGTTTATCCCAGGGTACAGAGGCACCTCTAGTGGGAACAGGAAATCAGAGGACTGGCTCTGGAGAGCTCATCTCTGGAGGGAAATCTTCACCTGGAATTCCAGCTGACTGCACAGGCTTCCCTTGTTACTGCTGGATCTTATAAGTCCTCAAATTTAAAAAAATTTTAATTTATTATAATTTACTCAAATGACATCATGATTGGCATCCTCTGGCTTGTCTCTTCCCATTCCCACCTTTCCTCCCTCTTCCAATCACTCTTACAGTTCACTTTGCAAAACAATTTCCAAGTCTGACTCTGTGAAATTACACCATTTCGACCCAACGATGGTACACCGAAGAGTAACTCAATAATAAAGTAAATAAAACTTTTCAAGTCAGCAGGGTGTGGTGGTACACACCTTTGATCCCAGCATGAGGGAGGCAGAGGCAGGCAGATCTCTGTGAATTCGAGGCCAGCCTGGTCTACAAAGTGAGTCCAGGTCAGCCAAGGCTGCACAGAGAAACCCTGTCTCAAAACAAAAACAAAAACAAAAAACAAAACAAAAAACCAACGCCTCCCAAAAACCCACAAGCAAACAAAACAAAACAACAACAAAAACATTTCAAGTCAACTAATGTTTACAGCCTTCATCACTAAATAAATATCCCCTTATTCACCAATTCACCAGATAATTCACCAATTATCTGATTAAGCTAAAGCCTAAAGGTCAATGTTATTTAAGTTTTTTCTCATTGTTCTTCTGAATCTTTCCTTGTATTTTGTTTGATGACATCTAAGTTTCAAAGAAATGTCTTATATATGGCATAGTCTACGAATGGATTTTTTTTTTCAATTTTATTTCACTCCTTCTTGTTGCCACATAAAATACTGCTTTGATGTTTCCATGCTGTGTAGATGGGTCAAAACTCTGGTTTTATTTAGGAAGCAAAATATATATATATATAAAACCTAGTTTAACAAGAAACTGTATTTTTAACTGACAGATGAAGTTGTATGGACTTATTATGTACAAATCAGCTCTGATATACATGAAAATGACATTAACTCCTTTGGACTAAATCTAGTGATTTCATCCAAGTCATATCTTGTTCTACCATGTGTCTCTACACATGATCTTCAGGTGTCTCTACATCTATTCAGTCCAGTGTCTACGGGATAAAGCTGTGTTGTGGCTCTGACCAAGCCTGATCATTTCTCAATCCCTGTCCTTACCATTAATAGATCCAGGATCTTCTCCCTAGATTATCTCATTGTTACATTCTAGTATGACAAAAATTATCATTTTATTTGGATTTTATTGAAAAAAATTTCCTTTTCCTTCCTATTGCCAATTATATATTGCATCTTTGTATTAAAAATAATATTTCCTACTAGCATCTTTTAATTGTTAAACTGAAAACTCATTTTAAAATTACAATATGAAGTGACAAACTAAAAAACGTTTCAATTTAAAATATGAAAGATTTATTATATTCTATATAGGCATATCTACTTTTTTAAAAAAATAACTAAACTTCAAAACCTCGTGGAGTGTTTAGCTATTTGTGGATTTTCCCTACTCCACAGCTCTGAATTGGATAGTAACACATCTACTTCGATGTGGGCTATAAATGAATTCCCTCAGCAGGCAAAGGACATCATTGTGCACAAAGTACAGACAGTGCTTTGTCCAGAATTGCACAGCTGCCATTGGTTGGAGTCCTTAGAACTTAAAATTTATTTCTAGTATGTTTCACTCCTTCTGAAACACTCTTCTAAGTCAAGTCGTCTAGTTTCAGTTGATAACATCAGAATGCTTTTCATCAAATCCTTTAGACTCTCAAGCTGGGTTCTAGAAACATTATTGTGAGCATATACACCAATGCACTATTTTTTTATAATGAGAAAAAAAAAGAGAGAAAGGAAAAAAATAACTGTCCCATTCCCCTGCTTTCCAGTTTTTCCTTCTCTGCTCTATAAAGTGGTGGCAGGAAAGAGAGCAGGAGTGGGGGCAGGGAAACCTCCCAGAGGCACAGCTTCACTAATGTAATTCCATAAATCAACTAATGGGAGAGAAACCAGATCTGTGTGGTCTCTAATGCTGTCCCGCAGAGATCAATCATGTCACCTGAACAACGTTCAGGGACTACGAGGCTGGGCTTGCCCGTGGGACAACTTTATCCCTTGAGTTACATTAGATTGTGATGTCTTAAAAAGTTAAATCTTTGTATCAGAAAAAAAAAAGGCAACGGTTGTGTGTATACAATCTGAAGGATTACCTCTGAAAGGGGCAAAGTATTAACTTAATATCATAACAATCTCCTATATGGTCATGTTTTAAATACATCTAGGAACTTAATATTAATTAAGGACACACATTTTTAAAAATAAACTTTGTCCCACAGGAGTACAACACATTGGTATCAACTGCTTTTAACAATTAGTGGCTATTTGTTAATATGGTCGTTGATAAATGAACAGTGACATATGCAAATCCACAGTACACAAAACAGAGCATTCACTCTTCCATGGGTATGACCATACTGAATGTCAACAAGGAGTGTTTTTGGTTGTTTTTTTTTTTTAATAAACATAAGTTGCTCATAAAATGGGACTAAGCAGGGAAATGTCATGTTTAAAGAGAGACTAGAAAAGGGGGCTTAAGAGAAAGGGGCACGAACCCCAGCACATCCATGGGAGTCTTTCTTAATCTTGGTTTACACAGGCTGAAAGCAATCTGACTCCGCCTCCTGTCTCTGAGACAAGACCGAGTGGAAGGGGACAAGGAGGGCGCATGTGCTAAGATTATGAGTTCTGATTAGCATGAGGATGTTAAGACCTCAGGTGTCCATGAGTTAAAGCCACAAGTATTAGGTACTAAGGTCATGACTGAAATCCTAACTCCTGGACCTCAGACAAACATCCACCCACTCCCCAAAACATGTCCTGAGATGATGGTGGACCAAATTAGAAACAGGAAACCAGCTCAGGGGGGACCTTTTCAGCCTTGCTTCACTTTAGCTCTGCTACTCTGTACATAAGCCCTGGAAGTTTCTTACAACTGTAGCTTGAAGTTCTATGTGGTCATAAGGTAATCACACTGCAATTGCCTATTCAGGACCTGGACAGACGCTCGGACAATCTTGAAAACTTCTCTTTTCTTTTGTTCTGCCCAGTAGTATCCCATGAATTACCATGACCTTAAACCATAACCATTGCTCCAATAGGTAGGACCTTTCACTCTCATCCACTCCCACCCTTCCACAGGACCAGAACATTCTGTGCATGCTAATTTTCAAAGACAAAAAATGATTCTACAATGCTTGGAATCATGGGGGGTTGGGGGCATTAAGCTTGTGGGAAAGCATTAAAAGAGAGACAGAGAGTAACTATATGAAGATTATTTGAATGAACACAGCAGCATAGAAACATGGCTGAAAGCCTATTAGAACTCACAGCTGACTCCTCTGGAGAGGTTACTGGCTAAATAAACGAGAATTACTCAATGGTCCTCTCCACTACATCCCTACCATGGTGTACAGGTGGTGCCAGTGACTGTAGCTAAAGCTGAGCAGAACAATGCCAGTACTACAACTCTACAGATTACTTCTCAAAGAAAGATGGGAGCCATACAGTCCTACTCACTGGACATTCATAGGAAACTGCCACAGTGTAAGCTAAATGTTAATTTTCCATGGTCTTCCAGCCTAAGAGAAGTCATAGCAAATTAAAGCCCACAGCAGAGAGTTCAAAAGTTAATTGTTTGCCATCTGGGAAAATGCATACACCTGCACTGTGGCTGCTGTTATCTTTGAAGGCCCTGTCCCAGGAAGACATGGTTTGTTTATAAAGATGGAGTAAATGTGACTTTGTGATGGAACTGCAGTCCACATGCTTCTGACTTTGGAAATCCCAGTCCCTTGGCCTTGGCTTGTACCAAGATGATCCCATCTTCTCTGCAGTCAAACCAGAAGCAAGATCTTTAACTTTCATGCTTCTTCTTTGAAACTCGAATAATCAGTGATTCGGAGAAAACATGCCTAGACAAGCGTTCCTCACGACGGATTGGACAGTCACTCAACATACAGTCTAGTCCACAGAGCCTTCCCAAACAGTAAGTCCATTACCCAGTCCCACATATGTACAAGCTGCTAACCGTCCTCTCTATAATTCATCATAGGCTGTGATTGCCTGTCCATATTTCCCTTCCGAATATGTCTCCAAACCAATATACCTGTAATTTTTCATTTTTCCTCTTGTGTTTTGACTAGGCTATCATATAAAATGTTCATCATGTACATCAGCCTTAATTTGAAATGTAATTAGAAGCCTAATTTTAGCATTACTTTAGTAAATAATTTTACTGTTTTAAAGACCTAAAGGAAAAGTAAGCTATCATTTACCATATATGGCATCGACCAAAACCTCTCTATGCTTAGAGTAATTTAGCAACCACAAAATGGTGACTTCGTCAGATACTGAACCCAAGGGTAATGAAAAATCCAAAACAACAAGAAAAATGACAGAGTTTTCCTGGAACTACATAAAATATTTTAAAAATCCCCTCCCCCACTAGCCACAATGGTAAATAATTATCACTTTACTCAAAGTAACAGTTCAAAAATGGCTGGTGGCTATCAGCTCTATACTATTTCTACTTGCTCAAAAAAAATCAGGAAAGCAAAAAAATAATAATAAAACAAAAACATTCTGTCAGGCTAAGGAGAAAATAATTCTGGAAGATTAAAAATCCCCCTTTGAGTCCAGGCATTTCAGCACGCACATCACACACACACTTACACACACACACACACACACACACACACATACACACACACACACACACTATATATATATATATATATATATATATATATATATATATATGTGATAGAGGGCATATACACATATGTATGCGTATACTATAGGCTGTGTAACACATGTAGTATTATGTCTGGGCCTCTAATAAGTCCTTGTTAGCCATATATATGTGTGTACATATATAAATGATGGATGTGTTTAATATTTTGGACAGAGCTTTTTGTTTTGGGTTTTCCTGAGGGAATAGTTTAAAACAGCAAGGGAAAATATTAAACATACTCAAATGTAAAACTTCGGATTCTTAGACCAATCGCATTTTTTCCAGAGATTAAAAAAAAAAAAGGAGGGGCACCCTCTAGCAGAGGGGAGGTTCCCGGTGAAGTGCAGCTGCGAGGGTGATGTAGAGGCCATGCCCTCTGCAAACCACCTATTTCAGTACGTTACAACCTGCAAGAAGCTTCAGAAAAGGGGGTGCTGCGTCTTGAAGCCAGACAAGAAACCCTGTGGGGAAGAGGAGAGGGGAGTGAGGAGGGAAGGGGCAAGACTGGGAAACAAGAAATCATCTCCTCTGACCTCTAGCGAAGTGCCAGGTTTTTTCTTTAGCTCTTCACATTTTCTAAATTTGCAGATCTGGTGTCCCGTTTTGCGATTCCTGCAACTGCTGCAGACGCCACAGTTGATGAGCCTCTTGCAGGGCACGCAGACCCCACACCTTTTCCTCTTCTTCTTGGCCGGGTTGGCTCCGCCAGCTCCCCCCGAGGAGGACGAGGAGGAGGAGGAATGATTCTGCGGGCAGTCTGCCAGATTGGCAATTTGAAACGCACTGTCTGTGACGGCTGCTGAGGCTGCTGCGGGGGAGTGAAGGGCTGTCATGACGATGACCCCTGGAGGTAATGAGATGCCCCCTAAAGCCGGGATAGCGGAAAAAGTCCCCACCCGCTCGGGGAGATTCATTATCTCTGCTTCAGCAGCGCCGCATTTGAGCTTGTTCATGCATTCCCCCGCCAAAGGTCTGCAGTGTTCAGGGGATAAGGTGGAGAGGAAATTAGTATTTGCCATTTGCAACGACGGCTCTGGCGGACAGCCAGCCTTCCCCAGCCGCTGGGAGTCGTTCCGGTGGTGCATGCTGGTCCTGCCGCCGCCGCCGCCGCCGCCTCCACCGCCGCCGCTGCTGCCACCGCCGCCACCGCCACCGCCGGCGGCGGGGAGGATTGCCGAAGAGGAGGCGGAGGAGGAGGCGGCGGCCGAGGAGGATTTTCTGCCAGCTCCGCCGCCCCCACCCCCGCCCCCACCGCCCCCGCCGCCGCCCCCGCTGCCCCAGAGCATCGCGGTGGCGGCGGCGGTGGCCGCGTTGTCGCAGTTCCACGGGGACATGCCTATGCGCGCGGCGGCCGCGGCGGCGGCAGCGCTGCTGGGGAAGATGGGGGTGGTGATGCGCGCAATCTTGGCTGCCTGCGGGAAGGCGCCCCCGTTGGTCTTGTAGAAGGAGGTGGCAAAGGAGCGGTAGCGCTCCATCTCCGAGTTGTAATCCACAAGGCTGTTCAGGGCCCCCTCAGGCAGGTGGCTTTCCTTGGGCAAGCCCGGGGCCTCCGGGCTCGGCCCCGGCTCCACGCAGACATTGGTGTTCATGGTGCAGGGGGGGAAGAAGGGGTGCAGGGTGGAAGTGGGGACCGCCTGGTCCGACACCTGGGTGGGAAAGGGGGAGAGGTGGGGGGGAGGGTAGCGGGTGATGGTGGGGTCGGAGTAAGGGCCGGGCCGGCAGGAAAGGGGGGGGGGGATCCGGGTGGGGATAGCAAGGTGAGGGCTGTTCTAGTCCTCTCTGGGGCGCATGTCCACAGACGGCGAAATCCCAGGCAGCGTCTTCCTTTGCATTATCCACCAACTGTTACAACTAAAATAAAGAAAGTCATTCCAACGAGCTGCACGAGGAGAAAAATTAAAAATAAATAAACAGCCGCCCTCGCTACCCCACCGCAGACACCACAGAAAGCTCCCACGTTCTCCAGTCGGGTCGTTTGCATAACAATCATCAAGACATGACCCCCCCACCCACCCACCCCCAACACTCCCAACCCCTGCTCCCTCCCACCCCGCAGCACACCACACAGCTCCTCCCCCGCCCCTATTCTTGTAACCCTCCTGAGAAAAAATGTATTAATAGCTAGAGTACCCAGGGAAAGAGGAAAGACGGGGGTGACAAATGCCGAGGGAAAAGGGCAATTGGAGTGCTAAAGACATGCAAATCAGGGGTGGGAGGGCGATACTACCTATAAGCAGAGGGCATTTAAACATTATGAAATGTGTGAACAAGTGCTGCCTGGGCATGCAAATGCTGTAAAGTAGAAAACAGCAATGGCCCTATGAGGAAAACGAACAGGAAATTAGCAAATGAAGTACTGAGAAAGTCTACAACACATCCGAGCATAAACTGTAAGCAAACACAATACAACTGAGAGCTACAAGACTGCCCACATACAATCTGAACTAAAGAGGCAGGGGGAAAAAAAGAACTACCAGCTGCCACAGTGTCCTTCTGTGTCTGTGGTCATTAGTTTGAATCCCAGCACAGCTGGCTCTGTTAGGGTCTTAATTCAATGGAGCAAGGACAGGTCTCAATTGTACAAGCCATTTGGTGGCAGGGGCAAAAAGGTGGTTTATTAGTTGTTTAAAAAAACGGGGGGGGGGGAGGAGGAGGAGGAGAAGATGGGATAGATAGATAGATAGATAGATAGATAGATAGACAGATAGATAGATAGATCTGTAATACAAGCAATGTCACAGGCTCAAACTGTCTGTTGCCCCTGTAAGAATCTCCCCAATCATTTCTAATGGAGATTGCAGTCTCTTACCAAGAAAAGAGGAATGCACTGGACTTTAAAAAAAAAAAATCATTCACAAACACTGAATTTTGCATAAAATGAAAGAGAAGAGAGGTCCCCTTCAGGTGTTGTTTACCCCAAGAACCATTAAGATGATTTTCTCCCTTTTGCAATTTTTTTTTAAAGAGGAAAGTTTAATGTAAACTGGGTATTTGAATCTCTCTCTCTCTCTCTCTCTCTCTCTCTCTCTCTCTCTCTCTCTCTCTCTCTCTCTCTCTCTCTTTCTCTCTCTCTCTCCAGGCCTTCATTAAGCTTTAGGAAGAAGCATTTCAGTTGTTTATTAAGGGTGAGAGGTACACCATTGCCTTTTAAGAATTAAAGCAAAGATGCAAACTGTATATTCACCTTAAAAACACAGTTTCTTTGTTTCCCTATTTTTTTTTCTAGAGTGCCTTTCTCTGGCATCTTCTGAAGCCTAGAGATTTGGCATAGAAGGTGGAGTTCAGGGAATTTAAGCTGAGGGGCCTAGTAGTCTCTGCCTGGCATCCTCAGAGTTTCAAATGCATATCAATTATAGTAATTATGCTTATAATTAGATTAATGAACCATTATGTCCAAACTCCAAATGTAAAAACTTCAAGATCTACTGATGAGGCACCCTAGAAAATGGGTCCATGTAAACAAATCCCTATTAGGCAAAGTAAATCAGGATAAGGAACCTCCCCCAGGCTGGATTAGAAGGTAGCAGGCACTCTTCAGTCACAGAAAGCCCCCAGTCACTCAGGAACCACCTCTGTGGTTTCGTATTAGGGAAAACTGCTCCCTTCTGAGGTCTGATGACAACACAAAGGTGCCCCCAAAAGCCTTCTGGCTAAATATTCTTGACACTTGCAAGGGTTTGGGGGGAAGGCACTGTAAGAATACACATAGAGCTTCAGTTCCTGTGAGTCACATTGAAGACGCAAGACCCGTAATAACTGCTACTCACTAAAAACTAGCTATGCCAACCACGCAATAGGCACCATCACACTGAGTGGAGGCAACATCTTAACATTTTAGTCTTTTGACCTTGTTCCAAATAAAGAAGGAATTTAATATTTCCTTTTCAGAGTCTTAGAGTGGTGTTTCCAAACAAGCTGTCCTTGCTTCTCTGATTGTCATGACACACACACATACACACACACACCACCCCCTTCCCACCTCTAGGTTCAATGCCACCAGAAACTAGAAAATGATTGTGCCCACTATCCAGGTCATAATTGTTTAATCAATGCATCCCTGAAGCATGAAAAGGGTACCTAAGCCACAGCTATTGTTTGGCTTTTATTTAGCAACAAAATAAAACACACACCAATAACTATAGTTCTAATACCAAAGCTAAATTAAGCATCCATACTTCATGATCCTGCTTTGCCCCTGAACAATGTGACTATACACGCCTAATACTGTATGTCTGGTCTACCAGAGACACGGAGATCAAAGGTCATATTTAACATTCAGGAGGAGGGGCCGGTGCAGATTAATTAATTAATTAATTAATTAATACAGCCACGGTTTTTTTTATTGCCGGAGTCCAGCATTAATCTACTTTTACAATCCCACCGGACAGCAAACATTTAAGAAAGAAAGAGAGAGGGGGTGAAAAAGCCAGAGGAAGAGAAAGAACAATCACTTACCAGTCTTTTTATTTGGGGAGCCTTAGAATTTGCAGACGCTGCCAGTCTGCCTTTAATTAGTTGCACATCACCCCCTAACACAAAGAAACACAAATCCAGATGTGTCTTGGCAGCTCCCAATTACAACTTTAATACTTGTAAACAAACTGTTGGGAATGGGGGGTGGGGTAAATAAATATGCGGATGAAAAAAAAATACCTGTAAATGGCTTTTTTTTTCTTGTTGCAGAGAGGAGGAGGAGATGGTGTTAGTGGAGGGGGTGGAAGGAGGAGGAGGTGGGGGTGGAGAGGAAAGCGCCGAGTGTGAGCGTGTGTGGGAGAGCGCGGGGCTGTTGTCGGTGGTCTCTGCTCTTCCCAGCGCGTTGCTCCCCGTCCGTCTCCAGTCGCTGTGTGCGAGGGAGGGAGGGAGCCGGGGAGTCTCTCTCTCTCTCTCTCTTTCTCACCCTCCCCACCCCCCCTCGCTCTGTTTGTGTGTGTGCGTGTGTGCGGTGGCTGGGGGAGGGGAGCGCGGAGAAAGGCGAGGGAGGCGGTGCGAAGCCGGGGGCGGGGGCGGGCCGCGGCGCCGAGGTGAGCAGGACGCAGGCCGCGGACACCTCCCGATGATTGGCTGCAAATTACACGGGGAACAAGAGGCGCACGCGGGCCAGCGCTCCTTTTCACAAATCCCCCTGCTCGCCAGCGTGGCCACGTTTCTCGGCCCGCCCGCCAGCACCCGGCGCGGCGGAGGATTTGCTTTTTTGCTCTGGCGGATAATTGTTTGGAAGGGATGGAGAAGAGGGCGTTCCCGCCCCTCGCGCCCTCGCTCTCTGCGGGTGTGTTTGTGCACGCTGGGCGGGGGTGTGTGTAAATAAACTTGTCTGGGTTCCCTGCCTGAGCAGGGAAGAGCCATGCCAGACACAGAGGGGAGGACCTGCATGGAGCAGGAAGGCTCTCGGTTCGCGTGCTTTTAAATAATCTTCCTGGAGTGGCCAGGAGAGACTCTTTAAAGAGAATCATTATCGTTTGAGGTTTTAAAGTAAGGGAGAAAGGGGTGGGTGTTCTGGTGGTTCGAATCCTTGAAATGTTATTTTGCCAGAATGTAAAAAAAAATGATGATGTGATGCTTGACCGGCCTCAGGCTGTGGCTGTCTTTTTCTCTTCTCCCTCTCTGCTTTCCCTTCCCACTGTGTCTGGGTCTGCCTACCCCATAAGGCTTCCCTCTCTCTTTACTACTTCATCTGGTAGTTTGGAAGAGGCAAATATTTATCCCACCTCCTTAATTTTAGTTCCACATTTTAATTTTAGATCTAAATGATCTATTTTAACAAATATTAATGTGATGAACATTTTACTTCCCATTACCTGGGTAAATACTTCAAACTGGAATGTATATTTTAGCACACATCACATATAAGTAAAACTCATAGAAGTGCAACTGTGAATTAACCCCTTCACTACTGCCTCAAAGAAGGTGAGGAAATCTGAACATGTGCTCCCTACCTACTGAACTGGCAGAAACAGAAATGAAATAGGATGCAACGTTTTGAGTCCTTTTAAATACCATTATTTTCCCCTACCCACCCCACCCACTTGAATGGGACATTGAAAGGGAGTCTCAATGTAGCTCAGGCTTTTCTAGAAATTACTATATAGCCCAGGCTAGCCTAGGTCCCTCCTAGGTAGTCATCCTAGCTCAATCTCCAGAGTGCCAGGGTTATAAGTATGTCTCTTGCGCCAAATAAGTTTTCTAAGAAGCAACCAAATCAAATTAAGTTTGTTGTAAAGAATAAAGTTACACATCGAAACAAAAACTATATTGTAATTTAGTAGTTTCAGAGAAGGAAGAGAAATAAGAGTTGTTTTGTAAAAAAGAAAAATTGCTGAAAGACAGTTTAAGCCAATCTGTATTTGAATTTTCAGGATTCACATTGACCTTGTCAAGAGTTGGTCATGTGTAGGTTAGGGATAGCAGACAAGCTCTCGAGGGAGAGCTCCCTCCTTCAGGAGGGAGCGGTGGGTAAAGCAGGAACAGTTATGTTTGTCACTCTATGCACGTTTGTCATTTTTTTAGACATAGGCTGAGTTTGTTTATAAATAGTTATGTCCTTTTCAGACAAAGTAATTGGATTATTAATAAGACATTTCAACATTCTTGTGAATGCTTTGCATATTAAAGGAAAGAAACTTTCCCCCTTAGATGTTGGTTGTTTTCTTTCTGGTTTTATTTTTGAGCTGAGCATCATATGAAAGCTATCAGCAAACTACAATTGTTTGTTTGTTTGTTTTTGTTTTTGTTTTTTTGAGACAGGGTTTCCCCACGTGGTCTTGGCTATCCTGCACTCTCTTTGTAAACCAGGCTGGCTTCTAATTCACAGTCATCTGCCTGCCTGCCTCTGCCTCCTGGAGTGCTGGGTTTACAGGCATGGGCCACTGTAATCATGTTAATGATTAAATACATTCGACAAAGATTCCAAAACAACTTTCCGAGTATAGATATGTAAATAAGGTTTGTTTTGTCTTGTTTGTTTGTTTTTTGTGCATTGCAAAGTAGCCTTGAACTTATCATTGCCTAGTGAATACTAAGATTATGGGTGTCCACCATCACATCTGGCTTCCAAGCTTACAAATACTTAAAACATTGGTTGAAAGTTTAAAGTTACCATTGCTAACTACTAATGATGATGCTATCTATACCAGGAACTGTGCTCAGTAATTTGCAGCATCTTATTTACATCCTTCCATTTTATTTTTTATTTATTTATTTTTTTTTTTAAATTTTTCATCCTTCCATTTTAAAAGCAAAGCAATGGAACCCCAGAGAAAGTCGAAAAATTTTAGCTTCGTGAGCTAAAATCTCTACCAAATCCTGTCTCTCTCCAACACCTTATGATTATAATCTCTGCCTGAGTTTTGTGATCAATAATTAATTGATCAGTAGACCTTCTCTGGATATTAGAATCTTAGATTTAATTATGATTGTAGCCCCCTGGCTAATATGACATCAATTGAGCATGCAGGAAAAATTAAAATCAGTCCTCCTTACTTCTCAGATATGGCACCATCTTTTTTTTTCCCCCACTAGAGAATTAACTGTAGGCTTCAGCAAATGTGATAAAAAAAAATTCTTTTCATGTCCATTTCCAATCTCATTATTTTGATATGATCTTATATACTTTTGTGACCACCATATCTTACTCTGGTCTATGTCCTATATGGTTGTCTCCCAGATAAAATGCCAGATTTTTGAAAACTGTTAGCCATTGTTCATTTTCAGTTAGTTATCATCAAGATCCATAACTCTGTGAAATACTAAAACTGAAGGATGGCTTTACCAGATGCTTGCCACAACTTCCAACTAGTTACAAGGCATTTGGATCGTTAGCCTACTCCTGTGGTCAGTATCACTGTCATCATCTCAGAATCCCTGAAAAGGTGGTTACAATTGCTATAACCAATAAAACTGCAAATATATCAGTGGGAAACCATAGAAACACACTGGCCGCCCTTCTGATGGTCTTTCCAGGTCAGAAGACTGCTCAGCTCTGAGTGATTCAGAGATCTGCTTTCCTCCTGTCCTGGTGGTTCAGCATCAGCTACTCCAGTGCTCACCTGGCAGAAGCACAGGACTGATGAGTCTTCAAGTCGAACACAGTACCCAAGCTACCATGAACTTGCCAAGCACTGAGAACTTAACCACATGTAGCTGTAAAGATCCCTGGGTGGCCGTCTCCTGAATGCAATTCTATCACTGAGAAGGGAAAAACATATGATGGACAGCTGGCAGCCTCCACCCACAGTGATCCTAGGAGAATTAACCTGCCAGACACTGTGCAGACTCCATAGCTCTGAATCTCACCCCGGGAGTCCTTTTCCTCCTAATTAGTGACCTTTGAGATTACCACTATAAGATACGGTTTCTTAGTGACTTCATGGAAAGTCTGGCAACTAGGAGCAAATTATGCTTCCTTAGGACAGGCAAGATGGAGCTAGGTTGTTCAAATAAAGGTCTACTAAACAACAAAGAAACCAGAAAAAATGCAGCAAAGGGGACTGCCATAACTCTGAATTAAAATGACTTAGAGATAAAACTTTAGGCGATGCCAGCTCCCATTTCTCCAACTAAGAACTCTGTTTATGCAAACTCACTTTCCGCAGATAGCGTAGTTCACCCGGTGATTATCAGCCAGAAAATGAACAGCTATAGTCTACGTGCTACTACCTACCCTGGAGGCGTATATAGATTTATATATCTTATAATTATCAGATAAGAGGGAAATAAAATTTCACATTTTTTAATAGTTCACGATAAGGAAGCTTTTCTAAGTTTACTCGGTGATATGAATCCACAGTTGTCATTTAATTAGACTAGATCTTAAAAATCAAAAGTCGGCACACTTGTTATTGTTTTTCCCTTCCAATTAAAGATGGGGCATCACCATCACCGTGTTGAACTGCATACTCTAAGCTGGTATCTTTAAGCTGCTAACACAGGAGGTTATGAGTTCTGAGCTACCTTCCCAGCTGTCATCACCGTGTTGGCATGCTTTTCTAATGAGCGGGTAGACTCATCTACGGGTTGGCTGGCAGCAGTCAGGGCTGAAAACTGTGACAATTCAGAGTAATGAAAATAAAAGGTCTGCAGGGCTAAACCTTGACCTCATTGGCACTGAAATCATCTTAACTGTGCTGTCAGGCTAAGCATACTTACATGATTTTACGTATCGTTTGTCCACCAAACAAATGCGCAGCAAGAGCTATCCTGGGCTACATTTGTAGAACTGATCTTCATGGGACCAAATTGGATCTCACTCCATGCTTAGTTATAGGATTTCTTCTTCTCATGTACGTTCTCATTTCTACAAAATTATAAGTGGTGCTCATAGCAGCACAAGAGAAATTATCCCCAAGTACAAAAGTCTACATGCTTTCTACAAAAAACATGGAAAAGGACATCTCCATAAGAACAACCTTCCACAGGCTCATTTAGCTTGAGGAGGATTAAAAGTGTTTCTTCTTGTTTTTTCCTGCGAATATTTGGGATGCTGATTTATGTCAGTGTATTTACTATTAGAGGAAAATATCACTTGGTTGTGAAAAGTATTAAGCTTGAAATTAGAATCACAGGCTGTCCACTGAGATTCCTTTATTCTATTTTATTATTTATTTATTTATTTTTGGTTTTTGGGTTTTGGTTTTTGGTTTTGTGTTTTGAGACAGGATTCTCTGTGTTGCTTTGGCTGCCCTGGTCTTGCTTTTTTAGACTGGGCTGGCCTCAAACTCAGAGAGATCCACTTGTCTCTGCCTCCCTGAGTGCTGAGTTTACAGGCATGTGCCACTGCACCTGGCTGAGACTCATCTTTTCTTAAGCCTGAAGTATCAAGACCCCCTGACATGGGCCTTTCCTCAAAGAGGGACCTCAGAGTTGGGGCTGCCTTCTTTCTAAAGGTGGCTCTCTTCAAATGATGAATAATAAAAAAAAAAAAACAGCATTATGTATGGGGTAATCAATGATAAGCTGTCAGTGTTCTGTCGGCAGGCACACAGTATGACAGCAGCCAAAATCCCTGGAGCTGAGTCAGTTCCTGCCCTCAGGTCCTCTCTCCTGTACACAGTACTATCTGGCAGGGCATACAGAACACTAAGAAGAAAACAAAGCCTTTCCAAGAGTCCTCCTTGGAAAGTCCTCCTGTCAAAGCCCCAATGCAGTTGTTCCTCCTAGTGTACTCTGTGGCTGAAAAAGAAGAGAGAAATTTGTATATAAAGTGAAACTGGTTTTGCAGATATCGAATGTTCTGGAAACAAGTCTCTGAGGCTTCAAATTGCCCAACAAGATGCCCCGTTACTAAGGAGACCCTACAAAGACACTCAGGAAATCTTAATAATGAAACTATACAAAAAGGTTGACATTTTAAAGACATGAAATTAGAATTATAAAAGCACTGTGTTTTAAATTATATAAAACCGAAAACAAAACAAATGTATGTATTGAAACTATTTCCTATTGAAATCATCATTTTCATCTTGCCTTTGTTTTTTTTTTAAGACAAGGTTTCTCTGTGATTGGAACTCAATCTGTTGATCAGGAAGGCCTTGAACTCTGTAGATATTCCTGTCTCTGCCTGCCTAGTGCTGGTATTAAAGGTGTGCACTGCTACCAGGCATGTTTTCCTCCATCTCATCATTTTAAAATCCAATTAAGAAACTTTTCATAAAAATGTTTGCAATAGAATTTAATTTTTCTCTGAATTTCAAGTTTTAGGCTTCCATTTTGATATAGTTACCTATATTTTGCAAAATCAACATTTGTACAGATTTTAGTCTTAACACTTTATTTCTAACAAAAAAAAGTCTCCGTTTTTCTAAAAATGAGTGCCTTAATTGTTTATTTTCAACTAACCTTTCCTTTTTTCAAAAAAAAAAAAACCTTCCATTTTTCCTTTGTCAAGAAGAGAATTCTAGATAATATCATTGAATTGTTAAATTCCATTCCAGGCTGGCTCCCCACCCCCTACTCCCACCCCACCCCCACCCAGTGCTGACCTTTCCTCTTTTGTAGTTATAGCAACAAGACTTCCTTCTGTCTGTCTGCAGTGTTTTCTTTCCAAAGTAATGGCAGCCTTTTATATGCTGTTATACAGTATGGAGGATGGTTTACGGTCTCTTCATTTACTGTTGCTAAACCAGCAGTTTACATGCAGATTTTTAAAATAAATGCAGTTAATTGAAATGAAGTTGTTATGTATAGTATGCATGGAATATGGATCATTCTTTTAGCTATTGTTTCATATCATCTTTAATAAGTTTCCTTAGTCAATTTGCAGGTTAATGTCATAATAACTATTTATCCTATCATTTTCCCTTAATCTAAGCATATAGAGAGGAGGAGACATAAAGCAGACAGGCCCCGTTCCAGGGTAGTCATCTGATGTAAGAATGTACAACTCGGTTGCTACACTAGGCCTTACAGTCTTACTCTGACCTTGGGTATTTTAAACCTCATTTTACCACTCTGAAATATCACTTTAATTATAGTAATTACCCATCTCACAGAATTTGTGGGTTTTAATTAATGTTAGCAAAGTGTTAAAGCTGTTTAGTAGAACAGTACTATAGAAGCAAACTACCTGAAAATACACCCTCGCACCTCTCATAGTACTTAATTTCATACTCCTTTGTTTCCTCAGAATGAACATTATATTTGCTCCTTTTTAAAACTTTTGCTTTCATATCATGGTCTTTTCTTCTTGGAGCTTACCTTGGGTAAAAACATTCCAGAATCAGACAGGCTAAGAAATAAGAGTCCTACCTGACAAGGAGACATCATTTCCCTCTGTTTAGTCAGAATCATACATTGCCAGTCGCCAATTTTAATTTAGTCCTAAAACATCTTTTGTTTGGGGTCTAAAGAGTTAAATAAACTGAGTTAAATATTAACTTTCTTTCAGACACTGGGAGATCTCTTTCCTCCATTCTACAAATGGTAGCTGGGACCACTTCTGGTGATGGACCTCAATATACCAGCATTGTGGAATACCAACATCTATCCATATACAAATACCAAATACACTGGTGTTTATAACTCAAGGTCTGTGTATATCTGCACTCCCAGCTTGCTATGCAGCAATGCCGGGTTGGGTGGAGCAGCAGTGGAGGCTGACTTCCAGCACCTTGCTCTCTTGGTCATGTCATGTGCCACAAAGGCATTGGTGGAGACTGGAAATGACTTGGCTAGTATCCTAAGTTAATTATCAGTGTAAAAGTAATCACACCCACACATGTAGTACTAAAAATAACATCTCATCTTCAAAATTATATCCTTTAGAAAAATACATCTAGGCTAAGATTAAAATCATGCTAGTGTATCTTTACCCATTTCACCTAAAACACATTCCATCATGAATCCCAATTTCAAATAGAATGTAATTGGCATAAAATTCTCAGTTGTACTCTAGCGTCCCATATTTGACTACGTCCTCTGGATGGGGAGGCCTGGTGGCACTCAGAGAAAGAATAGCAGACTACCAAGAAGAGACTTGATACCCTATAAGCATATACAGGGGGAGGAGGTCCCCCTCAGTCACAGTCATAGGGGAAGGAAGTAAGGGGAAAATGGGAGGGAGAGAAGAATGGGAGGATACAAGAGATGGGATAACAATTGAGATGTAATATGAATAAATTAATAAAATATATTTTTTAAAATTCTCAGTTGTATTAAGTAATTGTTTCTAAGGTAAGGGTTACATGTAATTCAAAATATGAAAATAAACCTAAAACAGGAACATACACTGAATGGTTATAGTAATATAATTTGTCATTGGAATGACTATTCTTTGAAAGAGAACCCACTGGCCACAGTCCAGTGTCTGTGTCCATTGCTAACATTTTGTAATGGTGTCTTTGCTTGAAGAAAAGTTGTTTGTGCCTGTTTGTAACCTGCCTCATTTGAGTTACATGATAACAAGATACCTTTTTTTATGAATGTGTCTGTCTATAAAGACCTCTATATCTGCAAGCTTTGGGTCATAAAATATTAATAAAAAGCAAGCCACTCCACTGTCTAGTGGTAGCAAAGATTGATGGGAAACCTTTCTATTCCAAGTTTCAAAAGTCTGAAATTTGGATAGTGCCCTACGTGAACTAGATTTATATGTCTTACTGTCCACTACACTTCTTGGAGATGTCCAGACATCAAAGTCCTTTAGCAAATTCGTTCTTCAACTTAGGACAGAAGGCTTTCAGAATGATGCTAAATCCATAGCAAAGACTTACTTTAACTGGTTGACATTAAGAGCTCAGACTCGAACTGGCTTTGGGCAAGAAATAGCCATGGCTTACCAATGTCATTGGTAACACCATTCTTCTTTGCCTTATTGAATCACCTCATAACCTCGGCTCCTCCATCCGAACGTTTTCCTCACAGTCACCACAGCACTAGGTTCAGGCACCATATTCAGATATAATATGAGAATTCAGGGAAAGAGAAAAGCTTTGTTAAATGTCTAAATATTTAGTGTGAAAAGCTTGCCCAGAAGCACTGCTGCTGACTCCTCTGAGATCAAATTAGATCACATGGCCACATATAAACCAACCACTTTCAAAGCAATGAGCCTGGCATGGTCTTCTAAGAACATGCCATTTATGTGACTGAAAATGGGATCCTCATGAAGAACATGACAGCGTTGAGGATAGAAACTATGTTTCTGTTAAGGTTCAGGGAGTTTCAAGGAGAAGTCCTGTTGTTGGTTAGACAAATATCCTTGCTCCTGCCTTGTATAACTTGAACATCACTATTTCAACTACCTTAGAAAGGTTACCCAGACTTAAACCTCATGAATCATGTCCAATGATGTATAAGAGGAAGTTACTTTGGATTAATAGAAGTCAATTCTTTATTGTGAGCAAATTAGTGAATTGCAGTATCCCTTATGAATGCTTATAGGCAAGGTTTATTTTGAATAGCTCGGCTCTGGGAAGTTTTGATGTTCCTGCTACTGTGTATTGAATCCCTATATTGTGACCACAAGGCCTTTTGTTCTGAGCTATACAAATCATGGACTGACTAGCTGAGTGTCTGAAGAACAGGGGAAATGAACTAAAATTCTCTGGATGTAAAGAGATAGCGAAAATAATGGAAGAATTAAAGATAAATAGGTTAAGAGAAATCATGAAATTTTAGCAGCATAGCTTATCTAGTTTCATGCTTTGGTCCACTGTGAACATTTTCCCATACTGCCTTCTGCCAGCTCTCAAAGCTCGTGCCCTGACGTAATTGCAAAGTATCATCAGCAAAGTAAATAGCCAGTCTTTAAATTTCCAAGTTGATCCCCAAACTGACTCAAATTTGCAAAAATCTGGCATAATTTAAAAGTAAATAAATAGAAGCAACACTTAACAGAAGGTTCCCGACATAAACAAAGCTGTGCATGTTTTGTTTATTTATGGGATCCTGCAAAGTGTCAGATTCACTTAAAAATAGTCAGCATGAGAGTGATTGATTTTTAAAGACTGAATAGAGTTCAATAACATGAGCATTTTAAAAATTAAGTAGTTTAGTAAGCGGAAAGAAAAATGGTGTTTGGATAATATTGTACTTCAAAAAACATTGTCTATTCAGATTTCTTAAGGTTGATGGTGAGAAAATATCTACTGTTTTTTATGTTGTTGTTTTTCCAAAAGTGCATTTGAATTGGAATTGTAAGGAATCTCACTGTACATACAGCACCTGTGTGTCTCTTGAGAGTGAATGGTAAGTATAAGTGTAACTATACTACTTTCATCTTTTTCATTCAATAAAATTTTTACCATATTCTGCAAATATGTAATGAGTTAAAATGCCTATGCCAGTGTGAATTTTTAATTTACTGTTGTCTCGTCAACCAGCTAATAGCCATTTGCTTTTTCTCTGCAGCGGGGATTATTCTTTAGCACATTTTCATCGAATAAAGATGTCTTGAACATTTACTATGTACATGATATTATATCAAGTGAGAAATTGCTCTTAGCTTATTAGAGAGTACTCAGACAACATTAACAAGAACACACACACAAACACACAACAACAACAACAACCTCTCTTCTTTTATAAAAAGAAATGTTGGAAGTATTTACACTATAAGTCAGATATAACAAGAGAGCATTCTAGAAACTTCCATACTATAACTTTCTGAGGATGGCTTCATAAAAGTTTTCAACTTAATTAGAAGAACTAAGATGAGAGGAAGGGAAAGGATTATTATGCAAAGGAAAATGTAATCAAAAGCTGAGTAGACACAAGAATAGAAAAGTTATGGGGTTGGATATGTCTACAGTGATGAGAACCTTCAAGAAGCAAAAACAGTAATGGTGAATGAGACAACAGAAGAACATGTTACACTGTATATAATCTTTAACGTTACATGAGAAAGGGGCATTTAAAATGCTCAGGATCTTTGCAATCAGTTGTGCTTGGTTTGCTATGAAGGATCTAGCTGATTGATTTTGGAGAAGATGACTTGGAAATATGGGGCATCCTGTCCCTTGAGGACATTTTAGATGTGATAAAAGACAAAGGAGACTGCAGGGACAATGCAGTGCATGTCTGTAGTTGATTTAAGGGACACAGGAGCTTCCTGATGATGCGAGGAAGGTGATTTAAAAAAGTCATTAGAACAGAAAATAGTTACAGAAAACCCTCCAAAAAAAGGTGCTCCTGCATTGACAAGTGGTCCATGGAGACAGTGATGCTTCACTGTCCTCAAAGAAGCTGCCAAGGGTTCAACCCTTGTGCTGTACTCAGAAGGTCTCAATTGGTAAACTTTTTTCATTTTTGTTCCTCTGAGTATGACTCCATAACCCATGGCTTCTCATTAAATGCCCCAAATATGATTTTTGATAATTTAATAGAAAATTATCTATTTTATGTAAAAAGTGATAAACTGAAGCTTGCTGCATATTTCAACTTACCAATAATCGTACCAATAACGAAGTTTTTGCCCCTATAAAAAGGGTTTCAAAGTCATTGTGGTTCCATGCATAACAATCAGTAGCATCTCTCTTCTGGTCTTCAGTAGTCAAGATGTCAAGAACAGGCCAAGAATTCTAACACATATTCATTGTCACGTTCACCTCCTAGCCTACTGACTAGGCATCATTGGTGTATCATTTAGTACACTTTTTCACTAGTTTTGTATATGACTACCAGAAACTGTTGCTTCTTAGAACCTTCTTTGTTTTCCATTAGTTTTCATATGACTCTTTATACATACCACTTAATGACCATCTCCGATATGCCCCTAGCCCTGAGAGTGGATATTCATTATTATTAAAATCAGCTTTTTCATCCTCAGGGCCTGTAGAAGTCCCCTTCATCTTCTTGTACTGGCTGTGATGCATTTCATTTATGGACGTTACCCAGCCCATTGTGCTCTTAAGGAGTCAACGGGAAAGCTGTGCCCACGTTCCGCATCACTGCTTGCCATTATCCTATTAGCTGTAATCTTTTTCTTCCCTTGCTTTGGTATGACGGTCATTAGGACACAATACCACCACCATCTGCACTTCACTTTACTCATCTAAAGAACTCTGGACTCCTCTTCAGTCCTTGAAACATTCATCTTCAGCTCCTGGCTTACTCTACCACAAATCCTTTTCAGGCGCTGAGGGTTTTCAGTTCTTTAGTGTATAATTCTTCCAGTGCAATGATCATCTTCTATTCTTTCAAAATTCTGCGATCACACACCCTAGACCAACCACCTGCCTTTCGAGATTATTTACTTAAATCTACAGGTCTCAGCTATTCCCTAATCTGCACCCCAGAATATACGCTCCACTGAACCCCATCGCCAACATTCTCATCATCCTGCCACACTCTGCTTCCTCATATATTCATTATACAATTTCCCTTGTTCTTTCAAATTTCCATTATCAATCAATTTGAACACCCCATTTTTATAGACTTGACTGTTCATGTGTTGACTTTCTCCTGGCTAAACTAGTTTACTCAAATTGCACAGAGCTCAGAGGTTTCCTTCACTCCTGTATCTATAGCTGGAAAACATTTACTGTATGAATCTCCATCTCACTTGAATTTTCTTACAGCCTTTTGGATGGGCTTTTAAAATAATACTGTCTTATAATTTTTCTCTTCAAACCTATAACATTACCTCTCATTCTTCCCTATAGACTCTACTTCACTGACTGAACTCATAAATACCACAGGAAGAAAAGTTCTACAAGCCTTATCTACCACATTGTACTTTCTATTCATAACTTATGGTCCACATTCTTTCACCTCCTTAGAAGGAGCACTAGATGTTCCTATTTAATGTTCAAACCCAGCTCATTTCCACTGTGCTCAATCTGCCCTAGACTTGCTTAAGAACTTCACTATAGAAAGCCCCATTTCTCATCACAAAGTATTTCCATCAACTGTTTAATTACCACCACCACACAAACATATCTGCCTTCCTACTTAACCCTATTTGTTCCCTCCAACAACAACTCCATTCACTCATTTGGCAGAAAATTTCTCCAAAGAAATGCTAAAAGTGATGTTTTCTTTTCAGCTGTGTGTTAAGCCCATTTCAGCTAGATTCAGGTAAAGATTTCCAATGCCTACCCTTTGCAAGCTTTAATTATAATTTCAGTCAGCTTCTTCTTCTTCTTCTTTTTTTTTTTTTTTTTTTTTTTTTGGTTTTTTGAGACAGGGTTTCTCTGTGTATCCCTGGCTGTCCTGGACTCATTTTGTAGACCAGGCTGGCCTTGAACTCACAGTGATCCGCCTGCCTCTGCCTCCCGAGTGCTAGGATTAAAGGCGTGCGCCACAGTCAGCTTCTTCTATTGCCTGCAAGTGGCATCTGACATTTTCTCCCCATGCCTTTTAGACAACCACTCTCATGCTTTATCTTGTAATGGTGAACTGGCTCAGGGTTGGACTTAGATCATTTTCTTCTTACCTGTCTCTATTTGCCCCTTCTTCATGTCATCCAATCTACTGACTTTACATTTCATCCATAAACCCTAGATTCCAGAAGGAAAATCTCTATTCTGGACTTCTATGTCGAACTTCTTAAAATTCTTTCTGAATTATGTAAAATTAGGTACATTTCTCCCTCAAAACTCCCAAACTGAATGCTTCGTCAATGGATGCAATTCCATCTTTTTAACTGAGAAATCTTGGAGTCTTTCTCTCTTCCCCTTTATGTCTGTGATCTCTTGTTTTCTGTGTCTACTCAACTAAACAAAGCTATCTGGGAAAACATTACCTCATCATATAACTGCAAGGGTGTGTGTTCTTGAGAAAGCCCAACATTTGAGCATGTGAAGATGACCCCTATTGATGTTGCTGGGCATCATGCAATGTGTGGAGGCCCTGAAAAGAAGGAAAGTGTAGAAGAAGGGAAAAATACTTCTTTCACCTTGGTCTGGAACATCCATTAGCACTTGCTTTTGTACATCACTGTATTCTTGGGACTCTGGACTCAGGCTGTGACTTACACTTTGGCTCCTCAGGTTTTGTGAGCTTTCAGCTTAAATATAGAATATTATAGGACTCCTCAGCCTCTAGAATCATATCATCCAACTCCCAGAATATGTTTCTCCTTTTGGTTCTATTTTCGCACAGAATTGTGATCTATACAATCTCTTACTCTCTTTCTAAAATTAATGCAATTTTTATTTTTATATAAAATTAATGCAAATCTTTGCCTCGTCTAAAAAATATTAAGGGAGTTATTTGTTTATGTTCTGCTTGGAAAAACCTGACCCTGACACTGAAGTAACCCTTCTTGTCCCACCCTGTTCCATGCAGTGTAATCTTCCACACATAGTTGATCTATTTTTCCCCATAGAATTTATTAACTGTTCTAGTAAAACTTGCTCCACTGCCTCAATTTTTTTCTTCCATCCTCATGAAGAAAAACCCTCACTTTTACAGTGATGGTGGTGCCTTTGAACTTGGCTGAGTTCTTCTTAGGCTTGCTTTCCACTAAGAAGCAGTTTTCAATATTATTTCTCCTTCTACTGGGCTCCCAACACACAACGTACGGTCAGTTGAAGAGGATGAATGGCTTACTTCCCAGTTTCCAAGTTGGAACTTTTAGGCTCAATTTTCTTAACCAATATATTTTATAACAACTTATTAACCGAGCATATATCACTTACAACCGGACTAACCAAAACAATAGAAAAAGAGGATAAAGGAACACTATAACAAAACCAAAGGATATCTGTTCCGAGGAACGATTTTCCTGGCGTAATCAGCAGGATTTCTTTTGCTGGAATCTGGAGTAATCAGAACCTTGAACCTCAGCCTGAGCCAGAGCCATGAAGCGTTCCCTCCAGCGTTTCTTTCTAGGAGCGTCTTGAAGTATAGCGATGAACAGCCAAAACTATCTGAAGTCTTTAAAAAGCCCCACCTCTAGTTTTGGGCTCATTTATATATCTCCTCCCAGAGTCAGGTCAAGGGATCTTTTCAGCTGACAACAATCAAGCTCCCACAAGAGGTGGTTGGTCTTTTAATGGATTAACCTCACCTGTTTTCTCACAAGACCATTCTGATCCTGCACTTGGGATCCTAAAACACAGGTTTATCTCTCCTTCAGGAACTACTATGAAGTGCCAGCAAACTGTAGAGTGCCATATAAAATCCAGTGAGTCATCATCTGTTGTGACTACATTACAATTCATTCCTTTACTAAAGCTTTCAGCTCTCTTCCTGTACTGCACAATTGTTCTTGGGAGGAGTAGCTATCCAATACCTTAAAGTCTCATAAACTTTGACCTTGGCACTGGAGTTATCATAAAAAAAAAAAAGCAGGGTCTAAAATTAAAGGTATGGAGCTAGGTCACCTGTCTAGGTGATGGTAATAAAACCTTCTTCAGAGGACACAGAACACTGTCAGGCCCTGGCATTTGGCTGCAGTGAAATTATTAAAAATTTCAGTGGCATAAAACAAAGAGTAGACATTACATTTGATTCAGTGGCAGGTCCACCACCTCGGGCACCAGAGGAATTGTGGCAATGGTCATTTTAAGGAGTTTTGAAAAGGGGGACTCTTTCTGGGGGCCATTGTGTAACATGAGAAATTTGAGAGTGAGAATTGTGTTTTCTTTCTTTCTCAATGCACCCCCACCCCCAACGAATCTCAGGGCAAACCCCAGTCTATTAAAAACACTAAAGAAACATTTACATAAATTCATACTGCATACCAAGGCTTAATTTATTAGTTTTACACTTTGGAAATAACATCTGGTTTTATAACACTATCGTGCCTCTAAAGCCACTATTCTTCCACACCCTTCGGGGTGACTTAGAACTTACTAAATAGGTTCCTGAAAACTACAGGTCTTATTTAAAATATATCCAGTCATCATCTCAAGAGTTGCTGTTCAGTTTTGAAGTTTTGTAATTTTCTAAATTACATGGCATATACATCCAATTTTTCTACTTCAAGAGAGAAGAATCATGGAAAGGCAATGCATAGCCCAGAGATGACTACGATCCATGTCCATTCTTTAATGCTTCTTAGCACTGCATCAGCACATTTTAAAGTTTATCTCAACAAGACATGGGGCTTTTTTTGCGTTTACTGGTTTTAACCATTTGTTTCTTTTCATTATCCTATACTGCTTCTAGACTAACCATTCACCCTGTGACCTAGAGATTCTGCATTTTTCTTTATATGTCCTTAATTATTTATGCATATGTTTATACCCTTTGGCATTGGACATACTTTGTTTTAGTTATTGTGATGGGCAAAAGCGCCGAGATGTCTCCTCAACAGAGAACACAGAAGCGGGGAATGTAGCTGCAGAGGCTCTGGGTCCCTGTGGTGATTTGGTTACCTGTCAATACTTATTTCCCCACTGCTCACCGGGAGCACCCACCTACATAAAGTGACTTACTATTCTTTTGCCCAATATAAGAGCACCATGGTGACCATTTCAGTTAAGATTCTCACCCGTCTTGTTGTACAACTGAATTTTACATTGTTCCCACTCTTATTTCCCAACGTAGATTCCAAGATGCTCCCTAAGAAGGACACAAAACCTAAACTCCATCTCATACTTTGCTTCCAAGAGACCCCAAGCTGCGTAACAGTTCATGCTATATTCTCGTCCTTTCATCTTACTATAGTAACAGACCCTGTGCCAGGCAATGGGCCTAGATTTAATATTTTCTGAAGGAGAGATAAACATGTTTTTTGTTTAGATCACAAGTGGGGGATGAGAAAAGACTTGTGAGAGAACAGGTGATGTTTATCCCCTTAGAATCCGAACCACCATGTGGGGGAGATTGGTTATTAAGCAGCTGAAAAACATCGTTGAACAAATGCTGAGAGGAGGTATAAATGTGAGCCGAAAACAAGAGACAGGGCCTTGGAGGCTTTCAAAAGTTTCAGCTGTTTATCGCTCCATTTCGAGACAATCCTAGAGAGAACCTCTCAAGGAAGAGCTTCAGGGCTCTCGGCTCAAGCTGAGGCTCTGGGTTCTGGTTACTCCACGTTCCAGTAGAAGAAATCCTGCTGATTACACCAGGAGACTCATTCCTTGAAACTGATATCTTTACGGTTTCGTTATTGTATTCTTTAATCTTCTTTTCCTATTGTTTAGGTTAGTTGGGTTATAAGTGAGGTACTCTCAGTTAATAAGTTCATAATAAAATATATTTGTTAAGAAAATTGAGCCTACAATTTTCTTTTCGACGACTATGTGATTTTTCTAAGGTTTGCTTGAACTAATTTGTTCACTCTAGTGGGTCCAAGTTTTTTTTCCCCAGCTTTCATAGATGTGTGTTCATGTCTGTGTTTCAGTGCATGTGCTCATGGGATTAAACACATAGAAGCCAGAGAAAGAACAATGGAGTCATTCTTCCTCAGACACCATCCACAGAGTTCTTCAAGACAGAGCCTTTTATTGGCCTTAGAATTGATTATTTGGCTAGGCTAGATGGCCAGTGAGGCCCAGATCTGCCTGCCTCTGCTTCTTCAGCCTAAACAGTCTTTAGCCAACCTATCGTTTTGCTTTTATTTTTGTTTTTGTCTTTGTTTTACATGATTTCTGACCTTGAACTCAGGTCCTCACAAACAGGTGATAAACTTTCCCACCTGCTATCTTCTAAGATCCTCTAAATTTTTCATTTATTTATTAATGTATGTATTTACTTTACATCCCAATCACAACTTCCATTCCTTTCTCTTCTCCCAGTCCCTCCCTCTCACCTCTGCCCCCCACCCCCACCCCCACCCCAATCCACCTCACCTCCCTTTCTCCTCAGAAAAGAGTAGGTCTCCCATAGATATCAACCAGAATATCAAGTAGCAGTAAGACTGAGTGCATCTCCTGTTAAGGCTAGACAAAGCAACCCAATGAAAGGAAAGGGATCCAAAGGCAGGCAGTTTAGTCAGGCATCCCTTGCCCCTGCTTTAGGAGCCCCACATGAAGACCCAGCTGCACAATTGTTACCTATGTGCAGAGGACCTAAATCTATCCCATCATGCTCTCTTGTTCAGTCTCTCTGAGCCCCTATGGACTCAGGTTAGTTGATCTGGAGGTTTTCTTAGGGTGTCATTAACCCCTCTGGCTTCCTCAATCCTTCCTCCCCCTCTTCCACAGGATTCCCCAAGCTCCACTTAGAGGGTCAACCAATGACTGGCCCAGATTGCGACTCATGCCATGAGAGGGATCCTCTAAATTGTTAGAACAGAGGTTCTGAAATAAATAAACACTCCCATCACAGACCAATTTAAGCACAAAATTACTTCCAGGGATCCTATTACCGTTTTCACTAATGAGTTCTTCATTTTTTGATGAAATCCTTAGAAGTTAATTTATTTCTTCTTATGCTTTCTTTTCCACCACTACCAACACAGGTCAATAACTTGAAAATTTTTTTGGTTGGTCCATAGAGAAATAAATTTCTATATATTTTTTTCTGTCATTTCTCTGATTTTGTAAAGTATAATGAAGTATACTATCAATATTTTACTTTACCTGGGATAAACATAATAATGTCAATTTATCTCTTTTATAAGTTTAGTCCACATGCACTGAAAAGCATTTTAAATGATAAATTTTGAAATAATAAAGAATAAATTGGAATCCAGACTATGCAAAATATCACATAACCAATTTGCAAGAAACTCAAATTGTTTCAAGTTTCTTAGTTTGTAAAGTAACTATTCCGCTGAAACTGAGTAATAAGTAAAGATTTTGTAAGTCCATTGTCTTGGCAGAGGATTTTATACAGACAAGAAGATAGATCTGACACTTCATTTTCTTCTTTCTTCCTCTGTTTTACATGTATTTTATTTGACAGTGTTTAACCTTTGGTTTTATCACCTTGACCTTGGAGCTTTCTTCTTGGGTTACTTCTTTCATCCTGTCTAGCAACCCCGCTAACTCAGGCTTGTAGACATCTGACTCGCATCATGCTTCATCCTCTCTTCAAGTGAAAGTGGACACAAGTTAGCCTAGAATCTCTTACCTCTGGGAAATGAAAATATAAGTTGGAGAACAAGGAATGGCATGGAAGTGAAAGAATGTCTCAAAAAAATACAAAGTAGGTAAAGAATCATGAGAGAGGTCTCTCAAAATCCTTTCCCTATCTACCAGGAAGCAGAAGGTGAATCCAGGAGAGAGCCATCAGTGGGCTAGGTGCTCAGTGCTTTGTAGAACAGTCCAGAGTGAAAGACAGTAACATACATTAGGCAGTCTAACAAGCAACACTTAGGGATGGGCTGTTAGAAGATCTAGTAGTAAGATGGGTGTTCACTTGGAAATTTTATATTAAACATGCCATTCAAAAATATCCTTACTTTCATTTGATGGTTCACAACCTAGGATGTTATTATACCACAATGAGGCATTTGAAATAGGAAGGAACATATTTATCATTACGACAATGGACAGATATCCCTTGTATAATGATGGCAGTAATCACAGATGTAACCTGTGGATATTCCTGGGAATTCAGCCCAACAAAGAATCACTTTATACAGAATGCTACCAAGACTCTGAGAAATAGAGCAACAGGGATAGAGACAGATTGTCAGCCAGTTGTGACCCCCTATTTTACATAATACTGATAATGAGCAACCTTTAGCCAACACAGCAGTTACTGTAGCACTATTACCTCCACCTTTGGCTGTGTAAATAAATTTTGCACATTTCAAAGCTGTCTACTCAGTGTCAAGGAGAAAGGTCAAAATAGCTCTTTATTATACAGAGTCATAAAACAAATAATACCCAGCTGAATCAGCTAATTTCCACTTCCTCATCAGCTAAAGGTTCTTGATTTCAGAAACACAAACACACACACACACACACACACACACACACACACACACACACACACAGAGGAAATAAACCTCCCCAATTCAGAGACACAAAGTCTCTAAGACCAAAGGTTTCTTCTAAGAAGACGGTTCTATTTCTGCATATAAACACAAGCAGATGTGCACACACAAGCTGTTGTGCGAATTACTAGCCCAGCAAGCCGACTATGTTTATCAAAGAAAAATTATCTGCAGAGAATTTTAATAAATATGTACATGATGATTCACTGCAGTGTCATGGGGCATCCTCAGATTCAGACCCGGGCTGTTCCAAGAGGCGCAAAGCTCATCAGTGCAGGTGAGAACCAGAAATGGCAGATGTTGACCACACCACATGCAGAAACCTCTTCTTCCATCTGAAAATGTTTTCAGCGGTTTGGGAAAGTATTCTTATACTTTTGTGAGTGGTGCAGAGATTTAGACACACAGTGATTTGAAGATTGCAGCTGGTGGAGAAAGTAGTTGGCAGCAACGGAAGTCTTCTGAGTGGCATGGGGCATGGGTTCAAACGGTAGCCCCTGTGTGTTGTGTCTTTTAATGAACGCAGTTTTAGTTTAAGGTATTTCATCGTCATCTAAATATTTTGTTTCCAAGTGACTAATTAATTAGAGTATATACTTAATATCTGAATATTTCTCACGTTATTTTGAAATTCATGGCAGTATAAAGTGCTACTTTTGCCTCTGCAACTATCTTAAAGGCACCGTATGTGCCAGCTTTCTTTTCCATTCTTTTCTTTCTTTTTTAATTTCGAAGCAGGATCTCACCACTGTTCATGATGGCCACGAGTTAATGTTGTAGTGCACGCTGGCCTCCAATGTGCCATCCTCCTTCCACACTCTCCGGTCTGCTAGGAATAGACTTGTCTACCACCGTGTCTTGCTTTATGTGTGAACGTCTACATTCTAAAGTATTCCTTAAAATTGCTTCCCTTCTTTTTCCTCTTTTCACTGGTGAATAAAGGAAATTTCAGTCATGTAGCAGAGACTCAATGTAAACATATAGACTACAAAAAATCATTTATTAGTTAAATATTAAAGTAAGATCCATAGGAGATTATCTCACTCTTACTGTTGTGATTTCAACTTTTAATAGTATTTGATTTCACTGTCATATCGAACTAAATGTCTAGTATCTTTAGTCAAATTATGGGTGTAACTTCAAGAAAATATAGAGTCATAGGGAAGGGAAAGCCACCAGGGGCTGATTCTGTGGACAGTGTGTTGTGTGGTAGCATCAGGTATTGTTCCATATAACCTAATTCTCTAGATAACGTACAATGCAAACAAGTCTCTCTTAGCCTTTTATCTAGGCAAAAGTTAGTGCATATGATAAATGAAAGTCATGAGTCTGTAGCTTTAGAATGTTAGATATTGTCATAAATGAAAGGATTGGGACAATTGATGTCACAATTTTCCTGGAAGTTTGCCAAGGTTACTTCCCAATGTCACTATTCTGCTGGATTATGCAATCTCCTAACCTCCCGAGGTCTCAAGGAAATTCGTTAGATAAAGATGACCTTCAGAATTCGAATCCTGTATTTATCTGGACTTTCTTTAGACATACAATGGAAACATTATGTAATATATATATATATATTTGTGAATATATATAAAGATTGATTTCATGACCTTAAAAATAGAAATATTGTCTATGCCAGATATTATAAACAAAACTATGACATGATCTCCAGTATGGAGAAGTACGTCTAGAAATAAGCTAAGCAAACATGTGCTTATACTAAAAACACAAAATTCAAAAGAAAATCATGACTCACATTTTTTCTTTTTTCTTTTTTTGATTTTTATTCTTTTTATTAATTTATTCTTGTTACATCTCAATGGTTATCCCCTCCCTTGTATCCTCCCATTCCTCCCTCCCTCTCATTTTCCCCTTACTCCCCTCCCCTATGACTGTGACTGAGGGGGATTACCTCCCCCTGTATGTGCTCATAGGGTATCAAGTCTCTTCTTGGTAGCCTGCTGTCCTTCCTCTGAGTGCCACCAGGTCTCCCCCTCCAGGGGACATGGCCAAAGGTGACTCACATTTTAAAAACAAGTAGACAACGCATGTGATTTATCAAAGGCAAAGGTCATATCTCAAATACCTAATACATTTATAAAGACACCAATAGTCCCGGGAGGACCTACTGTTTTTCTTTGTCATACTCCAATTTCGTATTTTGAAACACTCTTATTTTGTGGCCTCACTTTTTCCTCCATCTACAGCCACCCTCCCACCCTCACTCAGCCTCCTCTTGATTAATTATGCTCCCCTGTTTCCAATGAAGTAGTAAATGTAGTCGAAGTCTCTTCCCACATCACGGTATCCAACCCACAAATTCACCTGCATTTGTTACTACATTCTATCTTGCAAATTGCAGAGATCATGATGTAGCTACTCCAAATGTCTGACCGGCTCTGTGCCTGATTCTCTGAATCACACGTGCCTTACTGGTGACCCTTGTGTATGCTTCTCTTCCTTGTGTACTAAAATATTTCCAGCATTATTGGCATGTCCCGAAAGCAGTTTTGCCTGCAGATTCACACACTTTAAGAGCAAACAGATATCTATGGTACTTTTATTGCCTCTGACATCTTGCAGGGATGGTCTGGCTGCCTCCATTCTTCTCTGCTTTCCTATTCCTCATCTTGTTGCAATCTAGTTGCTGGAACCAGAGCCCACAGAATATGCCACTGTTAACTCTAGTGGCTACATGGAGTCTACTGCTCCCATAATCACCTCTGCCCATTCTTTGTCGGCCTCTGGAACTTCCCGACTGTTGGCTCAGAGACGTCATGGTCATCTAGTATCCACGCTGCTTTTCTATGCTGCCTGCTTTATAATGGGTGGGTCCTGTGTGTTAGGAGCATAAGGTCAATTTTCTTAATGCCACAGAAATGGCCACCTTTCCATTTTGCAGGTTAAACTTAGTCTTTGAAAGGTATAGTTACTTAGCCAGACACTTGGATCTTGTCCATAGAGAAATCTGAATTCATGACTTTTTGTTTCCTAAGCCTCTAGCTGTTCTAGTCTCAGTTAATTAAACATCTACTCATCTACTAGGTTGTATAAATTGCCCTGTCCTTGGAGTGGTATCTTTCCTATAATCAGTGGGGGCAGACAGAAGTACTTTTGCAGCATAACAGATTAGGTCTGATCTTATCCATCCTTGCAAAACAGACATATCTTGCCAATTTCAATGTTAGCACCTTTAAAACATCCTACATTAAAAGATTATTAAATATTTTTATGAACAACAAGAAGCAATGGGCATGTTTCCATAGAGAGTGGCATGTTGCTTAGGCATTTAAGAGAGAAAATACTTGTGTTAATAGGGAAAGTGAAATGGAAAGACAAAGATTGGAAATAGAGATAATTGATACCCTCTAGTTCAAGTGAAAGAAACTAGGGATGAAATAAAATGTAATAGACAGCCTAGAGCTCAAAGGAAAGGGCTGAGGGGGTATGATGGATAATCACTAGACTGGGTTGATTGGCTGAGGGGAAAATGATATGCACAGCTTTCTAGCTGAATGCACTCAGTGTGTTCAATGGATTGATGTATCTCCATGAAAACATGGAAGAGAGAACAGATTTGAGGAGGAAGTGTAGAGCCAACTATTATATATGTGTGAGATATGGAGGAGGGAGAAGACGCAGCCAAGGAGATGGTGAGTCAGTATATGGTACAACCAAATCCCAAACATTTGATATCCTACACATTTGATCTGGAGGGGGTTTTGGTTCCTCGCTATTTGTTGGTTTTGCCTCAGATGGAGCAGGCAGCCAAATAAATTTATATACAACCCTCTTAGAAGAACAAGCCTGCCATGGCAAGACAGTCTTTGAAATGCTTTCGTTTTAGTTGAAGAACAACTTTTCAGTTGCTGATTTGTATGTGTTTGCTGAAAAGAATTTATAAATTCAGTGATCACGAGCATGGTTCTCACCCAGCGGGTTCAGGCCAGTCTGGTGTTGCTCTGGATTTTGTTAACACACAGCAATTAGCTGAGTCTTTAGGGTTGAATGTGAGCCTCAGGGAACATATTATTGTTTCTGGGTAAGGACACAGCACAACATCATTTTGACTGACGGTGAGCCACACTAGAGTAGGGAAGTGATGCCTCTGTCTACAATATCATGCTTACTAGGTCTCCTCACTCTGGCCCAGTGCTGTCACCACTTGCAATTGGAAAGTCCTTCGGAGCTATACTGAAATTTAAAATAAGAGAAAGAAAGGTCCTATTAATGATTCATCAATCTACTTATTTTTTTTATTAATTAATTACTTTTACATCACAGGTGGAGTTTCCCCCTGCTTCCTCTCTTCCAAGTCCCTTCCACTCACCTGACCTCACCTCCATGCCATCCTTCTATGCTACTTTTCTCCGCAGAAGAGGCTCAGAAAAGGGGATGCATCCCACGGGTCTCAACCTGTTTTGGAATATCAAGATGGAATAGCACCAGGCACTTCTTCTCCTATTGTAGCTAGGTAAGGCGGCCCAGTTAGGGGACAGGGATGCTAAGGCTGGTAGAGTCACGTACAACTCCTGCTGTTAGGAGTACCACATGAAGACTGAGCTGCACCACTATTACATGTGTGCGAGAGGGCCTCAGTCTGTCCCAAGTACGCTCTCTGTTTGGTGATTCAGTGGGACCCTACAGGCTGAGGTTGTTTGGTTTTGTAGGTTTTCCTGTGGTCTCCTTGACTCTTTTGGCTCCGGCTCCTTGAATCCTTTGTTTATCCCCTTCTTCCATAGAATTCCCCCAAACTCCACCTAATGTTTGGCTGTGGGGCTCTGCATCTGTTTCCATCAGTTGCTAGCTGAAGCCTCTCAGATGACAGTTATGCTAGGCACCTGTCTGTGTCCTTTTGTTGTTGTTGTTGTTGTTCAGATGGCATTATGACATAAAGTGTAGAAACCCTACTCAATCACAGATGCTGTACTCATCGTCACGGGTAGCAGAAGGACTCTACCCCTTCAGGCCAGCCTTTTGGGATGGTTAGGATGTATTAATGAGATTTACAAGGAATAAAAATGTCTACTAAGACCTCAGCAATAAGTGTACAATCATTAGTGCTCTTGAGCAGAGCAAAGGTTCTGTGCTGAACTCTGCAGATCTGTTTAAGAGAGCCTGCTCCCAAGGAAGTTTCCCAGGCACTCAGTGTGACCTGGCCCAGACTCTGGAGGCTTAGCTGTGGTGCAGAATGCTTACCCTCAGCATTGGAGCAGGTTCACTGTGAACGTGACATGATACTGCCTCATGCTGACAGAACCAATTTTGCAGCAAGTGGCCTGTCACTCTGCTTCTTGGCCAGAGCCTTGTATCTGTGGCTCGCCCATGAACCACTGAGACCACCTCACTTTAGACTTGGCCCTTCTGTTGTAATCTCCTGGATTCTCCTGTCTTATTAGTCTTCAGTTGCATGTAATTATGATTCTACATTTATTCAGTTGTAGCTCAACATGAATAACTTCTGTGTCCAAGACAATTAAATTAGTTTGCCAAAACCAATCTGGGTATGAACTGAGAAAAAAAAAAGTTAGAATCCTCAGGCAAGTGAACACTGAGGAAGTTATTTAAAAGAAAGCCCCATTGATATACTTTTTAAACAGGATTTCACTCAGTTTTTTTAAGCTGACATTTTGTAGTATTTCAAAATTCAGCACATTAAAAAATCCATATGATTGATGTATAAACAAATATGCAAATGTGATTTTTAAAACAGGAAAAAGCCATGTAGGATACCTTGTGTTTTTGTTATTCTAGTGCGTGTGTACGTTACAAAGCCAAGAACAATATCTCCTTTCCTTCCTCCCTTTGCCTGCCTTCTTCCCCCATCTCTCAGAATTCCTTACTCACACTTGATTTCACAACATTCATTTTTCATCCATTTACTGAAGTTTCCCTCACCACGCATCAGTGTGGCTACACAACTCCCTCCCTTTTGTCACTACGCCTTTTCTGATCACTAAGAATCTAAGTTCTCTTGGGAGGGGGTAAGCAAAAAAGTTTGTCTGGAGCAAAACTCATAAAATATGGAGAGCACTGGTGTGTAGTGAATTAGAAAGACAAGGCAGAGATTTAACAGAAAGACAAAGTTGGTGGAGGGAGCTCTCTCTCTCTCAAAAGACAACTGGCAGCGCCAGGCAAGGGAAAGCAGAGAATCCAGAGACAATGGGATGGAGGGTGGGGGTGGGGGTGGGGGTGGGGATGGGGGTGGGGGTGGGGAGTGGGGAAGTGCTGTTTGAAGGAACTGCACACGAAAGGGGGAAAATCACTTTAAAAACCTGGTCTCCCTTTACACCTGCTGACAGATCGAGCATCTTGGACTTTGGACCTCTAATAGTCTCCTATCAAAATACTTCTGCTGTTTGAATAGCAATCTCCATCTAAAGGCCACTATATAAATAGCATGCAAGAGTGGTTCATATGGCACCGGGTTTCTCAGTGATGTTGGTTAGGCTACTTTGTCAACCACTGTGGTTTTATTTTATCAACACAGGCTATACTCAATTGAAAACACCCCCTTTCTGTTCTATGATTTGGGGTTCATGGAAATCAAACCTCCCACATCTGTAGTTTTACTATAAAAAAAAATGACCTATGGTAACATGGTTCAAATCAACCCCCTGAAGGCAATTGTAAAGTCATTATAGCCGGGGCCATATCAGCAGGAGTAGAAAATTTTCCTGTGTGTCATCTAGCTTACTCAGCCTTATTAAAAACTGGGGTGATGGGAAATTAACACTGTTGCACCATCTGGAAAGATGTGTTCCATGCTCTAAGTGGAACTAGGTAGGAGCCTGCATTTTGCAGAGAGGTTCTCATGCAATACCTCTAAGCATCAAATGTTACCTTGGATACCGTATCCTAAATAAGAATATTTCCATCTTGTTCCAAAAAGGATTTGACAAGGTTTCACGCACCGCAGTACAACGGTTTATGGCAGTCGATGCTGGATTTAATTCTTCCAGGCTAATGAACAGGTGGATATTTATCCAGCAAGTAGACATGAGAGCTAGTACAGCACCAACCACGTTCATGATTCAGAGTTACTTCTAGCATTGGCCCCCAGTGACCAGGAGAGCAGAAAATCCCAGGTTCAGAGGCAGAATAATGCCAACACAAGCAACAAACAAAAGCAAAATAACAAACTACAAGTGTGTGTGTGTGTGTGTGGCATGTGTGTGTGTGTGTGTATGTGTGTGTATGTGTGTGGTGTGTGTGTGGTGTGTGTGTGTGTGGTGTGTGTATGGGATGTGTGTGTGTGTAGTGTGTGTGTGTGGTGTGTGTGGTGTGTAGTGTGTGTGTGTGTGTGTGTGTGTGTGTGTGTGTGTGTGTGTGTGTGGTGGGATCTGATCACACTGCAGAACATGAAGATGAGATGGAATAGGAAACAACACGCGTGTTACAAGTGGACAAATAGTGCAGCCAGAAGTTGGAGGACTTGAAAAGAACTAACCTCAGTAAGCACACAAGGTGATATTCTGACTGCATTCTAAAGACAAGACGAACTGGAAACCATAATGTACTAAGTCTTGCCTTTTGAAGAATATGGGTTAATAGTTATGAAAAACACAAGCACATGCCTGCACATATGTATTTATACAGTACAAAATGCTCTATGAGAACATGTTGAATCTGTCGCCTGATAATTACTTTGTTCTAAGGCCACTGGTCTTGATTTTTTTCCCTTGTATTAAATGGCTAAACTGTTTAAGTCAGGACACTGGAAATCACTACTCTCTGCCTATGCTCTGTTTCCCTTCTTGCATGAATTTGGCTTGTTTTTGGCTTGTTGTCCACAGCCTAGCTGGCCCTTAGACATGTCCCTGGTGTCTGCCTTTCTTTTTCCCATATTGCGGAGGAAATAAGAGCACTTTTTTTTGTTTAGAGACTCTGGCAGCTCAAAATGCATAGTTTGGTTAAAAATAATGCTAACAAACTCAGCTGAATTCAGTAAAATATGTATCAGCCATTAAAAGGTATAATTGGATGATAGAAATGGCAGTTTTGTTCTACCAAAAACAACAAAAACAAAACAAAACACTAGTGAATTTTTTTGATGCATTTGAGATTACATGTTTAAGATGACATAAAATTATGTATAGGTTTGGTTTAACTGAAAACTTAGAATTGCAAAATAGTAGCTATAAGATTCATGGGCAGAATTTTGAGACCAAGTCATCAGATTACTCATGTATTTGTAATCTTATTCTTGTCCAAATTCAACAAATTGGTAGAATATTACTGATATTTTAACTTTCATCAGAAATATCCAAAGAAAATGCATATGAACACAAACTTGTAGGCTTACAGGAGGAATGAAAACAAATGCAAGCTTTTCAAAGCAAGAACCGTCCCTTATGCTGCTGAGGGCTGCCATCCCCGTCCACAAAAGTTCACTGTCGCAGGCCATGAAGTCACAGTTTTAGAAACTAGCATCTATGTTCACACAAACATGACTCTTCTCAGGGATAGATGGTGCTCACCCTTTCAGTTAACATGACATACTAAAGAACACGGAAAGATGAATGCATGGCTGAGATTAAAATGTAACTGTTACATCACGTTTTTCTCATGATCTTGAGACACTCAATTATGATCGACTTTATACTAACATATGAATGCAGTGCTAATGTAGAAATAAATGCTGCCTAACTAAATAGCCACTTCCCCCAAATCCTTCTGCTATCCTCTGGCTTGAGGAAAAGCAGGGGAATTGAGCGGTAATTAAATGCTAATGTTTTTGTGATCCATGTAAATGTTACTGTGAAGGAACAATTCCCAGAGATGACGGAGTACCTAAGACGAAGAGATGCCTGATGAGAAACGTAGGCAGCAGATTGTCCGGGCAGACTGGTGATAACAAATGGCAAATAGATCCCCTAAAGATAAGAGGGAAGCAACAGAAGGGAGAAAACGGGAGGGAAGGAAAGAGGCAAGTATCCAGGGAGATGCTGAGTGGGTGGGGAATTCTACTCAGCAGGACTGGGGAAGGTAGCCTGCCACTCAGCTCCAAAGGCCCTAAAACTGCAGCAGCACAGCTATAAAGTGGCTAGAAACAAACATCGTTACAGGCCTGAAGTGGCAGTAAGGGAGAGCGCTGAGCACCAGGCAGCAGACAAGCAGGCTCTTATGGTTCCATGATGTGGAGGCATAAAGAGACAGAAACCTGGAACATGCAACATAGGAAGTTGATAAGCCACAGGCAACAGAGCTAACTCAGGAAGGAAGCAGATTCGAGAGCCGAGAAAAAGATGACACTGCCAGGAGGCTTCATCAAACAGCATTCCTGTATCATTCAATATGAAGGTGGCCAGAGAAAGCAAGCAAATTGCCAGAGTAGGTCTAGAAATAGCAGTAAAGTAATTAGGAGTAACGAACAATGATATCTTGGGAAAGGGTCTGTAATATATTTAATAAATGTGGGTCACCAGAATTAATTAACCCAAGTTGAAGGGGAACACACACACACACACACATGCACAGATTCAACTCTGTGTGTGAGCGCTGTCTGTGAATAACATACAGTGATTTGCTTCCAGCATTCGACTAATTATGCCTTTATATTACTTTCTTGAGCAAACACGAGAGCATCCTTTTGGTTGAAAGGGTAGCATTAGTTTAGTAAAGAAATTTTGAAAACACACAAACACCATTAGAAAAACCCAACCTTAGGGAGCACTGCCACATTCGGAGGTTACGGCTGTGCATTTCCTCAAGTTTTCTGCATATTTTTTTTTCCTGAATTGAAAACTTTCTCTTTATGGAATTTACTTTTCTATGAAGACTTTATGACTATGTTTTCCTGCTTTTAGAGCAGCTTAAAATCAACATGGGTACAGTGTGACAGGTAGAAAAGCGATCAAGAAAGAGTTAGGGAATGGGGAAGAACTAAATGCCAGCAAGTGTCACAAATTTTGAAAGAGGATATAGAGATAGATTTCTAGTTCCAAATCTATCATGGATTTTTTTTCCTTTTGGTGGTTGATAAGTGCATAGAGATGTATTCAATAGTGAAAGAATAAAATTCAACGTAAAGCCCCACAACCTCTGCTCTGAACAGCAACTCCAATGTGGAGAAGTTCATTGAGAAGCATTGCCTTCAAGTGATCCTCCAAAGTGAAATTACTGAGTCAACGGATGATACTTTAATTTTTTTACATATATAATTTTCACATGCACTCACAGCAAGTGTGGTCACCTACACAAGATCAACCCAGTTAAAAATTCCTGCTTGGAGGGGTCGACCCCCAAGTCCCAGTCCCTGCCGTAAGAGCTATTGAGAGTTGATGGCTGATAAGAGAGAGAGGGATACTTTTCTTTGTGGGCTTCCCCACAGCAAACTGTCCACTCTCAGTGGGCAACTCCATAGCTATGCACGTGTGGACAGCACCGTCTGCTCTCTGTGGATTGCAAAAAGCAAGCAGAGGGCTTGAAGCTAAAAGGGCAGCTGTAATGGGGAGAGGGGTTTGGGAGGGGTTGGTGGGAAGGAGTGAGGATGGATATATTAAAAATACATCTATGACGTTTTCAAAGAATAAGAATAAATTGGAAAAGAGCCTTAAGAAAATTGTTTTGCGGAAACAATGTTTCCGGCTTATTGCAGCTCACATTTCAAAATTATTATTTTAAAATTAAGTTAGACTTATTAATCTATACCATTGCTTGGTTTCTGATTTATGTAATTATTAGGTTTAATTACCTTTAACATTAAAATTATTTTTATTGGTCTACTCTGCTAATTTTAAAAGAGATTGAAATGGGTAATTTTTTATTTCTTACATTAATATAATTTAGCAAGCTTTAAAGTGCATAAGCTTCTGCATCACTATGTTCTTTCTATAAAGTTATCTTTTGATTATGTTATGAGAATCGATTCCTTGAAGTTTTACTTATAATAAATATCACCTTTTTCATGTGTTTGTTTTTAAATTGAATTTATAAAGTCAGAAAATTTATAAGTGTAAATTTTTTATTTCATATCTCTAGGGGTTTTTTTGTGGTTATTTTCCAATTGTTTTTCAATTAAAAATTTTAGCTTAGAAAAAAATCATGTAGACCTAGAGTCAAACATGCTTTTCTAATTTTCTTTCTTTCTTTCTTTCTTTCTTTCTTTCTTTCTTTCTTTTTAAGTAAAAACCTTCCTTCCTTTTTTTTCTCATGTATAGTATGGTATGTCTGCGTGTGTATTCACATGTGTGGATGTACATAAATATTGAACCTTGAGGTTGATGTCAGCCAAGAATCTTACTGATCTGGGTAGTGGTGGTGCACACTTGTAATCCCAGCACTCAAGGAGGCAGAGGCAGGCAGATCTCTGGGAATTCGAGGCCAGCCTGGTCTACAAAGTGAGTCCAGGACAATTAAGGCTACACAGAGAAACCCTGTCTTGAAAAACCAGCCCAAACAAACAAACAAACAAAGAATCTTATTGGATCCCTTTCCAATACTTATTAAGGTAGAGCCTCTCAGTCGAACCCAGAACTGATTTATATTATATTTCTGCTAGACAGAATCCCTGTCTCCATTTCCAGAACACTGGGATTACAGACAGCAGCCATGCCCATGTGACATTTATGCTAGTGCTGGGGATGGAAATGCTGGTCCTCAGGCAGCCATGGCAAGCACTTCATCAACTGAGCTATCTCCCAACCTCCGTCCTCTTCTATTTTCTTATAGATTTCAATTTTCGATTTAAAACATTATTTAACTTAAAGATTACAATAGTTGGGGCCTAAGAACTAGGATGCCTTTTGTATTCCCACCCACTAACTTAACAAATCTTTACTTGAATTCACATGCTACAATAATTGTATACTTTCGTGAGTCACATTCTGCGGCAGGGATATAAGTATGAAGTAAACCTGGATTTGCTCGTGTTTGTTTGTTTGTTTGTTTGTTTTAAGGGAATTAGGTAAAGCCAGAGGATGGCAGGGAGTGAGGTCACATATATTCAAAATAGAGGTAATTGTCATGTTCCCAAAGCATGCAGAATGATCAACGGAGAAAGGAGGGATGCTAGGAACAACCCATAAGAAGGAGAATCGAAATTATGGAGCAGAAGAACTCACAGCAGTGAGCTGAGAAGATGGTATTGCGGGGTTGCAGTAGGACTGCAGCTATTGCTACTCAGAGATACTGGCCCTACTGAGGGCCAACGCCCCCTGAAGTTGGTCATTGCTGTAGTTCCTCAGTTCCAGCCTAGGGTAGAATCAGTCAAGTGCTTGAGTACCGAAATAGCCTATACAAGAAAGAAATGTGGTGGAATTGAACTCAAACAAACCTGAATGTAAACTGCAACCAGGAAGAAGGATGGCTGTCTTGGGAAACAGCTGAGGCCAGTCCAAAGGAGGGCAAGAAGATTATCGAAAGGGTAACAGCAGGCCACACCCATTGGGAAGGAGGGAGAAAAGAAAACAACCCTCTCAACATCAGTGGGCACAAAGCCCACCTCCAGACCCAGTGAGATGATCCCAAGAAGGAAGTACAAACCACAGAAGGCAGACACAGTGACAATGCTAAAAGCTCAGGAAACTGGAAACTGGTCCTTGCTCCCCGCCTCCATATGTCTCCTCCCGATCTCTCATCTCAGCAATCTGCTGCCTGCCCTAGATTTCTCACTTCGCAAAGCAACCATTCAGCTTCTCTGGCTCTGTCCTCTTTCTCTCCATCCCACAGACGATGTATTCATTTCTGCTTCTGATGCTTCCTGAAATGATTCTAGGAACTGACCTTGTTGTCTTGGCTAGAAGACCCATGTTGTGTGCACGTGTCAGTAGCCTTAGGACTTACACAGGGATCATGGGCCTACAGCCCATCTTCCCTACGCTAATGGGCTAATGTTAAGAAACTGAGCTTTACTTCAGCTACTGTATAAAATTATACAACCTGATTTCTATTGCATAGTTTATCTTCCTGAGAATTTTCAAAGGAGAATTGAATGAATTTTTTTGGGGGGGGAAACACACCAAGAAAGCTAATTCTCAACCAATATCTTTAACTAGAATTGTGTCTCTTCAACTATTAGCCAAAGAAACCACTCAAAATTCTAGTTCTTGTGAAATAGACCTTTATTGCAAGTGATAATTCAGTCCATAAGTAATTGAAGTGCCAAGGCTTGTGCCATTTTCCCTTGTTTTTATCTCTATGAACTTCAAGAAGTGTCGTACTATCTACGGAGGTGTAAGTGTACATTCCATTCTTGTGCTGTCAAACTCTTCCTAAGATGTAGATCAGAGTCAGTTGGACAGAGTTTGGTCTATACTTTTTGTGTGCTTGTTCCTGGTTCTGTGTTTGGATCCAGGACTTTCGTCTATTTGTTGTTCTCTTTAGTGAAACTGTGAATCTTGCAGTAGAACTTCCCACTTGCCTTGGCTCAGTCAACATTCTGTGTCTCTGTAGACTCAAGCACGCTTGGCCTTCTGGATGCTCCCAGCTGCTCCTATTCCATGACCCTTTGTGCTATAGATTCACTAGACATCACCTAGAGTTGTCCTAGAAGTCATTTAGTCCACGTCAATGGTCGTCATTTTTAAATTCAAATAAATCTACTACACACTCTTTATGTGCCGGGAAGCAAACCAGAAGGGAATATTTATGTGAAAAATTCAATGGAATGGCTCAAAAAGTCTTGGTGAATAAAGTTGAAGTATTAATTGCAGCTGAATTCTGTGTGGAGAAATAAAGGCTCTGCAGAGGTTTGAGGCAACCTTCCTCTCTGGTAGCTTTGAATTTTTAACTCTGCCTTCATGATTTGACAACCGGAAGCATTAAAGGACAACTGTGAGTCTAATGAGCAGAAAAAGAAATGAACTAAATAAAGGTTTAAATATAAATTCAGGTGAACTGACCTGTCAGTTCTAGAAAAAGAGGACAGAACTGAACGGACTGTATGTTCTCATCTGCACTAGACTCTCCAAAAATCTAAGTTCAGAGGCTGATTTACTGGACCGAGCTGTTATTTCGCCGCTGTGGGAACATTAGAAAATTTAGATTTTAAAACAATGGCAAAAACAAAACAAACAACAACAACAACCCTATAGCTTTGAATATCCATGAGTTTACACACACACACACACACACACACACACACACACACACACACCTTCTTTTCAAATCCAAATTCCTTGAAAGACTAGATTGATTCTGTCATCTAAACTCCAGGAGCCCAGTGTTAGGCAGACAGCTGTGGACCACACCTGGAACTCAGACAAGAAGGTGTCTGTCGTCCCCCTTTAAATTTCCCAACTGACCTCTCCATGCACCTAGGCTACTTCCTGCTTCAGCTTGCCTGCTACTCCATCTCTGTGTGCTTGTTCCTTTTCTCTCTTCTCTCTCTTGCAGGCATCCTTTTCAATTCTTTATGGCCCCTTCTTTAATCTTCTGATTATAAAAGCAATACGTGAGCATTCTATAAAACAAGAAATTAGACATTGTCTTGACAGCAATTCCAAATTAAAAATCAGACTGATAGTTCCCTGTTGTTACATGCTTGATATAGTAAAATGAAATGAAAGGATATCTCATTCAGTTTTGATATACACAATGATTTTCTTTATATGTATTATAAATATAATTTACAGTGACCAATGAGCATGTGCTTGCTTTATAGCTGAATTTTAATATCTGAATTTTTGGCAATTAATGTAATCAGTCTGCCTTTCCTGTTACTTACATTTACCTTGTTTTCATGTGTAAGTTTTTATTTCAAATTCAAAATAAGAATTTCAACTTTTAATGCACGTGAATGCATCATCCTAAATATTAGCATTGTTTTCCAGGATTTTTTACATGCTAGGGAAGTGCTCTACTACTTAGCCACCTTCACTCTCCTAACCTTTTAAAGTAAAGGCAAAATAGGTGGTATCCTAAGACCATATGTGTTGAAAAACTCTGACATTTTTGGACAAATGGATGCAACTGGAAATGATCATACTGAGTGAGTTAACCCAGAAGCAGAAAGACTCACATGGTATATACTCACTTATAAGTGGGCACTAGCCCAAAAGGCATGTTACATGAAGCCTTCACTTACCAGGAGATTGAGATGGATGTGAGGACATCCTACTGGGACTCTAGGTAAGAGAAATATGGGCGATGGGGAAATAGAAGGACCCAGAGGGTCCAAAAACATACAAGAAGAAGATCGTGATGGGTGGATCGAGGCCTATGGGGGGTCTGCTCAAACTATTGCACTAACCAAGGACAAGTAGTAAACATTGAACCCCTATTCTGATCTACCCAATGGACATGACATTCTCCACAGTTATGTGGAGAGCGGGGACTGACTCTGACATGAACTCTGGCATGTGATATTTGACCTCCTCCCCTTGGTGGGGAGGCCAAGATGAGACTTTATAGCCTATGACCATATAATTGGGGAGGAGGTCCTCCTTGGTCTTAGATCTAGGGGAGAGGAATAGAGTGAAAGTGGGAGGGAGGGAGGAACAGGAGGATACAAGTGATGCGATAACAATTGAGTTGTAATCTGAATAAATTAATTAAATAATAAAAAAAGAAAAAGAAAACAGAAAAACTCATCCCTATTTTCCTCACAAATACATGGATTGGCCTAGAATTCTTAGGTCATATCTTTATCTTATGAGAACTTCATATTTAAGCCTGTATTTTTGGAATTTACTGTATGAAGCAAAAGTATGAAGTTATATTTTAGTGTTTGTAAATACTATTTCTTTTTTCTTCTCCTATGAACTAACAATTTTATTGGCCTATGTCTAGGACTGATTGTCCAAAATTAACTTTGTTAGAGCAAATTCATCAAGGGTCAGCAGTATAAAGAACACAGGCATTGGCACCATTTTCTAAAGTCATAAAACTGGGTTTTCTTGCTGTAAAACTGGCTGACTCTCATGTAATCATAAATGTGTATATGCTGGTCAACAGTCTTCATACTCACGAAGCAACATAAACTTAGAAAGACTTTGGCAAAAGTACTCAGACACATTATTCAATTCTGTTTTAAGACTCATAAATGTACCCACTTTATGATTCCAAGTTATGATATACTTGTATATAACAATGATTTATAACCATATTCATGCATACCGTTTAATTTGACCCTCATCACAAGTGTGGGGGATGCTAGGCTATTGGCCATTTTATAAATAAGGGGCAAGAGCCCCAAAGCAAATGTAACGACTAATTGAGCTTTTGATACCAGGTATGATTTGATGTGCCCGTTATGTTGACATTTTTATGTAATTTATATAGTTACGAGCCCGAAAACAGACAAGAAATCCCTGTGTGCCAAGGCAAGGCAGGATTTTAGCCTAATGTGTACTGAGAAACTCTCTGCCTACCTTAGCCCTAGTATCCTGGGATATCAACCCTCCTCATATCAATCTAAAATACAATATCAATCTAAATATCCATCTAAAACACAAACTTTCTTACAAAAATCACAACTCATTTTCCTTGGGGGGGGGTGGGTGCTTGAGCTTTAGTTAATAAACATGGAAGAAAATAGCAAGAACTCATATGAGAAATGTACATTGGCTAAGGAAAATAAAAAAGGAAGCAGCATTCACTGTGAAGAAGAGGACAAGGTGCTTTATTTCACGGTATTTCCAGTATCACCTCTTCTAGAAGACATGATTGCCTAGCTAATATGCTATCACTTGCATCTCTTGGCACCTAAAGTTGAGTTGGCCTACTATCATTACAATATACTTTAAATCTGATAATCCTTATTAGTATCAAAAATATAAATCCCAGGAGATTTTTACTTCAATATTTTATAGCGATGTAAAAAATTAGAACATGTTTCTGTACTTAGTACACATATTTTTAAACTTTCAAATTGTTGAAATAGTAGAACTCAAAAAAAAATGCAAACAACTGCGTTAGGTTTGGTGGCACATGCAAATTGACACGCCTGTTGTTTGATTCCTGTCTAGTGCCCATCATGATTAAGTATGCCCACAGTTAAAAAAAAAATGTCTACCTGTGTGAAAGGTTTGCATTTTCTTTTGGGAGTTCTTTAATCCCCATTTTCTACCAAGTCATGGTCAAAAGGATGGGTGACAACTTCACTGCTTACATCACTCAAGAGAAGACCTAGACTTGAGGTGATGACTTCTAAATATCTCTTTGTCTCCCCTTGGTCATTTTCAGTGACTTTTGTTATGCAGAAAACTCACTGAACGAGTTGACTTAAAAAAATAAAAATAAAAAAGGACAAGTCAGCGCTTCTACTATGCAAAACGGGCATACAGAATTGTCTCCTGTCAGTCCTTTACAGTGAGTTTATCGCTGTATTAAGAGATAATTTCTCTTAGAGATAATAGCAGCTATGGCTGTTGGCATATGACTTGCCAGAGGCAACCATGATTCCAGCAGGGAGTGGGTTGGGTTTCATGAGCCCCAATGTCTTATGAGGATGGGAGAGTCAGCTTTCTTTAAGGGTTGTGCCTCCTGATAGGCTGAATGCACGCCAGTGAATAAATACCTCCATCCATTGGAATGGATAGGTTGTTGAATTAAACAAACAACACAAAGGAATAGAAGTTAGAGGGTAAAAAGGTGGATCTAAGAGGAGAGGAGGAGAGGCGTTGGAGATAAATATGAATAAAATACATTGTTGAAATCCTTAAGGAATTAATAAAAATATTTATCTAAAAAGAATAGCCAATAAGGAGAGGCTAATTTTAAAAACCAATAGTTATAGTTATATTTGTATTAATTTTATTGAGACACATGAACTTTTCTCCTTTCCCTACAATATTTTGCAACTAGTGGCTCTCTTTGTAATGTTTCATCATTGGAAGTCTGTTCTGATTTTCAAAAACACAAAGTAAATAAGTACATAACATAGTTTAGAGAATCCTTAGAACTAACTTGTGACTTTGTGTTCACATTGTAACCTCAATGATTCTGAAGAATTACCAACTAATAAACTTGTCAATCACCTACTTCAATCAAAACCTGAAACAAACCTGAGATTCATACATACTTGTCATTATACAAAAGCTAACACAAACTATTTTATATTACTCATTAAAAACTCTTGGACAATTTTGTTTGCTAGTCAAAATTAAAATTCACGCATAATGAAATCCTTGATATTGGTAAAGTACACACACGAGAAAATAATTATTATGCTTACATTGTCAAAAATAGATATCCTTCATTGGTGCTTACCCTGTACAGGAACACTTTGTACACACCATATAGTATACATAGAATATAATATACACAGTATATGCAATTAATATATTTCTTACATATAATATGTCAATATGAACTTTTTATTATTTCCATATATTCTTTTTAGCGATTATCTAGCCTAGACTTATTTAAATACTCTTGTTTTTGCATTTTGCTTTTAAATATAGTCCTGCTTCTTTAAAATGAAAACAACCAACAACAGAGAAGGGCTGGGGACAGCTAGACACTAAAAAGGATGGACAATAGTTCCTGAAAAATAAATAGATCTGTTCCCTGTTCGAGGATGATTCAAACATTCATTATCACTCAAGTAACTGCCAAGCAATTGAAATCCCTCTAATTACGAGTACCTAAATGTAGCTTATTGCCTTGCCCTCAAATCTCACAATTCTCTGGGTCATTTCATTCGCACCTCTCTTTCAAGCCATCTGGGATCTCCAACACTGTGAGCTTTAATGCTGAACACCTGGCTTGACAGTGTCTGCTGCTCTCTTTCACCTGCCAGCCCTTTGTTCCTCCCCAAGATTGAATGAGCACTACAGGTCCTGTCAAGCATGCGCGCGCGCGCGCGCACACACACACACACACACACACACACACACACACACACACAGCGGCAGCTTTTCCTGCACTAGGTCTCTTGCGCTAGTCCTTAAGTCGGCTAAATCCTTTCATTATTTCGCCTCGCCATTCTAGCTGCTCCATCTACTTTGTGATCTCTAGAAGCGAAAAATCCACATGAGAGTTGTCCACACGTGACAGACACTTCCAGAACACCAGCGGAGTGGAGGAAGGAAAAACACAACTGAAAATAAATCACACAAAACCACCCTGCTCTTGCTGGAAAATAGTTATAAATCACGCGCGGGGGGAGGGGTTAGCTTAAAGTTAAACATTCAGGGTAGGTTAATTAGTCTGTAGTCGGTATGAGAGCAGAGTTAAGTAGCTACTCTACAAATTAGATGCCCCCCAAGCCCAGGCTGGAATTTTCATCCTTTGCCTGGCACACCCCAGGATCTGTGTCCCAGGATCTGTGTCTGGGGCTCCTCCTACACACAAACCTTCTTTTACATTTCCAAAAATAATCTCTGATCTGACATTCCCAAAGATATTGAGTCTATACCTCAACTTCCATCTGTTTCCTACTCTCAACTTCTATAGACTATACAACTAAGAATATGGTTACTTGGCTTAGCGCTCACTCCTCTTAATTATTCACAAGTCTTTCCAAACTTTAGCCTTTTTCGAGCTGCTTCTTTCAGTCAATACAGACAGACAGTTTTCCCAGTTTAACTCAGACTCAATGACATGTCTCCGACCGAGGCTTCTGTTGAAAGCATGTCACTGCGGTGTTCAATAAGACAAAGCCGCCGGCAGCATAGTTGCCGTTCCAGTTGCCTAGAAAAAGGCCGGTGGAAAGAGTGAACAAAAATTCCTGTTGGTTTTGCTGATTCAACGGCAACAACAAAAAAAGAAAACAAGCCAGATGTCAAAGAGACTGTCTGTGTCAGAATAGATAGAATACTTCAACTATACTCCCAGGACATGGTGGACAGAGACAGGGGCATTACTAGTTTTAAGATTCCTGGGTTGCATATCAAAATAACTCAAAAAACGAAACAAAACAAAACAAAACCAGAGACAGACTGAAAGAGAGGGAATGGGAGAGAAACAGAAAGAGAGAAGGTTGTAGAGACTGAGTGGGAGAGGGAGAGGGGGAGGAGGAAGAGGAGGGGGAGGGTGGGGGAGGGTGGGGGAGGGGTGGGGGGAGGGGAAGGGAGAGGGGCCATATCAACAAAAGGTCTGAAGTATCCCTGCATTTGGAATGAGGTTAGTCATGTGACAGTATGCTTTATTGAAATCGTGAACATGAAGGTGTTACCATAGGCAGTCTTTGGCTTGATGAGGGGGAGACTAGGCTTTCATGGATTCACCTTTGAGAAGATGGCTCCAGAAATACTTTGCACATTATATACAGAAAACAAAAGAACACCAACTCAGCCACCTGATGGCAGAGGAATGTTTAAACACTGGCTCTTCCCTTTTTCTGTTCTGTTGTCCTACAGTCACATTCCTGCCTGCTTCTCCCCATTTCAGGATCCATTGTCTGCCTGAGATATAAGTAATTTTAACTGGAAAGCAAGGAACTATAAGAAATTCATAACCCAAACAATATGAGAACTTGGATAGCATATAGATATATATATTTTAATCACTAAACAGCAACCAGAGAAATTCTAATCTGAGAATTGAAAAAATAAAGAAAAAAATTAACCATAACCTGTTGTTGGCTAAACATGAGGTTGGGATTTTTAGTGGCTGGTGAATTTATAATTGAAGGGAAAATCTACTAGGGCTGCTGTGATAGTACAGCCTGGTTTATAGTTGGCTGGTATATAGAGTAAACTTAGCTAACTCGAGATTTCAGCTAAGGAAGTGATCTTTCACAGTGCCATATGTGAAGAGCAGAAGTAGAGGGAGCCTCGGTTTAAAGGACAAACATAGGAAGCGGGTGGGTGAAGCAAAGAGCATAGCATACTCTGCCACTCCATTGCTGTGGAAAAGCCCAGGAAGACAGGACACAGGAATCAACATGAAGGGCAAAGAAGACATAGGTATAAATAGACTGCAGAAACCAGAGGAAAGTTCAAAGTGGGAAAGAGAACAAAACAGCTGGAACATGTGTAAAGATATTTTTACAGTGTATGGAACCTCTAGGAAAAGCACTTCAACAGCATCTTTCAAGATTCCTTCTATTGTCTTTGTTCTGACATTTTGCCTGTATTTTAGATGAGAACAAAATGACATAATGTAACTAGGGTAGGAAAAAAGTGAACAAAGATACCACTGGCTATGCTATCAATTTGCATTTCTTCAGCTGGTCTGGTAGCGTTATTCCTTACTGCTGATCTTTTTAACTACTTTTTGAATTTATATACATTGGTGTTTTTGCCCGCGTGTATGTCTGTTTAAGGGTGTCAAATCCCCTGGAACAGGAGCGAGCTGCCATATGAGTGTTGGGGATTGAACCTGGGTTCTCTGGGAAAACAACTGGCGCTCTTAACTGCTGAACCATCTCTCCAGCCTCCAAGATACTGATCTTGACTATGAGTGCACCCGGTGCCCTAGTTTGCTTTCTATTGCTGTGATAAAACATCATTTCCAAAAGTAATTTGAGGAAGAAAGGGTTTGTTTCAGTTCACATGTCTTGATTGCAGTCCATCATGAAGAGAAGTCAAAGCAGGAACTCAAGTCAGTAGCGTGGAGGCAAGAGCTGAGATCGAGGCTATGGAGGGACACTGTTGACTGCCTTGCTCTTCCTGGATTGCCCAGTTTGCTTTCTTATACATTCCAGGGACACCTGCCTAGGGATGGCACTGCCCACAGTTGACTGGAGCTCTCCATATCAACCATCAATCAGGAAAATGCTCCATACACTTGCCTGCAGGCCAATCGGACTGGAGCTCTCCATATCAATCATTAATCAGGAAAATGCCCCATACACTTGCCTGCAGGCCAATCGGACAGTACCATTTTCTCAGTTGGGATTCCTTCTTCTCAGATGGCACTGAGCTTGTGTCCAGTTAATAGGAAACTAACCACCTCAATTATTCTTTTTCTTCCCAAATATTCTGAGCATTTTTTTATACCATGACTTTTTCCTCAACAATATTGATACCCTAGACCTCTCAAATGACAGCTACCTTCACTACCCACCTGAAATATACTTGATAATCTTAAAATTGTGAGCAAGTTGTAAAATCTGATGGGTTTATTTCATTGTTCCCTTTTGTTACTACATCTAATGATAAATGTACCTTGGTGAGTTTGCAATCGCCATTTTTTGCATTCTATCTTGATCTCTTTAAAACACAGAGTCTTCTGTGCTCTTTGTTCAGGTTCTTTGCTCTCTCTGGG